>NC_058386.1:7375000-7692500 GCF_018350175.1 Felis catus | reverse complement strand
GAGACAGAGTGCAAGTGGGGGAGGGACAGAAAGAGAGGGAGACACAGAGCCTGAAGCAGGCTCCAGGCTCTGAGCCGTCGGCACAGAGCCCAATGCAGGGCTCGAACTCAAGGACCGTGAGATCATGACCTGAGCTGAAGTCGGACGCTTCACCGACGGAGCCACCCAGGTGCCCCTCTGGTTGTTTGTTTTGTTTTTTTAAGTTTATTTTATTTAAGCAATCTCTACACCCAATGTGGGACTCGAATTCGTGACCCTAAGATCAAGAGTTGCATGCTCTTCTGACGGAACCAGCCAGGAGCCCCTCTGGGTGTGTTTTAAAGGTGAGATTGATAGCATTTCCTGGGGAATCGGATGTTGGTCTGAGCATCTGGCTGTGTTTATGGCTGGCTCTGAAATGCCCATTTGCTTTCAGGGATGGTCGCATGCGTTTAAGAGGCTGGAGATGGGACAGACAGGAAGGAGCAAAGGTGTTCCAATTGGTCTCGTCACAGTATTCAAATCTAATGACATGAAATGAATAGAACATCAAGCCTTCCATCAATAAACCAAGGGCAAAAAGGAAGAAATGTAGTTTAGCTGCCATCGGCAAAACCAGTTAGAGGGATCAAGTTTATCATGAGTTCTGCTAAACCTAGTGTAATGTTACTTTGTAGTGCTAAATTTACAATATCTCACGGTGGGCTCGTTATTGTAGTATCTCATTTATTTCCATGCAAGCTATAGAGCAGTTGGGGCTAAGAAACACAAAAGATCATGACGGGACATAAAAACAGGTCATAATGAGAACACGTTAACTAGTTGGATGGAGAGCCCAGAAGCAAATGAACCAAGAAGCATAATGACCGTCTCCCTCTCTCTCTCTGCCCCTCCCCTGCTCATGCTATGTCTCTCTTTCTCTCTCGAAAATAAATAAACATTTTTTAAAAAATTAATTTTTTTTTCACTAGGGTATCCCTATTAGCAGAGAGGTACGACCTTTTACCCCCAGGTGATGGGGAGTATAGTTTCCAGCGAACCTTCTCTGAAGTCTTTTGTTTTCATAATCTTATCTTAAACATGAATGCAGTTTCTGTATTCTCTACAACCTGTCAGTTCATTTTAATATGTATTTTTTTAAGTGTTTATTTTTGAGAGAGAGGGAGAAAGTGCAAGTGGGGGAAGGGCAGAGAGAGAGAGGGAGACAGAGAATCGGTAGCGGGCTCCAGGCTCCGAGCTGTCAGCTCAGAGCCCGACGCGGGGCTCAAACTATGAACTGTGATATCACGGCCTGAGCCGAAATCGGATGCCCAACCGACCGAGCCACCCAGGCGCCCCTTAATATGTATTTTTTTAAGTTATAAAATGCAAACTATTACTGAAGGGGACTATTTCTTTTAAATCTTCCAGTGAGGTGGATCTATTAGGATTAAATGTTCAAAAACTATTATTTTCATTGTCAAGCTATACCAAATCAATCCATTCGTATTTAAGCCCTGTTTCAAGTGAAATCCAAAATCAAAATGCAGTTGCCCATATACATTCTTTTTCGTCGAGCTAAAGTTTTAAGTTAATGCCCTACATTAAGTCACATTACAAAATGATCGTGCCGGCCAGGGTGCTTTGGAAAATGCTGGAGACTTCTTTATCTTTTAGGTGCCTCGTAGAGAAATTATTTTCGGGACTTTTTGACTTAGATGAAAACAAATGGTAACAGTCGTTGTGGCTGCTTACAAAAAGAAGGTGTCGTGGGGCGCCTGGGTGGCGCAGTCGGTTAAGCGTCCGACTTCAGCCAGGTCACGATCTCGCAGTCCGTGAGTTCAAGCCCCGCGTCAGGCTCTGGGCTGATGGCTCGGAGCCTGGAGCCTGCTTCAGATTCTGTGTCTCCCTCTCTCTCTGCCCCTCCCCCGTTCATGCTCTGTCTCTCTCTGTCCCAAAAATAAATAAAAACGTTGAAAAAAAAATTAAAAAAAAAAAAAAAACAAGAAGGTGTCGTAAACACGATAGGGCTTGGAGAACGAAAACTGCGTTGACGTCAGCAGGCACACGCGTTTTACTTATTCACATCTCGTCATGTGATCCAACCGGAAGGAGGGGTGATTTCCTCGGGCATTTTCCCACAAACCACGCATCTTCCTTTAAACCAGCCCTGCCAGCCGGAATGGAAATGAGGAAAGTGTGTTAAAAGCTGCAGGAGAAGATGAGATGTCTAGGCTGTCCTTGGGAAAAGGCGGAAAAAATGGACGCACCTATGGACATAATTTTCTTTACAGCCATTCTCTGTCGTGGGCGTTTCGACAAAAATAATAGCCGCTCAGAGGGGTAGACTTTCTCCACAAGGGGTAGCTGCTTTGCTTCCCTGGGGAGATTTTGTCCACGGATCTTGCAAGCTGCATCGGATATTTTAAAGCCATTTCCTCATACTTATTTTCACATAGATTCTGGGGTAGCTTTCTTAATTCTTCATTTGCCCCTTCCTTGTTGTTGTTGATTTATGTATTTAGTTTTTGGCCTTCATTTTTAAATGGAGGGTAGGAAACATGAGTGAGAGGAGATCATTGTAAATTTAAGCCCACTTATTAAATATTTTAAGAAAATAAAACTGTTCCGTGTCCATCTAGTGGCCAATATGAAGACTTGGTCTCCAGCCTCGGAAATGTGACGGTAATACGACACGGAGCTGGCGGGAAGATCACGTGGGATATTAGAAGGAAGCAGGCCCCAAGGGGATTGCGTGACTTTTCCCACAGCCCAGAACTCAGTCACGTGTTTGAAACCTAGTCACGTGGGAAACTGGGAAATAATGGTCTTCCTGTGTGTGCAGGAAGGAAAACAAAACATAACAGGATTTGGTGGCCCTGTAGCATTGTCTCTGTCCTAACAGCCTCCTCATGTATAATCAAACAGTCAGCAATAATTAGTATCTGCTTTCTACGCACTTCACCGTCTCAATGAGGTAGATATACTTTGGATTCTATTTTGCAGCTGAGAAAATCGAAGATCAGATCTGTTAAGGGGCTTTTCTCTCCCTGAATCGCTGGCTCACCTCATCCTCTCGGTCTGAAATGAACTCGCTTGTGCGCCATGTGAAACCGGGCTTGTGGATGCGTTGGTGAACGTTTCAAAGTACCGTAATTCAGCTTTTGGGATCGCATGTTTCAGTTGGCTACTTCGGGGGGCTTGAGCAACACAGATTTGCCTGCTTTGAAAATCTCACCCGCGCACATTAAAACGCAGTTAGTTCCGGGATTGATGACGTCCTTAGCGTAACAGTGTCATCGGGAGTCCTCGTGTGTCTCAGGTCCCCACTCTGCCATTCTCATGAGCCAGCTTCCATCAGCAAGTGGCTGGAAGATGGTTGCCATGGCTCCAGGCATCACCCCCTCGCTCCCCCCGTACCGGAAGGCAAGGAGTGGCTTTCTTATTCGCGCACCCCCCTTTTCTTCCTTTTAATCAGGTATTAAAACCTTTTTTTTTTTAGAACACTGCTAGCAGCCTTCTTTTACTATCTCATTGGTCAGAAGGGATTTGCGTGCCCATGCCTGAGCCAATCACTGACAAAAGTCGTGGAATGAGACTGACAATCCCAGTTAACTCCTTTAGACTCCCATGAGAGCATACCTCCCGGCCCTAGACCTGATAAAACTTGGAGGACAGTGCTGTTAGCAAAGATGAGGGGTGATGGCTACCAGGGCAGTCAACCAGCAGTGTCTGCCCGATACAATCTCACCTCTTAATAAGCGTAAGAAATGGGGCGCCTGGGTGGCGCAGTCGGTTAAGCGTCCGACTTCAGCCAGGTCACGATCTCGCGGTCTGTGAGTTCGAGCCCCGCGTCAGGCTCTGGGCTGATGGCTCGGAGCCTGGAGCCTGTTTCCGATTCTGTGTCTCCCTCTCTCTCTGCCCCTTCCCCGTTCATGCTCTGTCTCTCTCTGTCCCAAAAATAAATAAACGTTGAAAAAAAAATTAAAAAAAAAAAAATAAGCGTAAGAAATGAGCCAGAGAAAGAGAAACACAAGAGGGTCACCTGACTGGCTCAGTTGGTTGAGCGCCCGACTCTTGATGTCGGCTCCAGTCGTGACCTCACGGTCCATGAGATCGAGCCCTGCATCGGGCTCTGTGCTGACAGCCTGGAGCCTGCTTGGGATTCTCTCTCTCCCTCTCTCTCTCTCTCTCTCTGTGCCCCTCCGTCACTCACGTGTGCATTCTCTCCCTCCCTTTCTCTCTCTCAAAATAAATAAACTTAAAAAAAAAAATGAGGAACACTAGAGCCAGAGTTTGAATGAAAGGAGTGTGGGAATTATTTAATTCAACCCTTACTTTACAGGTGGATAGACTGAGCCTCAAACAGCTGCCTAAGGGTAGAGGTAGGACTAAAAGTGAATCTTCTGCTGGCCAGTTTAGTCTCCATCTGGTCATATCATTATTTAATAGGCAATAGTCTATCGATCACAATATGATGATGCATTGTGCTTGCTCCTCGGGGTTTGGGTTTCCACCCAATGAATTAGGAACTCACTTTTCAAGGGAAAAGAGCACCTTATCAAGCTTTGATCTCCAGTGTGGAGCATGGTGTCCTACGTGCAAGAACAGCAGACTTCACATTTGTACAGTGTTAACGATCGATTGCATCTAATTCTTACTCTAACCTACAGGTAGGTGAAGAAACTGAAGCCCAGGCCTCCCCAAGGTCACATAGTCCCCGAGGCACTGTAACAATAGGATAGCTACAGGGGTGCTGGGGCAGCTCAGTCGGTCAGGCGTCCGACTTTGGCTCAGGTCATGATCTCGTAGTTCGTGAGTCCGAGCCCCGCGTCGGGCTCTGTGCTGACAGCTCAGGGCCCGGAGCCTGCCTCGGATTCTGTGTCTCCCCCTCTCTCTCTGCCCCTCCCCCACTTGTACTCTGTCTCTTTCTCAACAACAGAGTTGTCGCGGCTCAGGTGTCCATGTATGAAATCTTTAAAAACTGAGTTTATGGCAGTGGCATTTCATGTCCTTCTGCCAGAGGTGAAGCTAAAAACAACGAGGACTAGGATAGTCAGAGCCTGTGACTTGGAGATTAGTGAGGAATTCTGTTCAATACTTTTTCATAAAGATGATAGGCACCCAGCGATGTGTACAAGATGAAAGGAGGATTCAATTTTGATGACTGGAGGAAATCCCTAAAATGAGGAATGAAACATGGGCTGAGTGACTTGCGGTAGTTTTGCTTGTCTTTTACGTACATATCAGACCATTCGAACGCTCGATGATTTCACCCGGGGCCCACACTTGAATGGCAATGACTGCATTTTCCATGGTTACCCGCACAAAGGGTTGGAACTGTCTGAGCAGGCTCGCTACATGCTTTGGACACATAGAATCAGCTGTATCCTTAAGATCAAAACTACCCCAAATTATCACCTATCTCTTTGTTTTTGGTACCGTGAATGAGTATACGCCTTTCATTCTTCCATTTCCAAGTTCTCATTTGTTACCGTTCAGGGTCAGGGGTCTGACAGAAGGTTTTAGCACTTTTTTTTACATCAACCCTTCTAGAGTCGAATTCTCCACTTGAAGTTAGCATTAAAAGACGCACGACGCTCCTGGGGCACCAGGGTGGCTCAGTCGGTTGAGTGTCCGACTTGGGCTCAGGTCACGATCTCACAGTTCATGAGTTCGAGCCCCGCGTTGGGCTCTGTGCAGTCAGTGTGGAGCCCACTTTGGATCCTTTGTCCCCCTCTCTCTGCTCCTCCCCTGCTCACACTCTGTCTCTCAAAAGTAAATCGATATTGGGGCGCCTGGGTGGCTCAGTTGAGCGTCCGACTTCGGCTCAGGTCATGATCTCGCGGCTTGTGAGTTCGAACCCCGCGTTGGGCTCTGTGCTGATGGCTCAGAGCCTGGAGCCTCTTCAGATTCTTTGTCTTTCTCTCTCTCCCTGCCCCTCCCCCACTCACACTCTGTCTCTCTCTGTCTCTCAAAAAAAAAAAATAAACATTAAAAAAATTTTTTGGGGGCGCCCGGGTGGCGCAGTCGGTTAAGCGTCCGACTTCAGCTCAGGTCACGATCTCACGGTCCGTGAGTTCGAGCCCCGCGTCGGGCTCTGGGCTGACGGCTTGGAGCCTGGAGCCTGTTTCCGATTCTGTGTCTCCCTCTCTCTCTGCCCCTCCCCCGTTCATGCTCTGTTTCTCTCTGTCCCAAAAATAAATAAACGTTGAAAAAAAAATTTTTTTTAAGTAGATATTAGAAAAAATAATAAAATGAAATTAAAAAAATAAATAAAGAGCAAAGGTTCCTGTGCTACCCACCTCCGCGCATGTTGTTGACATTGAAGGGTGGGGGTGAGATGGGGCGATCACCAGGCCAAGGTTAGGTCACCCGTGTACCTCGTCCAACAGTCTCCTGCCAGCATCACAGTGAGAGAAGTAGCCTCTAGTAGTTATCTATTACAGCCTCCGTGAAGACATTGTTCAAATTGTGCAGAAGAGATAGGCTTCTTTTCATTTCTCTAAGCCTATTCCCACACCTTGTTCTGCACAAGGCCTGCCGAAAACGGCTACGCGGAAAAATTAATTCGGGAAATGCTGCTTTTGGAGTCTCCCTCTCAGAGAGTCGCAACCTATATTAACATTGTAAAGGCTCAGTGGCACCTTTCGGTGCTCTGTTGGTGAAGCGTCCGACTCTTGGTTTCGGCTCGGTGTTGATCTCGCGGTTCACGGGTTCGAGCCCCGAGGCGGGCTCTGCGCCAACAGCGTGGAGCCTGCTCGGGATTCTTCCTCTCCCTCTCTCTCTCTGCGCCTCCCTCACTTTCTCTCTTTCTCTCTCTCTCTCAAAATAAATAAATAAACATAAGGGAAAAAATGAATAAAATAAAATAAGGGCTCAGAGAAAACTTGCCCTTTATAAAAAAAAAAAAGGGGCGCCTGGGTGGCGCAGTCGGTTAAGCGTCCGACTTCAGCCAGGTCACGATCTTGCGGTCCGTGAGTTCGAGCCCCGCGTCGGGCTCTGGGCTGATGGCTCAGAGCCTGGAGCCTGTTTCCGATTCTGTGTCTCCCTCTCTCTCTGCCCCTCCCCCATTCGTGCTCTGTCTCTCTCTGTCCCAAAAATAAATAAACTTTGAAAAAAAAAATTAAAAAAAAAAAAAAAGAGTGCTTAACATGGTTTCCAAACTTAATTGACGAAGAATACCCACCCCCAACAACTGTTGATGTCCCTTGGTTCTGTGCTATAGAGAGAGTTGACACACATCTCTCATTTTAGGCAACACGCAAAAATGTGGTTTTCAGAAATTTTTCTCCTGCCCTTTAAAACTTCTCCTGTTCTCAGCAGAAATTCAGGTGAAAATGTCCTTCCCTTAACGTCTTCCTTAACATCCGGGAGTGGAAAGAAAGAGGAGCGGTTTCTGGGTCTTTCTCATTAGCCTATTTCTGTGTAAATTGCTCCCTGTTACAGTTCCCTTCCACTTATATTAGGTCGCCATGTGATATGGCCAAATACACCCTGGGACTGTACCAGAACCGCATGCCCAGTGGCCTCTTGAAGTCAGGCAAAAAGCTGGAAGTAATTTTCAGTTATCCTGGCCACTCAGCCTCGTCCCAGCCTGTTCCTATTACGGGGACCACTGGGCAGGAGCGAACTCTGCCAGCAAGCAATTGCAGAGCCATCAAAAGTGAGAGCGGGAAAGGATGTACATGTCTGATGTAGAGCAGGCACTTCTCTTAGCCTGGGTCCCCCCGGAGCAGATCCTGAAGGCGGCCTCCTCGCCGGAAGGCTGCGTGGGAAGTGCTCTCAGGGAGCAGCCGTGCAGGACTGGGACGTGTCGGAGACGGTGAGAGAGCCAGCCCAAAGGCATCGTCGAGTTGGCCGCTCCCACGTGGGCAGCGAAGGTTCTTCCCAGGGAGTGTTCGGAGGAGCTTACCAAATGCGTCTCAGGACTTCCCTTGGGGACAAGAGGCTCCTGTACCCCCTCGGCCTTGGGCGACCCCGTGAGAGTCAACCCCGGAGCTTCTGCGCTGTGCTTGCAGGAGAGCTGAGCTGTAGGAGGCTCATGCCCTGTTGGAAAAGCCCCAGAGCAGGAATCGAGACATCCTTGGTACACGCAGAGGCAAGACGCTGTCAGCCACACCCGAGGGAAACTGGCTGAAGCCCACGCAGCGATGGTACCGTGGCGGCAGTGGGAGGAAGAGATAGCAACGTGAGGCTTGACGTGGCGCCTCCGGGGCCTGCGATGTGGCGTTCAGTAAACTCCAGCGGTTTATCTGAGTGAAGTCCAGCCCCTCACTGCCTCCCTGAGGATTTTGAGACCCTGAGAGGGTAACCAGAGTGCCCCAGGGCACAAAGCTTGCCGGTGGCGCGGAGGGAACGGGAGCCAGCCCTCCTGACTCCCTGTTCACCCGGGCCTTCGGTCACATTGGACCGTCCCACCTTCACACGTGGCTGTGGCCCAAAAGCAGGAGCGCAGAGTGCCATGCGGTTGTCCCCGCAGCATTTGGGAAGAAGGTCAAAAGAGATGTGTGGCTTCAAGAAGGGTGATAACAACAGAGAGGCTACTGCAAGACAGAACGGGATCCACAATTCAATGAGTGATGGCAGACAGCGAGTGTCACCGGAATCAGGACAGCAAGAGAGGTTTGCAGGCAAACTGGGCTTCGGAGACCAACTGTTTCCACCTATCATCTGTGCATCTTTCACTTTCTGAGTTTGGAAGGGAGGAACGTTTTTGTGTCACGCTTGAAAATTGTGCTCTGTGACTGTCATGGGAACTTTGGACCCTGTTCTGGAGCTAAGAATAGCTGAGCTATACTAATTAGGTTACCTGACAAATGCTGAAAAGGAACTCATCAAGTGCAGAGAATTCACAACGGGACCTCGTGGCCAGACCGAGACTGGCTCGAACTTGGGTTCTTGCACCGCCGCCGGTTGAATGTTCCATTATCCCGATTCTCAAACATTTGAATTTAGAGATCGATAAATTCCAATACTCACCTGCGTAAAATATTTGAGTATCGGAATAATTGAACATTCAGCTGTTCCGGTACTGAAACATACGTGTAATGACAAAGAAGCGTCATGGAGGGAGGGAGTAAAGATAAGGTTGAGACTGGGCCCAAGACCCTAGGGAAGGTGAAAATAGTGAGCTGAGAGGAAGAATAAAGGAAGGGTCTCCTACTGAAGTTTAAGTGCCACATTGTTTCCTAAGGGGTTCATTCTCTTTTTTTTAAGTTCATTTATTTTGAGAGAGAGAGAGAGAGAGAGAGAGAGCAAGAGAGCATGCAAGCACCAGTGGGGGAGAGGCGGTGGGGGGGGGGGCGGGGGGAGAGAATCCCAAGCAGGCTCCACGCTGTCAGCGCGGAGCCCAACTCGGGGCTCGAACCCATGAACCTCAAGATCATGACCTGAGCGGAAATCAAGAGTCAGACGCTTAACTGACTGAGTCCCCCCCAGGTGCCCCAAGAGTTGATTCTTTTGTTACTCAGAGTAGGCAACAGCATTCTTGCACGAGTGTGGTTTTAAGGGACACGCTTTAATGAGTTAATGTTATTCAGGTGCATAGCTAAACAACAGTCAATGATGGCGTGCTAATCACCCTTCTTTCTATAAGAGAACTCTGTCCTTCCTTTGCCACTTCCCCTCAGTGTGTTTGCTCATTATGCTCTGTGCTTTCTTTTAAAAAATCCTATTTTGACTGCAGAACACTTTTGGATTGACAAAAGAGTTGCAAAGATAGTACGGAGCATTCCCACATACCCTTCACTCCACTTTCCCTGATGCTAACGGCTTGCACCACCACAGTGAAAGTTCGCCGGGACTAAGAAGTGAACAGGGGTGCATGACTATCAATTCCTTGCACGTTTTTCAAAGTAAGCGCCACGTCCAACGCGGGGCTTGAACCCACGACCCCGAGATCAAAAGCCGCCTGCTCCACCGACGGAGCCGGCCAGGCGCCCCTAGAATATCCCTTTTTGAACAGAACATGCTGACCTACCGTGTCAGTGTGAGGTCCTCAGAAATGATGCTGCAGATGACAGCACTTTTTTGGACGTGACGTTTGACACAGGTGACGTCCTAGGATTCAGACTTTTGAAGAGGGGCCCTTAGAAACATCCCAGATGAGATGGCTCAACGGGGAGTCTACCAGATGGAATTTATGGGCCTCTGTCCTAAACAGATGTTTTCCAGCTGGGAAAGCTGTGACAAGAAAACGCGCCCAAATACTTCTAATGGACAGAGTGCACGCATACACGTCCACACACACCCACACTCATACGCAGAGCTTTTTAAGAATTGAAAATATTTAGATTGCTTTAAAATGGCCATCGCTTACAAATTAAAATTGCTTAAAAATTAAAATGAATTTCAGGGGGGCCTGGGCGGGTCAGTGGGTTAAGCGTCCAACTTCGGCTCAGGTCGTGATCTCACGGCTCATGGGTTCAAGCCCTGTGTCGGGCTCTGTGCTGACAGCTCAGAGCCTGGAGCCTGCTTTGGATTCTGCCTCCCTGTCTCTCTGCCCCTCCCCTGCTCGCTCGCTCTCTCTCTCTCAAAAAATAAATAAACATTAAAAAAAAATTTTTAAATTAATTTCAGGTGTCAGTCATCACTGGCCCACCATTTATTTGAGATACTCGGGAAGTTGGAGATAATTTTGTATGTAACACCGTTTGACGTCCAACTATAAGGGCAATGGTACCTGTTGTCTGAATAGCCCGGTGTGTCAGCATCAAAACTCCACCTTATCCGAGATAGTCTTTGAGATTAATGAATTAATCTCAGTCCTGACCAAGTCACTTCTGGGCTACGGGCTTGGGCTTAACGTTGTTTAAATAGTAACTTCCATTTGCACCAAGTCTTAAGAACACCAGTGAGGCGGCCTCTGACTTCTTGAGCTTTTGACATTTAGCCACCAGAGGCTGCTCTGAGACCATTATCTTCCTTTCGCTCGGGTCCCAACCCCAATGGGGAAACCCGTAAGGCCTGCTCTGGCTTCCATGGCTTTGAATTGTCCTAGCTCAATGCGGTTCCCCGGTGGTCTGCTCTTGGAGTAAATGATTAATTACAGCGAAGAGGAGGCACTGGAGGAAGACAAAAACGACACATGACTGTTTTGCCCTCCTCTATTTTTAAACGCTCAATCTCGTTCGATTTCTCTTACGTAAACGAGAATTGGGCCAGACTTTCCTACTGGCACCCACTCATTTTTCATTTTTTCTCTGTTCCTGTATTTTCAAAGACGATTCCTGAAGCTTGTTTTGAAAACCTTTATCCCACAATACTTACTTCCACATGGTTTCTATACTTGCTCTCATGCTCTTCTCTCTGTTTTTGTTTTTGGAAATCTTTGCCTTTCTCCTTTCCTTTTAAGTCTTTCTCTTTATCTAACCAAAGAAACCAAAAATTAAATAAAAGAGTATCTGTAGTTAAGTAAGAAGGATTAAAAATGGTTTCGGTGCCTTTAATACATTTTGCATTTAATCTTCGACAGCTAAGCGCTGATTTAAATTGTTGACTGAAGAAGGAAACCAGTCTCTTCATGTGAAATTGTTTTCGGTCTTTTCCAGCAGAGGCATGCTTGTGGCAAACTACGATCAACCCATGGAAAACAACTGGTTTTGTGTTACTGTTACGTATCACCCTAATTAGTGTACTTCCAGGAGAATAAGTTACCAAATGAATCGTTTGGCGGCGGGCAAAGTCATCAATGCATTTCAGCAGTGCAGTTCTTAAATTCCAGACCTTTTCGGTGTGCAAAGTGCCACGTCTGAGCGAAAAGGGTGTGATTTAAATATGTCTTCTTTTTTTTTTTTTTCCAACATTTATTTTTTTGGGGACAGAGAGAGACAGAACATGAACGGGGGAGGGGCAGAGAGAGAGGGAGACACAGAATCGGAAACAGGCTCCAGGCTCCGAGCCATCAGCCCAGAGCCCGACGCGGGGCTCGAACTCACGGACCGCGAGATCGTGACCTGGCTGAAGTCGGACGCCCAACCGACTGCGCCACCCAGGCGCCCCTAAATATGTCTTCTTAAATGTGCTTCCTTGTCTACGGATGACAGAAACAAAAGCAATTGAACCGAAGGAAAATGGATACCTGTTTGATTCATTTCTGTCTGTAGTAAAGGAAGAATCTCTCAAGATGTCTTTTGCTCTGAAAAGAAATTCTTGAGCTACCATGAAACATTCCTAAGTGTTTGGCGCCATTGTATTCATGGAGTGGAGCAGTCATTAGAAGCATGTGGAATGTTTTGGGAATGATATTTGGAATGATTATCTCACCTAAGTGTGATCATAAAGGTGGTCATCCCCACCTAATATGTCCTACGGCTAAAGTAGGACGTAAGGCGGCTTGTATGTATTTCACTCAATGCTGTGGGGAAGGTGGAATTCTGAAAATGCAACATTCCTTCTCCGTGGCCGGTTCCGCTTTTCAACTCGCCCCTACTAAGGAGAGAACCAGAAGTCATTGGCCCATGAGTAATACCTTATTAAACCGTCATGATTTAATATGGCATATTTTTCTCGCGATTTGCATGCCTGACAATCGACTTCCTAAATATCACGTTCAGGCTGAGCCATCGAAGAAAAATAGAGCCACCGTAGTAGCATTAGGTCAGCTTTGTGGGACGCATTAGCAGCCTGTCTGAACAAAGACGAGGGACTTAGGCACAGAGGATCGTCACGTGGCCCCGGGCCCTGGGAGCCTTGCAAATGCATTGCATGACTCATTATTAAACATGCCGAGAACAGACAAATTCCAGGCGAGTGAAGCATCCCCTGATTCAAGTGCAGTTAGGTGGGCCGGGTGATATGTGTCTTACTTGCTTTTCCTTCAGGAACTCCCACGCCATTTCCAACTACTCCTGAACACCACATGTCAAACGCACGGAGCAACTGTATTAAGATAAAATTGTTAGTGTTAAAGACAGGCACTTAAATGAGTATAACCCTCAGGCCAGGTATACCTCACTAAATTGCACAGGCTTTAAAATACCAGCATTCAATTAAAAAAAAAAAAAATGTATCCATGGCAACCTTTTTGTCAAGGGAATAGTTACCTGAAAGGATACACATCTTTTCAGAGAGACGGGGAGAAATAAAACCATGTTAGTTAACCGTGGATGATATTACTCGGCTTTGAATTTAATTAGGGGCACGATTCAGGAGGAGAAGGGGCTTTTAAGAAAGTTTTACAACTTACGGGCTTATTTCCAGTAGAATGTGTTTTCATGCCTTATCACCAGAGAATTCTTACGTATCAGGCTTTCATTAAAATGTCATCAAACAGGGGCGCCTGGGTGGCTCAGTCGGTTGAGCGTCCGACTTCGGCTCAGGTCACGATCTCTCGGTTCGTGAGTTCGAGCCCGGCGTGGGGCTCTGTGCCGCCAGCTCGGAGCCTGGAGCCTGCTTCGGATGCTGTGTCTCCCTCTCTCTCTGCCCCTCCCCCCACCCTCAAAAAAAAAAAAGCCATGAAATAACTTTTTAAATTTCAGATGGTTAGGAATACATAGCAGCCCTCCTCTTCGTCCTGCCCATGGCATGCCTACCATTTTCTCGGATCCTTCATTTAGCATATATGGTGGGTATGTCCTGAGGTTTGTGCTGTGTAGAGATCTTTGGTGGCCATTTCCTGGGTATTTGTTACCAGAAAGGATATAGGATCATGTCAAAGTCCAGTGTTTGTACTGTGAGGGGACCTAAGTCATGCTGTTTCCAAGAGGCCCTCTCTGACCACATGAAAGGCCACTCTGTCAGGGCTGCGGGGAGAAACCCGGAGTCGAGCTTCTATGATATCTGTCGACCAATGGAAAGAAGGCACAGGGGGACTTTAGGACGGAGGCTGCAAACCTCAACTTCTCCCATCTCTTGGGTAAGGAGTGTCAGGCCGGGAAAACGGTCCCTCCCCTCTCTTAGGTTTAGTCGCTGGGGCCTGTGAATGAAACTAACAAAAGTCAGATTAACAGGACAAAAGGCCCACAATTTTTCACTACGTATGTGCGCAAGACTTCACAGAAAAGGGGCAAAACGCAAAGAAGCCGCGAGACCCCAAGCCTTGTCTACCCTTTTCACAAAGAAAAGAGGGACTGGGCTTCAAGGAATGATAAAATGTGGGGACATGACGAGAAGATACGTGAAGAAACTAATGGAAGATAAGGGCTGTATTAGAATGGTCTGTTTATGCAAACATCTTGGTGCTCACACCCCGTCTTCGATGATAAGAATCACTCTTCTCAGGGCCCCTGGGCGGCTCAGTCAGTCGTGCACCGGACTCTTGATCTGGGCTCAGGTCATGATCTCACGGTTCGTGAGTTCGAGCCCCGCATCGGGCTCTGCGCTGACGGCGCGGAGCCTGCTTGGGATTCTCTCTCTCCCCCTCTCTCTCTGCCTCCCCCCCACCAAAATAAATAAATAAACCAAAAAAAAAAAAAAATCACTCTTCTCCCCCGTGGTTCTCAGTTGCCTTTATTTGTTAAGATTTTATTTTGAAGTAATCTCTATACCCAGCATGGGGCTCGAACTCACAACCCCGAGATCAAGAGCTGGATGCTCCACTGACTGAGCCGGTCAGGCGCCCCGGTTCTCAGTTGCCTTTAGCTCAAAATAATCCCGACGCCAAAGTGGCATATTTTGGGGTGGCATACATATTCGGATCTGCTTCACGAGGTAAACACACCAAGCTTCAGTGTCAGCCATTGTCAGTCAGGCCAGGCTTCAGAGTCGAGCACGAAGCCACACAGGCCCCAGCTTGGTTTAATGAGTGGGTGTGGCTGCCTTCCAATAAAACTTTATTTATGGACCCTGGAATTGGAAATTCATATACTTTTCCCATGACCTGAAACAGAATGCTTTCGATTTTTTTTTTTTTTTCCAACCATTGGAAAGCGTTGAAAACCGTTCTCTGCCGACCACATGCTAACAGTTGGCCCGAGGGCCGGAGTTTGCGGACCCCTGATATAGAGAAGAGGTTTCCAAACCTGCCACCTGGGAACTTGTCAGAAATGCAAATTTCCAGGCCCCACTCCAGACCTGCCCAATCAGGGCGGGCCAGTAATTGTGTTTTAACAAGCCCTCCAGGGGATTCTGACGCAGGCTAAACTTTGACAGCCACTGATCTAGACCAACCTGTGGTTCTCAACCTTGGACTGCTCATTCTAATTCCCCCAGGGGGAGCTTGAAAAACAATCTCCCCACCCCGACCCAGCCCAGAGCAATTAAATCAGAGTCTGGGGTGGGGGGGGGGACCCAGTCAGCAATATCTTTTCAATCTCTTCCAGTTGGTTTCAAAGGGCAGCCAAGTCAACTGATGCTTTCAGTGTGCGAATAAGGACACCGACTTGCCGAGATACACAGCAAGAAATAGGTGTGGCATAGTCCGCTTAAATTTTTTTTCGATACGTGAGTGTGACCAAAGTATTTTCGGTGCTGGAATGTATTTGCTAGAAGCTTCAGGGGTCATGTTTTCTTTCATTACTAGCACTGATTGATTTTTTTAATGTGCATTTATTACTGAGAGACAGAGACAAAGCGGGAGCATGGGAGGGGCAGAGAGAGAGGGAGACACAGCATCCGAAGCAGGCTCCGAGCTGTCAACACAGAGCCCCACGTCAGGCTCGAACTCACGAACCGAGAGATTGGGACCTGAGCCGAAGTCGGTCGGTCGCTCAACCGACTGAGCCACCCAGGCACCCCAGCACTGATTAATTTTAAAACACATCTGGAAACTTGCCCTAAATAAAATGAAAACTAGTCTCAGAAACTCATTAGGCCAGAGGACGTGACTAATTGGAAGAAGGAGGGCGCAGAGGCTCAGGACAGTCCCACCTGCAAGCACGTTGGGGCAGAGGCGAGACTTCTGGGATTCAGATGGGGGGCAAAGTGACAGCAACCGGGTATCACCGCCGCCCCACCCCCACCCCCCGCCCCTACTGGCCAGCGCGTCTGAGCCATTGTTTCCTGTTCCGTATCTGGAAATCATGTAACTTTTAGTCTTAAATGTCACTAACGACAGCGAGAAGCCCACATTTGCACACTTCCGATGAGTTTTCTGACTCTTCAGGACTCCCATGCCCTGGGCGATTCTGTTTTGTTTTATGTTTCTTATTTTAAGTAGGCTCCACTCCCAACTTGGGGTGCACACTCAAACAACCCTGAGATCAAAAGTCGCAGGCTCTTCTGACTGAGCCCGCCAGGCGCCCCCTGGGCATTTTTCTCAGCAGAGTTTGCGCCATGCACAGGCTGTGTACCCCACATAGAGCGGGAGAAAGTGAGGCACAGATGGAAACTGAGTCAGGCGATGATTATGAGTAGGGTTTTACGAGTGACCATCGGGCATTTCTATTGTTTTGATAGTTACCTCATCATAATACAAGCTACAGTTTTTGAGCCTTTACGCTGCACTGCACTCTCATAGTTCTGTGGTTAAGAGCAGGTTTTCAGGGGCCAGTCGGCCTGAATGTGTACACGAGGATCTGCGGCCTCCTAGCTTTATGATCTCAGCAAGTCACTTTGCCTCCCTGTGCCTCAGTTTTCACTCCTGGGAAATGGGAATGGTATTAGGACCTATTCTCATAGGGGTAAAGGAGAATTTAACGTGCTCACAAGTGGCTGGCATTCAGTAGGCCCTCGGTAAACGTTAAATAATATTATGTTTAAACAAATCGCTTTAGGGGCGCCTGGGTGGCTCAGTCGGTTGAGCGTCCGACTTCGGCTCAGGTCATGATCTCACAGTCTGTGAGTTCCAGCCCTGCATCGGGCTCTGTGCTGATGGCTCAGA
Source organism: Felis catus (assembly GCF_018350175.1). Lineage (NCBI taxonomy): Eukaryota > Metazoa > Chordata > Mammalia > Carnivora > Felidae > Felis > Felis catus. Next base: position 7,675,780 of record NC_058386.1, on the reverse strand, counting down.
GCCTGGAGCCTGCTTCCGATTCTGTGTCTCCCTCTCTCTCTGCCCCTTCTCTGCTCATGCTCTGTCTCTCTCTGTCTCAAAAATAAATAAAAACATTAAGAAAAAAATAAAACAAACAAATCGCTTTATTCAAATCACAGTAATGTTGAGGGAGAATAAGCAGATGGGCCGTATTCACACAGTCATTAAAGGACAAAGTTGACACTTGGATTGAGGCTCTTTCTGGGATCGGTGCTCCTCGCCACATTGCCATACTGCACTGGTTGGGAATAACAAATCACGTATTTACGGGCAATGTTTTTTGCCATGTGTGGTAGAAACCGTGGCTTGCTTCACACATCCCTGGACCTTCTTTTCATCGGGACTGTTACAGTGCCGCCGCATGGCCCCTCCCACAGGGGAGTGTCACAGGGAGAGGGCCCCTCCTTCAAACGGCTCCCCCCGCCCCCCGGCCCCCCGCAGTGGTGTGCAGGTCAGTCAATGGTGATTCCGTTTTCTCAGCTGTCCCAGAAGAGAACTGGGAAGTCATCCTAGTGTCCACTCCTTAACACATCCGCCCCACCAGCCATCCCGTCGTCTCTATGGTCCCAACATATCCAGCGTCCACCCGAGCCTCGCCGTCTCCTCCTCCACCACGCCCAGTCCCCGTCCATCACCATCTCTGACCCAGGGGACCTGGTTGACCAAAACAGCTTCCTCAGCGACCTTCCTTCTGCCCAATAGGGCCCGGCGGTCACACTGAGCTCTAAAGTGTCGACTGGCTGTTGTCACTCCTCGGTGTCCAACCCTCAGAGTCTCCCCCCATCTTGCTCTGAAGGAAACCCAGAACTCTTCCGGGGATCTACTAGACACTACGCGACCTGCAACCACCGCCCCCCCAACGCACACGCACACACACACACACACACACTCACGCGCTCATGTTCCTGAGACCCAGCTCCTACCACCGTCACCCTCGCTCACTCGGCTTCAACCACCACTGGCTCCCTACCCCCTTACCAGAACCTCTGTCGCCCTCAGACACGCTTTATTTGTTGATTTGTTCGTCTATCTCCCTCCACTAGAAGGTGTGCCGATGAGGGCAGCCCTCAGCCTGTTTGGACCTGTCCGCCTGCCTGTCCAGCACCTAAAACGATGCGTGGCAGGTAGTAAGCACTCCACAAATACTTGCTGAATGAATGACTGACCGTACAGGCATAAAGAAGGTACGCCATTGCTTCTTTGATTAGCACGACGTTAAGGCGTGAGAGTCCTCAGCCTTTTTTTCTTGTAGGAAGTCCTTGTCTTTACGCTCGAGGTCTTTGGATGCCCTGGGAGTGACGAAAATCAATTCGTAGGGATCTACAGATATCTGTATGTGGCTAATGAGATCAATGGCTAAATCACTGATGCACTAATTAGTTTTGAACAAGGCAAGATCCTCTACGGGCCGTGTTCCTAACTGTGGAAATGAATCACAGAGACATATTCCAACGGGAAAGCCTTTGAGAAATTCTGAATGAAGAAGGAAAAACCTCATTTACAGTCCTAGAGAAATGGCCCTAAAATTTCATGCCCTGCCCTGCGTAGCACAATAGTACCATCATTTTCCATGAGGAACACCCCATCGGCAGGCACGTGTGTGGGTTTTTTCCCCCCTACCTACAGGTGATCAAATGAACCCATCCCCAGGTTGGAAAACCGTTAAAGGTAAATAGAAATCATAAAAGTGCTCCAGTGTGTTTTCAAAGATACACTCAAAGCACGCTCCTGAAGGTGTTTACAAGATAAGTAAACTTATCTCGAAGGTGCAGCGTGAGATACTTTGGGAGGCGTATTGAGGCTGGTGATTTCAGAACCGAATCGCAATCCACGCGGTGAATCCCAAACACCCCTGACGGAGGCACAGGGAATGAGGGAGTGTTGCGTTGAGGCATGTGCTGGCGTGCTGGGCTTTGATGCCCCTTTCCCTGGGAGAGCCGCATCTGGGACCGGGGTGGCAGCACCACGTTCTGGAAAGAGCGTGAGTTGTGGAGTCAGAGAGATGGGAGTCATGTACACATCAGAAACGTGCTCCATTTTCTTTTTAAAAAAAAAATTTTTTTTTCAACGTTTATTTATTTTGGGGACAGAGAGAGACAGAGCATGAACGGGGGAGGGGCAGAGAGAGAGGGAGACACAGAATCGGAAACAGGCTCCAGGCTCCGAGCCATCAGCCCAGAGCCCGACGCGGGGCTCGAACTCCCGGACCGCGAGATCGTGACCTGGCTGAAGTCGGACGCTTAACCGACTGCGCCACCCAGGCGCCCCCGTGCTCCATTTTCAAGAAGGCCGAACGCATAACCAGTCTCGCCATGACAGATCCGGGACTCCTTCCATTTCCTGTCTTTCCACTCAGCACAAGTCCCTCCTGCTGGTCTCTGTTGTATTCGATAGCACATCCCTTTAGTGCGGGTGTCCACTTTTTAATTTAAGGTTTAACTAAGTTAGACCTCCTAGAGCAGCTGGTTTTAGATCCCTTTAATTGGGTTAGATTAGTTTGCCCAGTTGAAGATAAGTAGAGCCAGTTGGTTGGTTTCTAGAGATGACCATAACGAAATTATCTTTTCCCCCACACAGATGGGAGTTTAGGAGAAATATCGGTAGGGCTTTCGGATAGAACACAGATAAAGCTACAAATAAGAGTACGGTTATCTTGGTCGCTGTATGACGCTATTTAAATCACTCACACTGGGGCGCCTGGGTGGCGCAGTCGGTTAAGCGTCCGACTTCAGCCAGGTCACGATCTCGCGGTCCGGGAGTTTGAGCCCCGCGTCGGGCTCTGGGCTGATGGCTCGGAGCCTGGAGCCTGTTTCCGATTCTGTGTCTCCCTCTCTCTCTGCCCCTCCCCCGTTCATGCTCTGTCTCTCTCTGTCCCAAAAATAAATAAACGTTGAAATAAATAAATAAATAAATAAATAAATAAATCACTCACACTGAAATTATTTTAAATAGCACCGTGGGCACCTGGGGGACTCAGTCGGTTGAGCGTCCGACTTCGGCTCAGGTCATGATCTCACAGTTCATGGGTTCGAGCCCCACGTCGGGCTCTGTGCTGACAGCTCAGAGCCTCGAGCCTGCTTCGGATTCTGTGCCTCTCTCTCTCTCTGCCCCTCCCCTGCTCACGGTCTGTCTCTCTCTCTCAAAAATAAATAAACATTAAAATTTTTTTTAAACACAAAATAGATAGCACATTTATAAAATAGACAAACAGTATAAGCCTTTCCTTTTGTAAATTACTAAATCGAAGGAGAACGAAAACGAAGCTTCATTTGAATGCAGTTTCCCAGACATTGAAAAGAGCTCTTCAGTAAATACGGAGAAAGCTAAGGCACTGATACGCAACGTTTGCCTTTTTTTTTCCCTGCCGCGACTCAATATGTTTATCTTGCATATTGCATCAGGGGAATAGTATAGGAAAGCCGATCTCAGTATGTGTGAATTTCCATAAGTGGTTCCCAGCAGAGGAGAAACCCGTGATGAGCCATCTAGTTATAAGGAAACGAAAGCAACTATTATTTTTTTGGCTCTGAAAACAGAGCAGAAAAACACCCTCATCTGTGTCTAGCAGAGGAAAGAGACCTGTAAACCATGGTTCTGAAGTAGCTTTTATCTTTTCCTCCATCTTAAATCCAAGTATAGATATTATGTGTGGAGTGGGAGAGGGTTTCTGCCAATCAGGGGGAAAAAAATACAGCCGTGCCTGCAGTCTTTCTGTGCGTTTGAGAAGTGTCAATCTCAAGGATAAAGCATTGTCTTTTTACAACCAAGGAGCGCAAATCCTGTTCAAAGCTTCTTTTGATTAAAATTTCTATTCACCTTCTGTCCATGTGATTATCAAAGAACCAGCCTGATTTGTTTGTTCCTAACATATAAAAACTGAGATCTGAATCACGTAAGTGAATGTTGTTTTTCATCTCTAAGGCTAATTTAAAAATCAGCTTTGAGTATTAAAATATTAAAGGTTTGAGGGACTAACCCGTTTCTTATGCAAGAAAAATGAGAGAGAGAGAAGAATAAGAAGTAACGTGGTAATAATATAAAGAACAGTAACCAGTTATTTCCTGCCATACTTAAGCCCAATTTTTAAAAATGAATTTAAATCAAGGATGATGCCAGTTAGGAGTAAGAAGAAAAATTGTTGTTGTTTTTTTAAATTAGTCTGATCAATTATTAAGGCATCAGGGTTGCCTTGATTCTGAAAGAATGTTAGTCTAAAGCAGTTTGGATCAGGGCTGTCTTAAGATGCTTATTTCCCACTCTACATGGCCAATCAGTCATAAACTCTGAGCAAATTAAATCTGTGGTGGGGGAAAGAGGAAATGCCAATCAGGTCATATGTGCGTGACATGGTGACATTGCCCCTGAGGTTCAAAATGCGCCATCAGGCACGTAACTTCTCGAATGCTCTACCCTGACTCTCTGGTTAACTACGGGCCAGATAATCATAACACACTGCTGATACAGGAAGTGAGTTCAAGGGCCGAGAAATTGATTTAATCACCGCGGAGTATCTTCTTGTTTATTTTTAATTATTTTTAATTTGTATCAAAGTAATCCATGTTCAAAGTACAAATATATGAACGACTTGTAATGAAAACCACCACTCCATTCTGGGAGCAATCGCTTTCAACTCATAAAGATTTCCTCTGATATGTACTTTCATATTTCCTGTAACATGCTTTTATTGCTGTTTCTTGGTTTATGAATTTTAGACCGTATCTTTAACATCCCGCATAGGATCAGAAAGAATTAGCAATTTCTTTTTCTTTTTCTTTATTTTTTAATGCTTATTTTTGAGAGAGAGAGAGAGAGCGAGCGAGCATGAGTGGGGGAGGGGCAGGGGGGGGGCAGAGGATCTGAAACGGGCCCCGAACTGACAGCAGAGAGGCCGATGTGGGACTCAACTCACGAACCTCGAGATCATGACCTGAGCCCAAGTCGGACGTTCAACTGACTGAGCCCCCCGGGCGCCCCATATTTTTCTTTTTTCTTAAATTGCTTGTTTATTTTGAGAGAGAGACAGAGCAGGGAGCAGAGAGAGAGGGAGAGAGAGAGAGAGAGAGAGAGAGAGAATCCCAGGCAGGCTCTGCCCAGGTGCAGTCAGCACAGAGCCCGATGCGGGGCTCGATCCCACAAACCGTAAGATCATGACCCGAGCCGAAATCAAGAGTCAGATGCTTAACTGACTGAGCCACTCGGGCACCCCAGCAATTTATTTTTCTCACAGAACATGGAGTTCAGGGCTCATTCAGAGACTCTAAGATGTCCTCAGGAATCCAGGACCCTTCTGCCTTTGCTCTTTTCTAGCTTTACCACTTGTTCCGTCCCTCTCATGGTTCCAGAATGGCCCCAGCCCCTCAGATATCGCATCCATATTCCCGGTAGGAAAATTGGGAACCGCGAAGGGCAAACTGTGCATCTCTTTTCAAAGCTTTCCCAGAAGCCTTCCACAGCAGCTTCTATGAAAATTCCACTGGCCATATAGTTGTACATCACCAGCCACACCTGCAAGGGAGACGGGGAAATGTTCTTCGGTCCGGCACATTTCTGCCACCAAATACATTGAAGCTCTGTTGGAAAGAAACAAGGGGAAGCTGGGTATTGGATTGGCTGCCGGTAGCCTCTGCCTCGGTCTCTGTATCAGAGATCACTCCCGATTTCAGGAGTGTTTTAGGACTGTGCTTCCTTCTATGGGCATTCTTTCGCTCTTCCTGGAATTAATGATCGTGTCACCTTTTGCTTATATCTACGTGCACCTGTTCATCCTCAAATGTGATCCATCAGTGTCATCCCCCCAGCCCCCCCGGAGACCTCTGTCCGGGAGTTCTCCATCATCCTGCCATAGCTCAGACAGGGGCTTTCTAAGACTGCCCCAACTATCGTCTTCACTTCTCTTCAAGTTGGCTTCTCTGCTTCTGAGACCCGTTGCCATATCTTCCTTGGTTTAATTCCCTCCTTTTGCTGAAACACATCTTTGAGTAGATTCCAAAGAAAGAGTAGAAGGGATGCAACGTGTTTGCGTCTTTCTACGAAAGTAGTGGCATCCGGTCCTGACATTTGATGAATAGTCTGACTTGGGATAGAATGATCAGTTGGAAATCATTTTATTTCAACATTTTAGAGCTCCTCCCTTCCAGTGTTGTGGTTGAGAAGCGCATGATAAGTCTATTAGCAAAATTTCATTATTTATAAAGAAGAGAGCCTTCTACTGACGGAGGTTTTGCAATTATCGTTAGTTGCAGCGATTCAGTAAACATTTCTTAACTAATCGACCATATACTGTGTGCTTGTTGTTATCAGGGATATACAACAGTCCACTGGCCAGGCTGTAGTCAGCAGTTATTCAATCAAACTCTGATCTCGGGGTTGCTTTGAAGGCATTTGCAGATGTGGTTGACAGCCACAATCAGTCGACTCTAAGTAAGGGAGACGATCTTTGAGAATGTGGGGGGCCCTCGTCCGATCAGTCAAAGGCCTGAAGAGCAAACCTGAGGTTTCCCTGAGGAAGAAGAAAGTTGGCCTCAAAACTGTAGGATGAGCTCCTGCCAGCCTGCCCTATGGATGTCAAACTTATCAGTGCTCATAGTCACACGGGCCAAGTCCTTGAAATAAATCCCAAGATGTACGTTATATATCCTACTGGTTCTATTTCTCTGGAGAACCCTGACTGACGCAGGCCTTACCGACCTCAGAACCTAGGGAAGGGGTTAATAAGGCAAGTAAAAAAAAAATAAATAAATAAATAAATCATTGTAATAACTTTCTCCTTGCAAATCTCGGCACAAAACTGGAGCAAAAAAGCAGATGACTCGGAAGCTGAAGAATTACTTTTGGGGAAGTAGGATATTATTGCGTTGACATGAAGCAGAAGGTTTAATTGGGAGTGTAGAGAATATTTGACAGCGGGAGGAGTATATAAAAACCATTGCCAAGTTCATGCATTAAGCTTTACCAGATTACTAAGAGGAAAATAATGAGGGATCAGCCGTATTTAGTTCATCAACAAAAACTAGGAAATGTCAGAATGTTTCACCTCTAAAAGCAGAGAACTATTATTATTTTTTGAATGTTTATGTATTTATTTTGAAAGAGAGAGAGAGAGAGAGAGAGAGAGTGCACATGCATGCGCATGGGGGAGGGGCAGAGAGAGAGAGAGGGAGAGAGAGAATCCCAAGCAGGCTCCACACTGTCAGCACAGAGCCCAACATGGGGCTCGAACTCGTGAACCGTGAGATCATGACCTGAGCCTAACTCAAGAGTCGGATGCTTAAGCTAGGCACCCCTAAACGCAGAGAATTATTACATAGTAAGTTATGATTAAAATTTTAAATAGCATGATTTGTTTCGCGTCCTTAGTTTTCAAGTGAGCAAATAGCAAGTTCAGTGTACTGAAAACCCTGACCAGTTAGTCAGCTCCGTCCTGTCTGCAGGTCTGTCCTTAGCCTCCGTTCTCCGAAACCGTTTCTTGCAGGGTGTCTATTCCTTCCGTTTTTGTATTCACAGATTTCTTTCCTTCTTCCCAGTGTCTGTCATCCAAAACATTCATACAAGCAATAGTTACCAAAAAACCTTTCCCGTTTATGATTTTATCTGTCTTGGTCCATTAGGCGTTAGGATTTCAACATAAGCATTGTGGGAGGACACAAACATTCAGCCCATAATATGCCCAACTGCCCCCTGAAAAAGCTGGACTTAAAGATGTCCGTTCGTCTGCTCGAAGTCCATCAGCCAGTTTACTGGCCACATTGACACCAAAAACGAACTCCAGATTACCCCCCCGTGCTTCTGGTATCCCTCAGTGCTTCCATCAAGCAACTGAAAGAAATGCACTTCATGAACGCCCACACTCAGCGAGTAGAAACTTGCTTTTTGGTGACATGCTGTAAGAATGATAGGTGGGATTTTCCTTTTTTTCTAAATTTTTTGTTTTTTAATGTTTATTTTTGAGAGAGAGAGAGAGAGAGACAGAGACAGAGAGAGACAGGGTGTGAGTGGGCAAGGGGTAGAGAGAGAGGGAGACACAGCACCCAAAGCGGGCTCCAGGCCCTGAGCTGTCAGCACAGAGCCCGACGCGGGGCTCGAACCCACAAACTGCGAGATCATGACCTGAGCCGAAGTCGGACGCTCAACCGACTGGGCCACCGGGGCGCCCCTTCCTTTTTTTTTCTAAGCAGGGACCTGTGTTGTTGTCAACTTAAAGCAACTTCACGAATTACCTCGAATACAGTATTCCTCAAAATTTCCTCTGCCGCCACAAGTATAAAGCGACTGGCTTCCTGGATCCTCTGAAGGAGAATAAGTACACTCTTTCCGTAGACCCCAAAGACTTCACTTGCACCAAGCACGCTTTCCAAGTGGCCGATTAGGCCATTTCAGCTTGGTTTTCACTGACTTTTAATGTCGTGTCCCGACACATATTTCAATAAACCATACGACGTTACTGACGGTCAGCCATTATTTATGCACACAAGTGCTAATCCCATATGCTTTGACCCTAATAGAATCCAGAAAGAGGCGGCACACTTGTCAGGAGCCATGCTAATATCCATCCATGGCCAGGAGGGCCTGCCCAGGGCCACCTGTCCAGGCACCTGTTCCATTTGCTGTGCAGGTCTGTTTATCACCAGACCCGCACATAACCACGCAGGACTGTCATCTAGGCTCCATTAAGACTACAACATCCCTTCGGCTGTCATCGGCAAACGCTGTTAATCACACACCGGGGAAGGGGGCATCCTCTCCTTTGGTGAAGCAAGTTTCTTTCCTTGTTTCGCTTGACTTGCCTACACCGTTTCCAATGAGTGGATCTAATGTTCGCTCGATGGACGACCCCCAAGGGGCCATTTATTTCATTGGAAGTTTTTAAAAATTATATTGGCGTATTTATAAACGAAGGAGACTTCGTTTTTCACGCCGTCCACTTGCTTTAGGCAGCTTCTGAACACTTCCGGAGACAGCATGTTTTACAACGAAAAGCAGAAAAATTCTAATCCCAAACACTTGATTCCTGGTACAGCGATTTATAACAATACGATCTTGGGCTATTTACTGTGCCTCCATGATCTTGTCTGCTCATTCTTAGCCTGACGACGGCGATGTCTACTTTGTGGTATTTTGGCGGACACTAAATGGCACACGTCGGTGAAGAAGCTGGCAAGATGCTTGGCTGACAGGAGGCACTCGCAAGTGGTGTTTGCTAATGACATCACCGTTAGCATTCCTGTCTTAGTGCATAAGGAGACGATGGTGGAAATAACCGTCATCAATTACCGTACCTCTTACCTTTCCTGTACTTCCCAGGGGTTACTGTCTATATTCCTCCTGGAGGTCTTTGCAATCTACAGCTGATAGAACTGTGTAAAGATGTGGATGCAAACGTGTGGGATGCCTTCATATAAAAACATAAAAAATAGAGTGTCTCACAAATACACCCGGGAATCCGAGGTTCTGTTTTAGAAGGCTGGTCTCTCATCATGCACTCCGGTCTGAGCTGCACATTGCATTGCGTTTTCTCCCCAGGCATGTCGGTTGCCCACCTACTGCACAACGGGTACATTGCAAGTGGCTGGGGTTACAAAGACGAATAGAACGCCATTCTTACCCTCCGGCGCGGCATAGTTTAATACGAGAGAGACGAGAGTGTATGACCACGGCGCCGATTCGGCGCCACCCTTTCTAACTCTGTTCAGTGTCCTGGTGGTGGGCAAGGAGCGAGTTCTTACACCGCGGAAATTGGCAAACGCGACTACAAATCTTGCCTTTTTTTTTTTTTTTTTTTTTTTTAATTTTGGAGAGCTGGTTGTCAAACATTTGCCAGCACGCCACTGGGTGTCTATAAACTGCTTTATGAGCATAGAGGAGGGAAGGGATGACTTCGTCTTGGGGCATTCTGGGGAAGCAACAGAGAGTGGTGACAGCTGACCGTGTACGATGGTAGGGGAGTGGGTAAAGGAGAAGAAAGATGGATGAAACTTTGAAATTTTTTTTTCAACGTTTATTTATTTTTGGGACAGAGAGAGACAGAGCATGAACGGGGGAGGGGCAGAGAGAGAGGGAGACACAGAATCGGAAACAGGCTCCAGGCTCCGAGCCATCAGCCCAGAGCCCGATGCGGGGCTCGAACTCCCGGACCGTGAGATCGTGACCTGGCTGAAGTCGGACGCTTAACCGACTGTGCCACCCAGGCGCCCCAGATGGATGAAACTTTGAAAGGGCACGGTGACGGTGAGAGGAAATTCCAGCTCATATGTACCTTTGAGATGATGACCGCAGAAGGCACATGAAGTTGTGAGAAGCTTTTGTTGAAGGTGATAAATTAGGTGCGCCTTGGGATTTAACTCGAGTGATATTTAATGGCAGCAGCTCGGGGTCGCTCCCTATGTCCTGGGGCTGAGGGCATACCTAGGGCAGGGATAGGTGCAGTACATCTCAAAGCAAATCGGAGTCCTTTGTGCGTCAGAAATGCTATTCTCAGGCTCCTCCTCAAAGCAATTGATCAGATTCCCTTAGAACAGGAGCAGGGCCTTTGGGGTTTGCGTTTTTAGCAATCTCCCCAGAAGTCTCCTTGCGCGCTCTGGCTTGAGAACCAATATCTCAGAGCTGGTACATCAGTGGTTCTCAATCTGGCATGATTTTACGTCCCCCCCCCCCCCCCCGCCCGCATGATTATTGATTGTCGTGAGAATGCTACTGGCGTCTAGGGGGCCTAGACCCCGGCGCTGTTCAACATCCCACAAAGGCCAGCACTGCACGCACCGCGGAGAATGATCTGACCCCAAGTGAGGAGCGCTGAGGTTGGGCTGGGTCGTAACTGAAGGGCTCCGAAGTAAGGACAAGTGGACTAAAGCCAGCCTGGGTCACCAGGCGGGCCCTTGGCCTACCAAGGTGGGGGGCTGGGGTGGGGTTATGGACCTCCGGGCCAGCAGATACTGGGCTGCTGAGTTTTCATAGAACTGGGTACGCAGATGACAGTTTTGAAACTGCCCGTTGGTTACCTGCTAACCTGTTATACAAAAATTTAAAAATACTTACGGAATTATTCTCACAAAAGAATCATTTTGGCCACTCTTTGGGGGGGGGAAGATGCCACTGGTGCCACAGAAAGTAGTCTTTGCTCGACGTGCACTTTTTTGAAATCCAAAGGTCGATTTGCCTTGAAATCATGCTGGCTGAGAGTTGCATAAAGTTCCTGTTTATGTGAAGTTTAGAAAGCGAACTTCGGGAATTCTTTTTCAGTCCGGGTTTAAGTTTACCAGAAGCCAGCCAGCTTTCCTCCCATCCTACTGAGCTGATGGCCAGCTAGGCCCTGTTCATAAGCTCACCACATTCAACCCTGTGGGGAAGGCGAACCCTAGCGAAAGGGAGATAGGCTTCCTTTAGTCATTGTCTTCTTAAGGACACATCAGCGTTTATTTTTCGAGTAACAGTGTTCTGGGCAGTTCTGCCTCGGGCTCCCAACAGATAACGATTCTTGTTCCCTTGCCGCTGTTCAACACAGTTGCGTGCACCTTCCCGTTTCGGTTTGGGTGTTTGGGGCTGGATCTCCAGTTCGTCTATATGGAAATGAGGTGGGTGGCACCGTCCTCCCCTCCCCCCCCCCCACCCCGAGTGCTCCCGTCAGTGAAGGTGTTCCGCACAAACCATTTGGTTTCCTCCCCAGCGTCTCCGCCCAAGTAGGGCTTCGGTGCCAGATGCCCTTTTCCAAGCACGGTTGGGTCACTTTCCGGGCCTTAGGGTCGAAGCTAGTCAGTTACGCTTCGAGCGGACCCGGGGCAGCGAGGTAAGAACTGCACTCAGGCTTCACGTTGGGAGCTTTCGCACCGTTTCCAGCGGCTTCCAGCCATTTAAATCCCGAAAGCTCTCTAATCCTCGCGGAGGCGGCCTTTCGGGCTCCCAGGACCCACCCCTTCCTCCTGATTGGCGGGGCTCCTCCGGGGCCCAAGCCAGCCGCCTACGACGGCTCGGAGCCCCGATTTGAAATAAGAGCCAGGCGGTCCTTGCTGCCCTGAGCCCGACTTTTCATAGGCTGGGGAAGGAAAGCTTGAGAAACTTGACATTGTCTTGGGCAGAGTGCGTGTAGCAACAGATCAAAGAAAAAGGAAGAAAACGTGCTCTTTGCTGCCTGTGGGTCTCCCGGAGTTGCTTTTGTCTTGCGGGCTTCTGTTGGGTTTGGTGTTTCCCCTCCGAAGACCGCGGCGTGGGCTTCGAGGCAGCTCGCTCCCTGCCGGATGGGTCATGGAATTCTAAACATGAGGCAGGTAAGCTCCGGGGGCTCTACGGGCCGGCGGGGCGGGAGGGCGCAGCCTGGGCCCCCCGCGATGGTACTCCGGCGAGCCTTCTGGATTAGCACATGCTGTCCACGTCCATCCATTGGCGGAAAGTCGGGGCTGCGTTTTCCTGAGGGAACCGAAGGAGCCGATTTCCTGAGGGCCCCCCCCCCGGCTTTCCACCCCCCCCCCCCGCCCCGCTTTGCCTCCAATGGTGATCGGTGATGTCAGCCAGTCATTGTAAAGGGCTGAAAAGCGGTTTGTCGAATATGTAAATCAATTCCAGTTTGCAGTCGCCGGGCTGTGTCGTGCGGGGTCTTTCTCGAGCTTTTTTTTGAAGCTTCTATCCTGTGCTTTGGGTTAGAATAAAGATAACTGAATATCCTGAAAAAGAATTACACGGGGCGTCTTATCTCATTTTGGCTTCCCATTCTGAGCACTTCACTGTGTTTGTGGCCGAGAAGGCGGAACCAGCCCGAAATGAGCCCAGACGGCCGGCCCTTCCAGAAAAATGCAGATTTATTTTTCTGTTCCAGCAGTTGTGAAACTGTGTTGCTTCTGGCCGTAAGAAGACAACCCTGACGCGGTGAGCTGAGAAAGGCTTGGGATTACTTAAATGAGTCTCTGAAAGGAATTCTAAACCGACAGCCTCTTCCGTGGCTTCGGGGCAGAGTGATAACATTCCTTATCAGCCCAGGCAGAGGTTTATGGCTTTGCCATTAAGAAAGGAAAAGGAAAAAGTGGGTGTAGGAAGCCAAGAAAAGGTGCAATTTACAACTTACTCGAAGTTATGGAAGACTCTTATGTCAATATAGAAATATCAAGATCACTGCTCCTAGGAAGGGAAGACAAGATTGGAAAAACATGCCGGTAGGCTGGCAACGGCAGAAAATTGACCAGAGGAGTGTAAATTGCTTTTGCCAGCTCTCAGTAAATCTGGGTAGGAAGAGTTAGCATCTGTGTTACCGCCAGAAAAGCTCTTCACATCTTTTTCTAGATGAGTTCAGCACCCTCCACTCCGACAGCTTTGGGGGAAGTGATTTGCATAGGAAGCAAAACTTTCCCTTTGGGGGCCGGGGCGAGGGGTTTAGAACTTTCCGTCCGTTTCCTGCAGCCTCGGGAGGAGGTGCAGAGCCCCCACTGGTCGAGCGCAGAGACCCTCTGCCGCTCGCCCCCTAAGCCAGCGTGCTTGGCAAGTTTCTGTGAATGCAGGGAAGCACGTTTAGATCAGCAAGTGCCGTGTGTTTTCAGTGAACTGCCCTTGCCTTGCTGGATGGAGATCGTGGGGCCGAGGCTCGGTTTCTTTTAGTTCTGCAAACCCACAACTGATCCCAATCTTTTTATGTCGAGCCGTCGGATGGGATGGGGGGAAGGAGCGAGAAGCCCAAATGGGAAGGATTTAAAAGGAGAAAGAGGAACGCAAAACATTTTTGACAAAGGTCCTCAGCTGGAACAAAGAAGTCATTTGATCCCGGGCACGGCCACCTGTCCTCTCCTTGGTGGTGTCTGAGCTCAGTTTTCAGAATCCCTGTTCCCACACGATCCCTGTGGAACGGTGGCACTCCCTGTGCCCGATGCCAAAGGCAGGCTGTCCGGCTTGGCATGATCTTCCCCATGCCTGGCTCGCCGTGGCATTCGCGCGAACTGGAATTCAGCCCGGCATTGAAGTTCTAAGGGTACACATGTGATGGCTCCTTCGTTATTTAGTGAGCGAACGACTTTTGAATCTCGCGACTCTGTGTGCCTAACGATGTTTTGGCCTGTTCGGTACTCGAAAAGAGGGTGGGATGCCGCGGGGGTGGGAGGAAGGGGGAGAGAGAGGGAGGGTCATTGCTCGCCCAAAGAATCGGGGCAGTCCAGCCTTTCAAGAATCGAACACATTGTTCTACGGCAGCTAGAACAACAATGTGGAGGGGGTGAGTGGTGGGGTTCTTGGTGTGGATTAATCCTGACTTGATCTGAGTTTCTCTCGGGCCAAACCGCGGCGACCAGGCAGGGTGAATCGCACCCACCGGCCAACTTGCCATCCCAGCCCGGCAGCCTCCGCCTGGATTTGCAGCGTTCACTATCAAACAGGTCCCTGTGTCATCAGCTCTGCAATGAAATCCAATCTCTTCGCTGAGGAGTGATCCGCCCCTAGGGCTGCACAGTGCTGAACAATGGTGCGGCAGCCAGGAGACCCCTGCCACGTACGAGCCAGAGCGGGTAGCCAGACAGGGCCAGCAGAATTAGAAAGTTGCTTGCCCTGCGATGAGATTCAGGGGGGGGGTTTCACTTTCTGCCAGGGTGGCAGAAAAAAAAAAAAAAACCGCATAGAAGGATAATATTATCTGAGGGTTCCTAAGGTCACGCCGAATTAGGACAGACGAGAAGTGTGAACCTGATTTGCCTTTATCAGGAAGTAATTTTAAAGTGTGTGCCAATCTTTCTCTGCACTCTGGTCCTAAATGGGACGCTCTCCTCAAACTTCCTTGAGAAGGAATTTGCCGTGTTCCCAGGCAAAAGGAAAGGCCTGGCCACCTGTTGTAGAAGGCCGGCCAAAAACAACAGGTTTCCCTCTGGCATTGCTGCAGCGGCCGATACCCTCCCCAAAGAGCGCGCCACTCATTGTCCCCGCACGTGAGAAGGACAAATAATTCTTTCTCGAGCTAGGAAAAAAAAAAAGAAATCAGCTGCTCCAGACGAAATTGCCTACCAGACGTATTTTGTGTTTTTAACATCCTGACGACTTCCCAAAACACGCGAAGAGAAGAAGGTGCGCGCTCTATTTCTGATAGACCAACACGAGTGTGAAGGGGCAAAACAAGGTAGTGAGCCCATGCTTTAAGCAGCTGCTAATTCTTGTAAGGCCAGCCCTGGTGCTATTACAAGGAAGCTGTGACTCGGCCTGTTTTGCATTCTTCAGATTGGAATTAAAATGCCCAAGGACATCTGGTTTCATAATGAATGTCTTTGTATTCATCTTTCCTTTGAGGATTAGAAAGTCCTTTACCAACGCGATCTATTTATTCTCTGTCACATCCCCAGGAGAGAACGAGGTGGCAGTTTGATCCTCATTGAACAAATGGTGAGGTGAATGAAGGCAGAGAACAGTGACGTAGAATGAGACACAGCAAATTAGGCAGAATTCTGGGGAGGAATCCTACCCGCTCCGAAAGGCAGGCTACCTGTGCGTGCCAGGCTTGGAATTAGAAGCGATAGGTCTTAAAACAGGACTCCCCTACAGCATCCAACTATGTTTGATGGCTTCCTTCATTTGAAAGTCAAGCCTCTAAAACTGTAAAAGGCATTTCTGTTCTCATTTGTCCCAACACTGAGCTAGAAAGATACTGTAACTAACCAGAATTTAAAATAGGGTCGTTTTGAAATATTTCTCGGTGGCTTTTCCTCGCCATTCATTATGAAGTGCGTTCGTAGTTTGCTCGGCTGTGGACCGCATAGGCTGTGGGCAAATCCTTTAATTTGTGGGCACATGTTATCCGCAGACATTCCAGCAAGTTTTAAGGCTAAGTGCGTGTGTGGATGTCTCCTGGCTTTGATCCCTTGTGTGGTAAATAGACATCCAAGGTAGCTATGGCAACCTGGGCTGCATGGTGGTGGAAAGGGGGGATTTGGTCACTGGACAAAGAGCAATTTGTTTGATTAGAGAAAGGTGGGGCCGATCAGGACATTTTTTAACCCGCATGATTCCAGGATCTCAGTTCATCTAAGGCATTTGGGTTTTTCTCGATGGGCAGAAAGAATTAATGGTTAGCCGGGACAAAGTTAATTTGCAGATGGAATTTAAATGCTTTCCAGTCAAATGGTTGCTACTTTCAAAAAAGCAACTTCTAAAATGAAAGGGGAGGCCAACATATTCGATCAGTGTCCCTGTCGTGCCTAGTGTGAACGTTTGTGTTTTCAGAACTCGGTGGGCTTTTAAAAAGAAAGGCCACAATCCATTGGGCCCTGTGCATTTCCGTTCTCCACCTGCAGAGGTCAGGCTTGAAGTGTCTTACGTTGGAAGGCCAGGCGGCGGGCACCGCTGGGAGTCGGGATTGGAGTCGGGGAGAACTGCTCTGCTTACTTGGAACAATTAGTTAGCGATTCTTTAATCTTGTGACCAAAGCCACGATGAAAATGAGTTCATTCAAGGAAGAGAATATCAAGTACGCTGTGATTAAAGAGAGGGCTACAAAGCCAGGTCAAACGGGAATCTAATCTCCATTTAGATATGGGACAGTTCTATCAACATCACTCCTTTCTGGCTCATTATCAACTCCTTTTATTGCACATGAAACTCATCTCAGGGGTTTGTTCTAGAAGGTTGTTTGCCTGGTTTTATAATCTGGCATGTTCTGGAAATGTTTTTAAATGGAAGGACAAAATATTAGGGATGCTTCTGGATCCACAAGGGTCCCCCCCCCCCCCCCCCCGGGAGGAAAATGTCCCATTGGCACAGATTTGGATGGTTAATGGCCTACAGAAAGTGTTAAAGAGGGCAGAAGACTGAGGCACTGGAAAAGCATGACCTGAGCTGAAGTCAGACGCTTAACTGACTGAGCCCCCCAGGCGCCCCTTAAGTTTTATATATGGTTAACTGTTTATGATGAGCATACGACAAAGTCTCTCCTTCATTTCTTACATCATTCAAGGACACTTACTGAGTACTTACAGAATTACCATTTTCAGTAGTTCATTCATTTGCGTTACTTTATAGTTTTTTTTTTTAATATTTATTTATTTTTGAGAGGCAGAGACACAGAATGCCAGCAGGGGAGGGGGCAGAGAGAGAGGGGGACACAGAATCCGAAGCAGGCTCCAGGTTCTGAGCTGTCAGCACAGAGCCTGATGGGGGCTCAAACTCAAGAACAGCGAGATCATGAACTGAGCCGAAAAACGACGCTCAACTGACTGAGCCACCCAGGTGCCCCCATTTAGGCTAGTTTAAATGATTTTTATATGCCAGGCCACTTTGGGGCTACGGGGATGATTTTAATATGATCCCTCTCCTCAAATAATCTTTGATCTGATATATACTTTATCGTTCCCGTAGCACAATGTAAGTTACCTGCTTATTAACAACTATATTTGTAGGGATAAGAATCCACCTGATAAATTGATGGTAGCCAAACCCTTCTTGAACTTGGGAGACTTGACAAATGATTTGTAATTGTGAAGTTTAGTTAACTTTTAACCACATATCCATTTGTAGAAGTTTATGAATTCCTAGCTAAAATAAATGTATCATAATTCTTTTTTTAATTTTTAAAATGTTTATTATTTTTGAGAGAGAGAGAGAGAGAGAAAGAGAGCAGGTGGGGGAGGGGCAGAGAGAGAGGGAGACACAGAATCCAAAGCAGGCTCCAGGCTCTGAGCTGTCAGCACAGAGCCTGACGCAGGGCTTGAACCCACAAACTGTGAGATCATGACCTGAGCCGAACTTGGACGCTTAACTGATGGAGCCACCCGGGTGCCCCCATCATAATTCTTAAATAGTAATTTAATCAAATCTTATCAATAGAGAAAAATAACTCCTAGGTACTCCCCAATTTGGAAGACTTTATGCTCTAAGGGTCTGTTGTTTGAAACCCAGAACATTTTCCAGTGAGAAATGATTCCATTTCTAAACATCACTATCTTTTTTTTTTAATGTTTATTTTTGAGAGAGAGAGAGCGCAAGAGAACGTACGCAGGGGAGGGGCAGGGAAGGGGGAGACAGAGGATCTAAATCGGGCGCTGCGTGGTGTGGGGCTCCAACTCACGAAGAAGTCAGACGCTCAACCGACTGAGCCACCCAGTCACCCCTAAACATCACTATCTTACAAAATAACCAATCTAAGGGGTGCCTGGGTGGCTCAGTCGGTTAAGCGTCTACTCTTGGTATCTGCTCAGGTCATGATTTCATGGTTTGTGGGTTCGAGCCCCGCATCGGGCTCCACACTGAGTGTGGAGCCTGCTTGGGATTCTCTCTGTCTTTCTCTGCCCCTCATATGCAGTATCTCTGTCTCTCTCTGTCTCTCTCTCTCTCTCTCTTTCTCTCTCTCAAAATAAATAAGCAAACTTTAAAATCTGATTAATGTCAGATTCCGTTCTGAGTTTTGAGGGCATGCTTCCATGTTACACAGGACGGAGCCCAGAGGGAGAAAGATTTGCCACACTTTTGGTAACGGGCCAGTCTTGGCAAGGTTTGAAATAGGAAAGGTTTGTGCCAGTCGCACTTTTCTTTCTCCACCCTTCTGACACCTTCTTGGTCCTACTGGGACTCCCTATTCTAATATACAGTGAGTTGAGTTTCCATAATTGCCCAGCTTCCCCCCTGTCCCGCCCCACCTCCAAACCACACTCCTATTTCCTCTAGACAATGGTCCCGACCGGGGGTTGGGGGAGAAGTAATATGGATGAGCTAAGAGCTCATGACTCTTAGCCCTTCAAACCTCAGGGCGACCCTTTCCTTGGAGAAAAAGCAGGCCGTGGAGCCTGGAGCTGCAAAACTCACGACTGCCCTTTCAGGGACGGCATCTGTGGGCGGGGTCCCGCCTTTGGCAGATGGGACTTGCTGATGTGACTCCCTGTGGGTGAGACCTCTTCGTTTGTTCTCTTCTTAGCATCCTGCCCGAACTTCAAGACTCACTGAGGTCTTTGGGAATGGCAGCCAGGGAACCACAGGGGGCACGGTGCCTGGCACACAAGAAGAATCATTAAATATTTTGTAGGTGGAAGCTGGATGAATTTTAGCAGGAGAGAGCATTTTCCGGGGGAGCGTTTCCGAGAGGGACAAAAGGGCATTCGGTGGGGGAACAGTAAGGGCCGAATAGATGGACATTAGAGAAAAATGA
Organism: Felis catus; assembly: GCF_018350175.1. Taxonomy (NCBI): domain Eukaryota; kingdom Metazoa; phylum Chordata; class Mammalia; order Carnivora; family Felidae; genus Felis; species Felis catus. Next base: position 7,656,675 of record NC_058386.1, on the reverse strand, counting down.
AACTGTGTTGCAGCTGCTTAACCATGGATCCCATTCAGTTGCCTTCTGGGTGAGGACACAGCCTGGAACATGGCAGGTAGCTTAGCTTACGTTTCCATGATGGGGCTACACAAGTGGGTAAGAAATGGAATGCGTCCTCCAGTAGCTCAAAGCCCAAAAGCAAGATAGAATCTGCCGCTTCCTCTCACTGAGCCCAACCTGGTGTTTTAGGCCTTTGGCCGCCATGCGGTTGGTTTATGTTGCCAGGTGAGTGGCCTGCCCAAGGTCACTCAGCGTCTGAGCGAAGGTTTCTGAGAGAAGACTGAAGTCTTCTACTCTCTTTTCTGCATGTGGTGGCCACATTTTCTCCATGAAATTCAAGACATATGCTGGACCCAGCATTTTCACCGCTTCTGGGTGTGACAGACTGTCTGAGAGTTATGGTTAAAACGATGAAATAGAAATTTCTGAGACGTTTACCGGTTTCTGGAGACAACAGGACTAATACGTTTTCAAAGGGTCCACGCAGTAGACCGTGTTATGTGTCATATGTCAGCTTGCGGAGGGTGGCTTCGGTCGTGTGCGTTTTGCGGTGGTCTCCCCCACACAATTAAGAGGAAAAGAGCTGTTTGTGGACAAGTGGAATTTGTTCAATGCCCGATCGGGTTGCCAATAACTGGGTGAACGACCAGATAAACGTATAAATGGAAGGCGTCGCCAAATATCAGAAACCGACTTATTTAGGCGATGCATTAGGAATTCAGACAAAGAGTACTGGTGAAAAGTTGAGAGTCCGTGGCTTGAAATTTTCACTCAGAGGAATGCTTTACCCTCCATCAGGGGGCAAAGGTAGGAGCAAGTTTACTTCTGGAACCTGAGCCTTCTAGACTCCCCGTCTTGTGCTCTTTTGACTGTACTGCATGCCTTCTAGTAAGACATCATTTGGATATTTGGGGTCACAGGCCAGTTCTAATTTAATGTGCTAACAAATGCCAAGGCATTTCGAACGGGTTGATGGTTTCTAGGGAGTCAAGAGTCAGGAGAGACGGCTGTCCCTTTGGGAGCAGATACTATCTGAAAACTCCAAATCCAAAACTCCAAAACTCCAAAAAATCCAAACTCCACGTAGCCTTCTCTTTGGATTTTGTACTACTTTTGTCTACATACTCTTTGCTCCGGTTTTCAATAAGTGTGAACCTGTCAGAGAGTAAAACCTTAGGAGGATTATGTTTACACGGGAGAAAGTTTTAGGAGTGACCGAGTCCTTTTTTTTCTCCCAGGTGAATCGAGGTGCTTTGTGGAAATAGTGCAGGAAAATGAAATGGAGAAATAGAAAGAAATAGAAAGAGAAAGAAGAATGTATGAGTTCTTTTAGTCAGCATATGGGAGAGCAGAACAGAAAAATTGGCTACTCACCGAGTGACTCAGTTGAGGCTTTTTTCATTGGTCAGTGTTTAAAGAGGATTTCTAAAGAGATATCGATGCTGCTGATGTGGTATGGCTCTGAGTGAAAGAAGGAAAAAAAAAGTCCCAATAACTGAGCGAGAGAAATTTCTGAGTGGAGAAGAACATGAGACACTTTCGGAATATTTTTTAACATTGTTTTGGTTTAACTAACAAAGAGTGATAAGACATGAATTGTTCGTGACAGCTCCGAACATTGATAACAGAAGACATTAATGCCTGCAGACACAGCCTACATGGTAAAATTCTGGGAGCAAAAATGCTTATTATGTTAGGCCAACACGCTTTGACCTAGTTTTGCTTTTCTGCTTGGAAATTATGTCAGTATTAGTTACATCATTCCCACAGATGAGCAATTGCACATTCTTGTTTATTTCAGCGTCGTCGTTTTATTAGTTTTGTATATTTAGTTCTGACCTCCAAGAAGCCAAACTAATCCTCATTGACTTGCATTTTCCTTTTGAAATGAGTCTTCTGCATGATAAAGAGGGAGGATTTTATGTATTAACAAAACAATCTAAGATGCAGTCTTCAAAGACATTCACTTCTCCTTGATCGGGAGCCATTGCCCTCTCCAAGGCTCCAAAGGCCAGCCAGTTTTCTGCTGATCAGAATTAGTCTTCCTTTCTTTGTCGTTTGGGGATGGAATAGATTACCGTGCCTAAGACTGCCATGGTTGAGTAACAAAAAAATTACAGAAAACAAAGAGGTTGATGGGACATTTCCCAGCCCATCATCCGTAAGTTTGCCCATTGCGTATTTCTGCTTTATTTATCTGGTAGAAACTGGCCCAACATGTTTTTCCTATTTAACATTTTTATGGGATAATTTTCAAAATGAATTATTTCCTCCGTTGATTTCAAACACATTTTTTTTTCCTGCCATTTAATACTTTATATCACTAGAGGAATGAACCATTTAATTCCTTCGTACCTTTATGAACTCAGATCTTCAAAGAGTGGGTGAGTTCTTGCAGTGATCAACTTACATCACATTTACAAGTATAATTTGCTACCAAAAGACCTTGGACGGTTTTTGGTGCACATGTTTTTGGCATTCCTTATTAACAAATGTAATCAGGCAAAAGCCCCCAAGAATATGGATTCCTGGTTCCTCTTCAAAACGCGACCGTTTGCTCCTTTTCCAATTAAGTCCCTTTGTTGTGAGCTCTTCTGCAAATCCTGTCTGAATGCAGAAGACCCAAGAAGCGAGCGTCCCCTTGAAGCACTACCAAACCAGCCGAATTGTATGTAACCAGGTAAACTGCTGATTAGCTGCGGATCATTTAAAGAAACAGTATGAAAGTAATTGGCCCAGGCGCAAGTCCTAACTGTGATCCCGGGGGGGTGGTGGGGGGGGGCGCTTCAAACGCTGTTTGAAACTGTCAGCTCGGAGCATTGTAGTTTCTGTCTTATCCTTATGCCGATTTAAGTACTAGCATCTTGGAGAGAAACTTCTTTAGAGGATTTCTGAAATCCCTAATTGGTATATAAACATCGTCCCCCCTCAGCAGCCCAAAGTTGTGAAGGATGCTGTTTATCCCTGATGGTGGTATCTATTTCTAGGTATTGGTGGCAGACTCCGAGGAAATGTTCCGGTTGTCGTAGGCAGATGTGAATAGAGTTCCCTCATCTTACATAAGCAGTGGCCTTTCACATGCACTGTTTGCACGCTTTTATCTACTGCTTTATCCTGGAGATCTTTCCATAACAGTGCACAGAGCTAACCTCCTCCTTTTTTTTTTTTTAAGTTTATTTATTTATCTTGAGAGAGAGAGAGAGAGAGAGAGCAAGAGCAAGCAGGGGAGGGGCAGAGAGAGAGGGAGAGAGAATCCCAAGCAGGCTTGATCTTGAGATCATGACCTGAGCCCAAATCAAGAGTCGGATGCTCGACCGACTGAGCCACTCAGGTGCCCCTCCCTCCTTAAAAAAAAAAAATGTTTCTTTTTGTTTATATTTGAGAGAGAGAGAGAGAGAGAGAGAGCATGAGTGGGGGAGGGACAGAGAGAGAGGGAGACACAGAGTCGGAAGCAGGCTCCAGGCTCTGAGCCGTCAGCACAGAGCCCGACGCGGGGCTCAAACCCACGGACCGTGAGATCATGACCAGAGGCGAAGTCGGCCGCTTAAACGACTGAGCCACCCAGGCACCCCAAAGGCATCAATCTTTTTTAAAAAATTGAAAACACGAGGTCTAGTGTACAATGGTGTTTGGCATTATTTTGACAGTGATAAAACTACTATTTGGATAAGAGAATCACTCCAGGCAATAGATTTGGAAGCACAGTCTCAGAGACCCTTGGGCGAGGACCCTTGCGTGCCGCTTGCTAGCTCTGTGAACTTGGCTGGATTCCTTAAGCTTTCCAAACCTGTACATGGGAATATTATCACCAACTTCATAGGGTTGATGTAACGACTAAATGAAGAACTACGTAGGAAAAATGAAATACAAAGCACTTAGAGTATTGGTTACATGTCAGGCATATAAGAAACGTTACGTTACCGGGGTGCCTGGGTGGCTCAGTCAGTTAAGCGTCCGACTTCGGCTCAGGTCATGATCTCACGGTCCGTGGGTTCGAGCCCCGCGTCGGGCTCTGGGCTGACAGCTCAGAGCCTGGAGTCTGCTTTGGATTCTGTGTCTCCCTCTCTCTCGGTCCCTCCCCTGCTCCCGCTCTCTCTCTCTTAAAAATAAAAGAAACATTAAAAAAATTTTTTTAAAAGAAATGTTAGGTTACCTTCTCTTTTTCTGGAAACAAACTTAAGGTTTCAGGGAAGTCTGGGTTTTGTGGACATTTCCACTTGTTAGCTTCTGAATGAATACCCACCCGCCCTCACAGAGGCATGTATATACACACACGTACCCAGTGGAGTTATGTACTACATGGATGTAAACCTCTAAAGGCATCCCTTCAGGCAGATATCTGTGCGTGTGTGTGTGTGTGTGTGTGTGTGTGTGTGCACAAATGCATGTAGATTTCATGCATTTGTCAAACTAATCCCTGTAAAGTGTGAGAAAACTGTAACTTGTTGCTAAGAAGTATACCTTTGTAGGACAAGGTCTCCTGATATGCTAAAACAATGCCACATCTCATGATTTCATGTGTTAAAGGACAAATTATTCTGACACATGTTAAAACCATTAGGAAGACTTTAGTCAGGACTATCGTGATAGCAACAGTGGAGAGAGATCCGATTCCCTTCCTACAGCTAGAAATTTATAGCATGATGGAAACTTACTAAGAGGAGACATCAGGGTGGGAGAATTCTTATTCAACCAACTTAACAGAATCTTCCTGAAGGCAGGTCAGGATGACCAGATACCAAGAATGGGGGCTTCTCTCTAAACTGACTTAGCAGGATTCTGGCTAACACTGAGTTGTGCAGGCCCAGCAGGGATGAGGCCAGGGTTGAGGCTTAGTCAAGAGGAGGACTGAGGGAGTCTGACTAAAGTTTGGTTAAGGAAAGAGTCTTTGTTGTATGGCATAATCCAAGAAAGCATTTCTTCATCATCTGTTTCGTTCTTTACAGTGGTCCCTTAATTTAATTTTATTAAAAACAATTTTTTTTTTAGCATTTATTTATTTTTGAGACAGAGAGAGACAGAGCATGAGCGGAGGAGGGGTAGAGAGAGAGGGAGACACAGAATCCGAAGCGGGCGCCAGGCTCTGAGCCATCAGCACAGAGCCCGACACGGGGCTCAAACTCACAGACCACGAGATCGTGACCTGAGCCGAAGTCAGAGGCTTAACTGACTGAGCCACCCAGGCCCATAATGTTTATTTACTTTTGAGAGACAGAGAGACAGACAGACAGACAGAGCACGAGTGGGGGAGGGGCAGAGAGAGAGGGAGACACAGAACCCGAAGCAGGCTCCAGGCTCCGAGCTGTCAGCACAGAGCCCGACGTGGGGCTCGGACCAACAAACCGTGAGATCATGACCTGAGCCGAAGTCGAACGTTCCACCGACTGAGCCACCCAGGAGCCCCTGAAATGACACTTATATGCGTGTTTATGTATTTATGTCCTTCACACAAAAATAAAATACTAAGCAGAGCGGTAACTACACAAGGTAGAATTGGAAAAGAATGTATTTTGGATGTGCGTAGGGTTGCCATTACTGAGAGCTGAGAACAACTAACCACGACCAACCCTGTAACTGTGAATGTGGCCGTTTGGATTCTCTTGTCTCCCAGGGCTCTGTTGGTGTAGAAATCGAGTTTTTAAAGAATGTTTCTATTTTGAAATAATTATAGATCCTTAGGAAGTTGTGAAACAATATACAAGGAGGTCCCCTGTACCCTTCACCCGCCCCTGCCCCCCCCCCATCCTTGGTCCCTGGCAACCAGTAATCTGTTCTCCATCTCCATAATTTTGTCACTTCAAGAATATTACATGAATGTAATCAAACGGTACATAACCTCTTGATTCTGGTATTTTGTTTTTAATCAGCATAATTCTCTGAAGATTCACCCAAGTCATGGTGTGGATCAGTAGTTTGGTCTTTTTCATTACTGGGTAGTATTCCACGGTAAAGATGCACCACAGTTTAACCATGCACCTGTTGAAGGATATCGGGTCGGTTCCAATTTGGGGCCATGACAAATAAATTTGTTAGGAGCATCGGTGTATAGGATTTTGTGCGAGCATAAATTTCCATTTCTTTAGGGCAAATGTCCACGAGTATGATTTCTGGGTCATGTGGTGAGTGCATGTTCAATTTTGTAAGACACCGCCGAACGGTTTTCCAGAGTGGTGGACTCACTTTACGTTCCCACTGGCGACGCATCAGTGATTCCCGCCCCCCGCCCCCCCCCCCCCCCCCCCCCCCCCCCCCCCCAGCATTGGTGTTGCTCGTATTTTTACTTTGGCCATTCTGGTAGGTGTGCAGTGGTATCTCGTTTGTATTGGTTTTTAAAAGGTGAAGAAATATTTCATCATCTAATGTATTAGATGTACATCTAACAATGTAGATGTATTCAGTACCTCCCAGGTAAGATTCTCACACCCAAATGGGCCTGTCGTGGTTCATGGCTGAATTGTCAAAATTCCCTGTGATTGCTGGGTCTTCATTTGAGCCCTGGCTAACATATTGATAAGCAATAAAGGAGCAGTGTTGTATAAAATAGATCTTTCAGCATTAGAATGGTCTCCAATTTATGCTTTGAGAAACACAGAGAATGGGTACTTCCTCAAGACATAGCAGAGCCACACTTTACGCCTATTCACTTTGGGGTGTAGACACATTTAGGGGCGCGATCTAGCCCCGTTGTCAATCTATGTACAGAGGGGTATGTGTATGCAAACACATCTTCACAGGCTGTTGGGACTTGCATCCTAAATGTTCCCTGCCATCCGATCTAGATTCTTCCAGGTCAGGGTTTTCTCAGCCTCGGCGCGATTGACATTTGCGGCTAGATGGTTCTTTGTGGGGCTCTTCTGTGCGTCGTAGGGTGTTGAGCGGCGTCCCTGGCCTCTACCCACTAGACGCCAGCAGCAACCCCGGCACCCGCCCAAGATCTGACAAGCAAAAATGTCTCCAGACATGTCAGATGTCCCCTGGGAGCAAAATACCCCACCACCCCCTTTGAGAATCACTGGTCTAGGTAAATGAGAAGGAGAATGTCAGCCTTCAGGTTATCGCACTGGGCTGTGGGCGCTCGATGGGCCTCTCTCGTTACCACGAGGTAGGTTTGGGTGCATGCCTGCCTGGTCACTTCCTATAAGCACCAGTGTCTTTCCATTTGCTTCTGTACATTATGGCTGAAGATTGGTGGCTAATGGAGAAAGATCCCAGCTCTTGTTTCTTAAAGAGCTTGTACGAACTGAACACGCACCGTTAACAACAAAACTTCGTGAAAGCACGGTTTTATGTTACTTCACATTGATAGTTTATCCCTTATGTTAGATATCATGCTTATTTGACCAGATATCAAATTGAATAAGTAATAAAATATCTTTATAAAATGAGGCATATCTGTATGTGCATAGAAAGTTTTATAGAGGATTTGGCACAATCTTGGATATTTTTCTGATTTAACTTGTTTCACTGAATTCTCTAATGGTCGAGGATTGATTGATTGGTTGATAGAGAGCAAGTGAGGGAGAGGGACAGAGGGAGAGAGCCTGAGAGACAGAGAGAGAGAGAGAGAGAGAGAGAGAGAGAGAAATCATAAACAGCCTCCACACTCAGCCCGAAATCAAGAGTCAGACACTTAGCTACTGAGCCACCCAGGCGTCCCTCTAATGGTTGAGGTCTTAAGACATTTAAAGAACTCCAAAGCAGGCAAGAGAAAATGCAATCGGTTTCTAAAATTTTAATTATACTTAGATGGTAAAAATAACTATTTTAGTATGTAAAATACCACACTTTTTACCTTACATTGTATTTACAGGGTAAAAATAATATATTTTGTATTTATTATATCGTAATAGGTAATATAAATGTACTTTTCTATTGGAATTAAAAAATAATTATTGTTTGAAATATAAGTAGTATATTCTTGTTGATATTGGAATTAAAATGTTATTTTATATTTATATACACATTACAAATTACCGGAGAAAAGAATAAACTATAACCTCCTGTAGAAATTAAATATTACTGTATCAGTTATACAATTTAAATTCCACTTTTATTTGTCACCTTTCCCTCATTTGATTAGTAACAATATACAGCTCAAAAATTTGGACAATAGTTATCATTAATGCACAGCTATTATGGCCCTGCCTGTACATTACGCCACTGAGTTGTATTGTAACACAAATCCCCCACGAACGCGGAGCCAATGCAGAATGAAGCCTTTCTTTCTCAGGAATAGAGATTTATAAACTGCCTGGAGGTATCGCTATTTCTAGATGAAGGTGCGTCCTGAAGTGTTTTTGTTCTTTTCTATGCGCTTGTGATCCCAGCAGACTAAACTCAAGTGACACTTAAATACAGCAAAGGCTCTTGGGAGTGTATGAGTTTTAATAAGAACATTGGCCAAGAAAAAAATGGACTGAAATACAGATTGACTCCCCAAATAATAGAATAACATTTGCAAATGTATTAGTTTCATAGTATGACAAATAATACTCAAAACTACTTGAAAATGCTGGAGTCTATTGAAAAGGTGCCTGAAAGGATTGATTTGTAGATTATGTTGAGAAAAGGCTTTGGAGAAAGAAATATTAAACCCATATGAGCCCAGAAAATGATCTTCCTTTGTTTACAGGATTATATGGAGGAGTGTTGCTTCTAACGTGAGAATACACATTTCTTCAGAGGCTACCGTTGCCCTTCTTGTAGGAAATGACTGGTTTGCTCAGGGTAATGTTCTTCCAGAAACTCTCTGAAGTAATAACATTATAACTTTAATTTAAGACCTGTCTTCTAGTAACATCACACACATTTTTATTTCCTGCACAGATCATGACCTGAGCCGAAGTCGGACGCTTAACCGACCGAGCCACCCAGGCGCCCCCCAAATATATTTTTTTAACGAAAGGATGTCATATTAAATGTTATGAAGGTTATAATATATAGAGGTTAAAAATTTCTAACACTTACCTCTAAATGCTAACTAACGCTTTCCGTTCGGTTTGCTAAGTTGCTGCGTGAATGCTTTAAAAGCTACGTCACCGTTGACATCGAAACATCATCTTTGTCACTTTCAAAAATGCCCCAGTCTTTTGAGAGACCAGTTCAGTCGGGTTGAACCATCGCAGTGGCTTTAAACGAAAAGTCTCCCCAACTGGATTCCTTGTCCACCACCCTGGCCACAGACTTTATGTCACTGGGAGTTCAAGGCCTTTGGTTCCTTTCTTCATACCTTGTCCCCGTTCGATTCCTATAATGTCACCAGCACACCTTTTCTGATGGCACCCAGGAATGCTAGCACAGCAGGGGAGGAGATTCTCCCCAGGCCCGGTCCCATCTGGGACGTCGTTCGCAGGTACAGTTTGTCCTCAGATGAAATCTGTATCTGTCTCCCTATTGCTTTTACCCATGTTTGGCCCCATCTACACAGCGCGGAACACGTGCGGTTACTCTGTTCTCTTGACGGCGCTTCAAAGACAGAGCTAACAGGGCCTTCTGGGGGCATTTTTCCAGGTTAAATATGCCCAGATGTGTTTGATTTGGACCCTGTCCTTTAGGATCAAGCAATGCTAGTAAGTACAAATGTCCAACAGTGAAATGGTCTGTCCGTGGGAGAGATACGATTCGGCTTCTAAGACCCAGCGATCTTAAAGCCACTATTTTAAACCTCTTGCTGCTTAGATTACAGACTTTGTCTAGCCCACTTCTGAAATGGAACTTCTAAGACTTTGCTAGTGAGTGAGTACTCAGATGATGGCGGGCGTCTAGGCGCTAAGAAAAAAAAATGATGAGTGGACAAGGTTTGAGTTTTGTTCTTTTTTTTTCTTTTTTTTTTTTTTTTAATTTTTTTAACGTTTATTTATTTTTGAGACAGAGAGAGACACAGCATGAACGGGGGAGGGGCAGAGAGAGAGGGAGACACAGAATCGGAAGCAAGCTCCAGGCTCTGAGCCATCAGCCCAGAGCCCGACGCGGGGCTCGAACTCGCGGACTGCGAGATCGTGACCTGAGCTGAAGTCAGACGCTTAACCGACTGAGCCACCCAGGCGCCCCGAGTTTTGTTCTTTTTGCTCGTCTGATACTCCAAGGATCTTCGTGATGTCTTGTTGGTGTGTGTTACAGGACTCGAAATAGTAATGAAAGGAAGGAGTCCTAACATGGAAGAGAAGAAAACAGAGGGTGGCTGAGTAGGAGAAGAAGGGAAAGAGGCGTCTGGAACTTTCTTCCGATATCTGGAGAGTTGAAGGCCACTGATATTATTTTGAACATCTTAAGAAGTTACATCATTTTTACATAAAAGACTAAAACCCTGGACAATACGTACAATGTGTTGGGAATAAGATGTTCAGGGGTTGACAGATCAAGCCAGCACCTAGTGAAAAGTAAGGTTGTAAGGAACTAGATCTGAAACTCAGGCCTGTCTCACTGCCCGTCTGGCACAGTACTGGGCAGGTATCAGGCGCTCTATAAATATTTGTTGAGTAGATGACAGAATGAGCATATGGTGGTGACGTCATGCCCTGAATGGCATGGCTGAGACTCCCAGGCGTCTCTACGGACTGGAAGAGTGGTTTGCGTGCTAGTTTTTTTTTTTTTTTTAATCATTTTAGAAAACTCAAAGGAAATCGTACAGTCCTAGCTTTTAAATGATTATTTTCATCAGATACTTCTAAACCTGGAGATTCGTGAAGTTAGAAAGCGAAGAGGTTTTCAAAAACATTGTGCTAAGTGAGAGAAGCCAGCCCTGAAGGGCCACATACTATATGATCTATTTATATGAAAAGTCCAGAATAAACACAGTTCATAGAAACAGAAAGTAGATTAGTGGTTGCCAGGAGTGGGAGGAAGGGAGAATGGGGAGCGACCGCTAACGGGTACAGGGTTTCTTTTTTGCGGGGGGGCGGGGGGGGGACAGTGATGAAAATGTTCTGGAATTAAATAGTGCCGGCGGTTGCACAACTCTGAATCCACTAAAAACCACTGAGTTTAACTGGTTGAGTTTTTGATATATGAATTTTATTTCAATGACACTGGTTTTAAAAATAATAAGCCCAGCACCCAGCCTTTAAAAAAAAAAAAAAGAAGGCGGCATCCTTGGTGGTCCAAGTGGTTGGGAATCACTTGCTGATTATCATGTAGATTTTGTCCCAGCAGAACTCCCACAACCATAGAGAATACAGGTGGGTTCTGGTGTTGCTTCCCTCTTTCCAATAATTAGAAAGAGGCGTGCGTGCGTGCGTGCGTGTGTGTGTGCGCGCGCGCGCACATATAAGTGTAACGGGGCAGCGTACAGAGCTAGGTCATGAGACTTCCAGGATCTGCAGACACCCTGCACTCTTAGGGGGCGAAGTTTAAGCTGTTTGCACCCTTCTCATACCACATACATCTAGGCCAAGGGTCAGCAAACTTGTTTGTAAAGACTGGATCGTATTTTGGGCTTCGCAGGCCACGCAGTCCCTGTCGAAACCGCTCAACTTCGCCACGAGCAGTAGGTATAAACAATTGGACACGGACTTTTGAATTTCATGTCATTTCCACATCTCACAAAATATGATTCTTTCGATTTTTTTTCCTCCAACCACTTAAAAATGTAAAAACCGTTTAGAGCTTGGGGGCCATATAAAACAGGCGGGGGGCTATAGTTTGCGCACTCTGGCTCCCGGCTAATGGTTGAAAAAGGTACCTGGCCAGTCAGCAGTTTGTTGGGAAGCGTGTTAAAGTCCTTACCCCAATGTACAAGGTGAGGCAATAAATAATGCTACATTATGTTTAAAAGCCAAGCTATTGAGAGACTAAATTTTAGCAGTCCACTTTGTAGCAAATTATGAAATAAAAAATCAGCTAACAGGATTGAGCATGTAATAATGCTACCTTGTGTGGTTTGGAGATTTTTATTTTTAAGTCCGGGAATCTAGGGATATCTTGAACACAGGCCATTAAGAAGTCTGCCAAGGCTGTGGATTTAAAGCCCTGGGAATTCTTCATTGCCCCCGGCTGCTGAATTTTAACAGCAAAGTTACTCATTAAGTCCACATTTTTACAAAACTATCAACAATGCTTCTTTATACTTTATCTGCATTTGACACACATCCGGAAAGATGATCTGTAATTTGACTGATGAGTGCATCCGATGTTATTTTAATGACAACTAATTTCCGGAAAGAAAAACTTTTCAGAAAGTGGGTCTCTTACATCTGGAAATAAATGTCCCCAACGTTCCAGCCCGGGAGTGAGTGGTGTTAGATGCTTCTCACAGGATCCTGGGTGGCCACCAGGAGCCTGGAAATACTTCCTGGGAAATGAGCCGGAAATGCAAAAGGAAGAAAACCTTGGGAATATGTGGGCCATTTTATGCTACACTTTGGGGGCCTTATTTTCTGATTTGAGCACAAGTCAAAAGTTGAGGAACATGGAGATTTGGGGGAGGTCTGACCCACTGCTCCCAGCCCCCTCGATTGAACATCCCCTTCAATTCTGTAATGGAAGTATTTAGATCTATTAATTTGAAGAAAAGTGGGATCTATATTTACCCGGATCATAAAGAAGAGAATTCAAAGGGGGAAAAAATCGAATGTTGAGCTCACCACAGTTTGTAGCATAAACTTTACTCTCGAACTGATTTTTTGGTGCCTGGATAAGTCAAGTGCCCACCGTGGTATCCATGGTCAATCATACATGGGCTGTATCCTCAGGGGGCTTATGGTTTATTCCACTTTACAGCAAAACCAATAGAAATATCCTTACAAATATGGCAACTGCAGAACTCTCTTCCTAATCCTAAAACTCTTTCCTTATTCTTGGCCAGAGTAATGAATACAGCATCCCAATGCCCTTTGATTGTCTCCATGTCATACGGTACTCAATTTGTCAAGGCTAAAGTCTGCCCTAAAGAAGGTTAACTGTGGCTTTTTTCTGGTGATAACAGTAGACATAAAGAGATTATTTACAGAGCTGCCTCCTGGAAGGTTGCAAGCGTTTTATACAAACCATTACCTGATTTCTTCTCACGGTGATAGGTATCTTTTTTAATTTGTTAGAGCGAGAAAGACAGAGCATGAGTGGGGGAGGGGCAGAGAGAGGGGGAGACACAGAATCCGAGACAAGTTCCAGGCTCTGAGGTGTCAGCACAGAGCCCGATACGGGGCTCGAACTCACGGACCGCGAGATCGTGACCTGAGCCGCAGTGGGCCACTTAACCGACTGAGCCACCCAGGCGCCCCTCACGGTGATATTTAAAGTGTCTATGTAGTTTAGTTTCTGTTATATGGGACTTTACCATTTTTATTCTTACTTGTAGCTCTGTGAGGTAAATGTTTCCACCACTCTTTTCTGAATGAGGGAAATGAGGCCTAGAAAGATATAAAATGGGGCAGCAGGTACCAGAGGCGATAGAATAGTGGGTAAGCTTCCTGTTCAGCCACATCTGATCCCTAATCCCCTTCCTTCTCTTTGCACCTTAGCATATGATTTAGCAATCACTGCTTCAATTTTCCCTGCAGCAGAGTTAGCAAAATTAAGGCCCGGCAGAGCATTCAGATTTCCACTTACCTTCTCACATGATTCTTTGGTCAGCCCGTTATAAAGACGAAAAGACAATCTGAGTGAAATACATCCGATGGGTGCCCGAGCCGGCCAGGTCGCCCAGCACCAAGAAAACCGGGTGGCGGGGGGGGGGGGGGGCACTGGGAACTTGGTCATTAAGTGGAAGGTGATGAAAATCCCCCCGAGGGACCATTGCTCCGAGCAGGGGTCAAGAGCTGGGACTTGACTGGCAGGATTGACTGTAGATTCTCAAAGGGTCACACAGGCCAGCGAGAGGCCTGAGATTGGCAACTGTATTTGAATTGGTTCCCACTGACCCAGGGTCTGTGACCTGGGCGACAGACATCGCCAGGATGTCCTCCACTGGTATAATTGATCCGATCGTAAAGTAGAAAAAGGAAGGTGTGTTCGTCACCGTTGCTGCGTAACAAGTCGCCACAGACTTACAGGTGAAAACCACGGCCATTTATTAGCTCGTGCTTCTGTACGTCACAGGTCCGGGTAGCCCACTGTCTTCTCTGCTCGGGGTCTCCTGAGGCTGAAGTCAACGTGTTGGCCAGGGTGGGCTCTGATCTGAAGGCCCTGTGGGGAAGAAGATGCTGCCAGGCTCACACCTGTTGTTGGCGGGTTCATTTTCTTGCGGTTTGGGGACTGAACTCCCTGTGTCCTTGGTAGCTGTCGGCCGAGTCTCCTCTGTCTTCCTCTTCTCACGTGGCCCTCTCCGTCCGCAAAGTACAACAGCACGTGGAGTCTCTTGCACACACATGATCTCTCTAAATTCCTCCTCTGCCACCAGGTGGAAAACGCTTTCTGTCGTAAGGGCCCATGTGCTCAGGTCAGTCCCATCTGGATCATCTCCCTTCCCCTGACGTCAACTGCGCTGTTATTTAACAACAAGGTCGGGGGAGTGATACCTCACATCCGTGGGTTCTGGGGATCAGGGCCGACATCTTTGGGCTACCCCTTGAGAAATTCTGCCTCCCGCCGAAAGTGAGGAAGGTTTCCAACTGCTGCCTTGCTCCTTTGTGAGTCGTGTTGCCTATGATGACAGCAGCTTTGTGGGCAGTTGGTCTGCTCTCGTCCAAACGTGGGCAAATGAGAAACCCCGTGGCTTTTCCTTCCTCCTGACACTTGCTTCTTCCTGCAAGGAAATCGGTGTCTTTGGGCCTTCTTTTCTGTCCGTGGCCACCTCCTGCGCGTTGAAGAAACACGGGAGGGCAGATGGCCCATCAGTTTGGAGCAACTTCAGGTTGTCGGGAAGAGGTATCCCGGAGGCCCAGACAGCACTAGAGGGCAGCACAGAGCAAGAGCTACTAAATGTTGACCTGCAGACTCCCACGGTGCGAGTCTGTTCAGAGATGGTTTCTTCATCTGTCTTCGGAGCATCTTCTCGCCCAACGTGTGCCTCCTCACCCGGACCCCGTTGAGTCTTTAGTAAGAACATGGGAGAGGGAACAGGTGCCGACCGTGGGCACGTCACAAAAAAATTCGCCGTAGATCTGCCGCTGGGAAGCTGGGTTTCTCCAGCTCCGAAATGGGCTGGAATTCATTCAAGGATGAGACATTTAAAATGGAAAAATTCATCTCTTGGATCCCAGTGACGTAAAGGCTACTGTTGGCAGTACGTCTGATGGCATAGCACTGTGTTTGGCAACCTGTTTCCGTCATTGATCCTCCAAGGAGCCTTTTCAAACATTTTTTCCTAATTGCTCCCCGCCCCCCCCATAAAATTTTCCTTACGCAGCTGTATCGCATACCTATTTATGTGTATCTGTGCTTGGTACATAAAAAAAGAGTGAGACTATTTGCCACCAAGAACTGATTTTCTCGCCCTTGAGGGCAGTATTGCCCTCACTGGCAACGCATGCTGGTAAAGGGAAAAAAGAAATTGCTCACATTTTAATGTTTATTAAATCTTCAACTCGTACGGTCCATTTGATTTGGCAACTGGCAGTAATGCTTAAGTTGTACTAAAAGGCACTTAAGATTAATCCTGAGAAATCACAAGAGTCTTTGAACATGAAAAATCACCCAGTATGTTCTATTTTAAAATAACAACTTGCAAAACAGCCTGTGAAGTACGCTTCCATTTTTGTGGGTAAGACGATCGAAAAAGGACTCGAAAGATTGATGGACCGAATGCTGCTTCTTGGTGGTTAGATTCTTTTCTAGGCATTTTGCTTTTGGGGAATGTTATAAATGAACACATACTATAATTGTGTCAAGAAAAATACTATTAGAAAAGTTAACCAGTCTCTCTCTCTCTCTTTTTTTTTTTTTTGCCTTCGACATTTCAGATTAATAGGCACTATAAACTCAATCATTCATGTGCAGCAAAAGGAGAAATTTTTCGCATGGTCCATTCATGGCTCCTTTAGATCTCTAGAGGGCTTCATGCCTCAAAGTGTACTGTCGCATTCTTCTTAATTCTGGTTGAACGCACGTACATTATTTTCTGCAAAGCAATACCACCTACTAAAGAGTGTTTCTTCTCTTCTAGTAGGGTTTTGGTGTCCCCAGAGCCCCCTTAGTCCTGTTTACTTTGGATATTTCAGGAGTTACCGTAGGATTTAACTGTGGTGAGTCTTTAAGCCCTCTTTTTAAATTCACAAACTGCCTCTAATCTCAGAAAAATGTCAGGTTACACTTTTGAGAGGTTTGGGAACTTGACATTTTGTAGCCCAGTTAGGGTGTAGGCTGTTTCCACTCTGGGCACCTTGTTCCAATTTACGTCAGAGGGAATTATATACAGGTCAGGGCTGGGAGCAGCTTATAATTAATGGGGTGGACAAGTGGATTTTTAGTGTTTCATAAAATAAAATGGAAATCACATGTGCTTGGAACTGTTGTGTGTTTTTAAATATTTACATTTATCCTAGTAAACATTAATTATAACTGATATGTTTCTCCTGTGAATTTGCTACCTGGGAGGTCACAAGCCATTGTTCACTGAGTGAAGAGGATGGTTGACGAGCTTGTTATATTTTTTAAAAAAAAGACAAAAAAGAGTACTTGGGGAGATATTGGTGAGTGAACTCGTGGACGTAATCCAGTCTTAGGTTTTTCTCCTAATTTTCTCTCGTGTTTAAAGCACCCACTTGCCAATATGATCCAGATGTCAGTCCTTCCAAGGGAGACTGGCGAGTGCTTAGCTTGTGAAATTCCTGAATGGCTCCTGGTAAAGACATGACCAATGCTTAACTATGAGTTGTTGTTTTTTTACGTTTATTTATTTTGAGAGAGAATGAGTCGGGGAGGGGGAGAGAAAAAGAGAGAGAATCCCAAGCAGGCTCCATGCTGACAGCACGGAGCCCAACGTGGGGCTCGAACCCACCAACCGTGAGATCATGACCGAAGCCGAAACCAAGAGTCGGATGCTTAACCGACTGAGCCACCCTACAACTGGGGCTCCAGTTTTGTTTTCTTTTTTAAATTAAAGTCTCGAAGTAGTTGAAGCACTTACTGGAACCTACAGCGTCCACATTTTCTTTGCATTCGTACATCGGAAATTTCCAGTTCCTCGTGATGGAGCAGCACGTTCTCAGCTGGACTCTGCCATGTTCCCGCTCTGTGGCCCTGGGCAAGGTGCCCTAACTCGGAGCCTCAGTTTCCCCATGTAGAGAGTGGAGAAAATGGTACCTACCCTTTTGGGTCTGTAATTGATAGAAAGTGCCTGACAAATGGTAGGTACTTAAAAACATGTCAGCTGTGGGCACATGGAAGAATGGTCGAGAAAAGGGAGGTTCAAAGGAAGCCTTACGTGAGTTGGCATTCCATGTCAAACACTTGCGTGTTAGGTATATTAACACATGCTTTATTCTTGCCTAGAAGTCCCCAACCCCCCCCCCCAAGTAAGTATTATTTCCATTAAGTTAACAATTCCCTTTATAGATACTCTTTGTTTAGTGCAGGGAGGAATCCGTATAAGCACACTGTCTCCCAGGATATAATAGTTAAGTGAGTCATGCAACATGAGACCTGCTTGCTCTTTTCTAAGGAAGCTGTTAAAGTATTGAACGGGAGGGCTTCGCAGAGCTAGCAGGTAACAATCTCCAGCACTTCCCGATGCTTCCGCAAATGAGCCGGAAGGGTGTTGGAGTGGTTCTACATGGGATGGAGCTACTCGTCCAGACCTTTGACCAAGGATGTCCTAGGCACCCACTCAACCTGGAAATCACCGTCATGACAGATGGCGGAGGCAAAGCAGCCTCAGGCCCCTTACGCTGCTTCTGAGTGTCCCACTTTACGAAGTCTGCAGAACTGTCCAAGGCTTTCGATCT
The DNA here is from genome assembly GCF_018350175.1 of Felis catus. Classification (NCBI taxonomy): domain Eukaryota; kingdom Metazoa; phylum Chordata; class Mammalia; order Carnivora; family Felidae; genus Felis; species Felis catus. Next base: position 7,638,835 of record NC_058386.1, on the reverse strand, counting down.
CTTGTATTCCCCGAGGGCTCCCTAGGAGAAGAAAAGTGTCTGTGCTTTGGGTGTCAGTATCCTTCTTCGGGGCAGGACCTGCAAAACGGACTAAGAGCCGACAGTACGGACAGAAGGACAATAGCGGGCCAGAAGGAAGGCCCTGGTTGTTCTGATCGCGGGCAAACTCTATGTTGCATTGTAGGTTTTGAGATCTAAAATACACACTCGATACATACATCCTCCGTATATATTCACCACATCTGTGCCCAAGACATAGTGGTTGATAACATTCATACATAAATGGCTATCTTTGTGCCTTACAGTAAAGTCCTATTTTTAGGGTGTGACCGCTGCCTCATTTTGAAAATAGTCATTGTTCAGAATCATTTCGTATCATTAGCCTACCTGTAAGGCGATCTTGTATAGGTCCATAAGTGAGCCGTGGCTGATCCCTTCACTTCCATTCAGTCCTTTGGAGAAATCTTTATGAAAATCCTACTGTGCGCCCAGTGGCTAACAGTTCCTGGCGGATAATAAGGTCTCAATCTACATTAGATTTGCCCAGTGCTTCTTTGAGGATGAGTGCATCGTAACACCCCTTACTCCCCTCCCACCCCCAGAAAAAGAGGTGCGTGTGTATGTGAGAGAGAGACAGAGACAAAGACGTTCTACTTAGAGAGATTCATTCTACCTAGAGAGCAAAAGCCCCAGTCTTCTCTTCACACGTACATGGTGAGGTATCTGGAATCGTAAATGATCCTAGCTGACCTGTTTCCCGGAAGCCTGATGTAAGACTCGAGGGTTCTGACCGTTGGGCAGTGCTTTGAGTCAATATGGTGTTATTGTTTGATGGCTGCAGGTGGCGCGGCATAGAATTCTGTGGGAACTTGCAACATGGAACCCACGAGAGGGCTGGGCTGGCTGTGACCATGTTGCGGAAGGAGGACGTTTGGGGCCAGTTCTGAGCCGCCATCACCTTCTACCATGAAACCTAAATCCTAGCGCTTTCTTGGTCCGTTTAAATCCGTACGTCAGAGGAATTTACACGGTCTTTAATTTGTGTTAATAAGCTTGATGGGAAGCACTGTATTAAAAGTATTCACTATTTACACTTACTGAACAGGTATAGAGGGAATTTTCGTCCCTTTAACACGTAAGCATACAGAAACTTCAGCCTACCTGAATTTTGCCAAAAGAGTCAAACGTCTCTGTTAACCAGTTTTCTACGTTGTACTTTCCCAAGAGATGGTGAAATACAAGAAAGAAGGAAATATCGTGGATTAATGTAAAAATTCACGGTCACGAGTGCAAATCTACGTCCCGCTCCATCTCTTAAATCTCCTCTATTTATGATTAAAAGGAAGAAGACTTTACGGTGATGATCTCAAGAAACAATACAATTTGGAACTATCTAAGAACTTTTAAATTCCATCCCATTTGTAGTTAACGCAAGAAAAGTAGGCTCAAGCATTTTAGGAACGTTCTCAACGAGGATTTAAAAAAAAAAAAAAAAAGACAAGGTTTTCTATTTGAGGTTCAGTTAACCAGAAAATTAAATTAACCAGAACTCTCCCATTTTCGGAGAATTTCAGCTCATTGAAGGTTGATTGTACTTTTATCAGGGTCTTTGTTCCCGTGCAAAAATGAATTCCACTTTCTGACTTATTATTTGGAGACTGATTAGTACGAACTACACCTTGAATGAGCAGGGCAGAGGTGGCTTTCTGTTTTGGGATTTAAATTATTACTCTCTCTTTTTCTCTCTACATACAGAGGGAGAGAGAGAGGAAGAGACAGAGTGAGCTTGGTGGCAGACGTGTTTACGTCGAAAGAAATATGAGTAGTTAATGCTCTCACTGCGACTTGTCCTCCATTTTCCTATTTCAAGTGCTCTTTTCCCCTTTCCAACCTGCCATTAGGAACGGAGAAGTATTTTCCTAGAAATAGAACAATGCTTTCTACTCGGCCTCTGGTTCACCGCAGGAAATGCATCGTGGTAAAAATAATTTATAAGTGAAAATGTAATGCGTTGCTGAAGATAACCAGGAAGTGGGGAGCAAAAACCCTAAGTAGCAGAGAGAGGCCAGATGGTCTCTCTCTCTCTCTCTTTTTTTTTTTAAATGCAGCCACGAAGCAGGAAATTTTGCTTGATTAAGAAGGCTCCGGTGTCGATTTTCATTCAGCAGTTTTGCGGGCCGTGTGTTAGTGGAGATATATATACGCGCGCACAGAGCACAGGGTTTTCATTCCCCCAGTCGATTGTCGGTGCCATTGTGAGCAAGCTTCTGCTGCTGAGAATGCGAAGTTTTAATGATAAAGAAGGAAATGGGTTCCCAGTCTCAGAATCTGCCCACTACCCTACCGACTCTCCGTCATTACCATGTCCATCATATTGTTGTAGGGTCTGGTGTTTTGTTTTGTTTTCTTTTGCTAGCCCAGAGTGGAAGAAAGGCTGTGTACCACAGTGGCTAACTGGGAGAAAATAGAGGTTTTGGAGTTCAACACTCCAGGGGGCTAATGTGCATAAAGGACCTGCGTTTAATCCTCGGAGCTGCCAGTCAGGATCACGATGAAGAAGCACCCATGCAAAGAATTGCTTTCTGGACGCTGCTAGGCGGGGGCGGGCCGGGGGGGGGGAGGGGGGGGGACCGGAGCGCCCCTATTCGGACCGTGATGTTTTGGCAGTTGATGCTCAGGGAGGTTGCCTGGCAGTGGCTTGGGCACAACAAAGCTCCCTTCTGGGAAGTCACCCTGCCACCGTCCTGCCCCCTCGGCCCAGCGCCCCCGGAGAAAGGCATTTCCCACTCTGAGGGAGAGAATGAATAGAGTGGGGGAACGGAATATTTGCATCCGTTTACAAGGGAGTCACTTGGAGGAGTTTGTAATGGAAAGAATAGACTTAGACAACTGGCAGGACCCTTTGGAACCGCGCCCTGGGTCAAGTGTCTGTTGATTTAAATAAGGACAAGGTAAAGGAGCGCCGTAACCGTCTTTACCTTAAAGATGAGCGAGCAGATGTTGAGAAGGGCTCTTGTCTTTCTTTTCCAAAACGCGACGCTTCCTCACGAAACTGCGATACTTTTGCCAAACAACGTCCATATTTATTATCAGAATAAATACATCTCCACTTTGAGGTAGCTTAGCCACCCGGAAAGCTCACTGTTCTCAAAGCTAGGTAGTTTTTCGTAAGTGCATTTTTAAGCCCTAGATTGTATCTCAAGTACTGAGTCTTTCCAGTTTCGCCTTTGTTTATATCCAAAAAGCCAGCTCCTTATATAATCTGATTCAATGAGAGGATAAAACGCGCAAGATGAAGTGCTCACTTAGTGGCTGAAAATGAAGCTCTTTTTCCTTTAAGACTCAAAGAATCCTAGACAACAAACAAATAAGACACAAAGCAAACAACAAAACCCCTGGAGTCGGGTCCCTGAGATCATACCTTTCGATGTAAATTCCAAGGGAATGTCTTGACTTCCTGTTTCATATGTTGCATTTATAATTTCTCTCAAAGTTACGACAGGAAACCTTTGGATAATGCAAGGAAAATCTCTCAGAGGTTAGCCTGCCTTGAGAGTGTTTTTAAGAAGACACTAGAAGAAGCCTCATGGCCTTTGTGGGATTTGTTTTCATGTGATTACAAGTAGTTTTTTTTTTTTTCAGAATTATCAAGCTTCCAATGAGACATTTTTAATGTTGGTTTTTAGTTTAATTTTTTTAATTTTTTAATGTTTATTTGAGAGAGAGAGAGAGAGAGAGAGAGAGAATGAGAATGAGCAGGGGAGGGGCAGGAAGAGAGGGGGAGACACAGAATCGAAGCAGGCTCCAGGCTCCGAGCTGTCAGCACAGAGACCGACGCGGGGCTCGAACTCCCGAACGCTGAGATCGTGACCTGAGCCGAAGTCGGACGCTTAACCTACTGAGCCACCCGGTCACCCTTTAATGTTGGTTTTTAGGCCAAAAATCTTTGGGCTGGGGAGAACTCCCCCTCCGAGAACGACTTGCTTTATAAACGCCGCTATGCCTGGTGCTCCGCCCTCTCCTAAACCTGCTTACTGGTGTCTCTGTGGTGTGGGGCTGGCACCTGCCACCCCTGCTTCCCAAGCCGGGCCCTTGGCCTCTGCTACCGCTGCAGTAGCCACGCGTTACCGTCTCACGATTCCTGCCGTGCTGGTCTCCCTTCAGGCAGGGAATTTATTTCTCTTGAGATACCTTTCGTTACTGACATCACTGCCCACAAGACGCCAACACAGCTCTCAGGCCATGGGCTCCCCTGGTTTCCACTCCTCTTTGATCTTCTGGGCATGGAGCCCCAGCTGTACCTGTTCATTAACCCCCACGCTCTTTCCCCACCTCTTTCCCGTCCTTCCTGAAATTTCTTCTCCTAGAGAGGCAGCAGCAAAACCAATGACTCTTGAAATGTCTGTTAATTTCCTTCACGCCCTTCCCTGGACCCTTAACTGCCTGGCCCGTTGTTACTTTCGACTTCGACTTCGTGTTAACATCCTGCCATCAAGATTCTCAGACCTTCAGGGAGTTCTAAGTCCCGTAGTTCCTGGGTTTTTTGGGGTCCCCCGTGTGATCGTGGCTTTTCTCGCAAGTTCTAATGCTAGAAAAAAATCAAGAGGTCACTGCTTTCCAATAATTGATCACGTTATCTTTTCGTGCAGTGACCTCTTCCTTTTTTCTTGGTAAAAGTTGGATTTTCACGTCCTTGAAACAGAAATCATCCGCTAAGGAAATCTGTCAGTAAACATTGAACAACTTGAGAAATTAAGTCCAAACTCTGGTCCCAAATGCTGGAAAGTTTTATACTGAGATTAAGACGTTGCTCATTTATTGGCAGGGCGGCAAGGCAAAATATTAAGAAAGCCTGCACAGATATGAGTATAAACGTGTTTGTAGCTACAGTAGACCTCACCCACCCCTCTATTTTCTATCGTGATATCCTTCTTATTTCTTTCATTTTATGTATGGTTCTCACCCATTTCCTGGTTTATTTTATGTCCCTTTCATTAAAACGTAAGCCCTCCCAGGACATATTCACCCGTGTATTCCCAGTGCCCAGGGAAGTGCCTGACTCACAGCAGGACCTCAAAAATACCTACTGAATGAAAGACTATTCAGAGAAATGACTTGCTCTCTGGTTTTACGCCAGAGGTAGCTCTAACATTAAAAAACAAAAAACAAAAAACAAAAAACGCTTAAGCCAACTTAACGCACGTGTAGGATTTCTAATATCAAAGAAGTAACAAAACCAGCTTACTCTTCCCACCTCTTAAAATGAGTTTCGGTTAAGAGCAAAGACCAGATACAGGCTGATTTGGGGCTAATGAGGAAGTAGTTAAGGGCTCTGTTTACTATGGGTGGGGCCCACCTGCTCTCTTCCTGGAACCCCAGCTGATGTTAAAGGATGGTAGGGGTGAGGAGTGTGGAGCACTTTCTGGCGGGCTCCTTTTACCCCTGGTCTTCCATGATGACTCAGGCGTCATTCACTGTCACGTTAAGTGCCTCTGCCCTCACTGCTGGAAAGCCCGGTGGCGATCGATCCGATTTCCTGGGCCAGATCTCCAGGAGGAGCCAGGAGCTGTGTCTGTTGGACAATAATTCTCCAGGGACCTCTCACGTTTCTGTACCTCTGGCGAGCTGAGGTACGGATGGCTTTTGTTCCAGACGGTCTTTTCGAGGACATTCATCCGTATAGCCAACAGCTTAGAAGATTGACATAGAGTATCTCGACAGAGCGTCTCCCTCCGGGGTAGAAAGTAGGTTGGTCTGCTGTCCGTTATGGTAAAGATAATGTTGTCTACAGGGCGGATGCCAGAGAGGTTGGCTTGCAGCCCATAATGAGAGGTTGGGGTTTCCTGAGCTCGGGTTTTTCAGCTGTGATGCAAACCCTCTACGAATGCAGTGAGCACCTGGGGCGCTCCGTGGACTTGGGGGACGAGGGGAACCAACGTGACTATGAGACACGCGATGCCTGCTGTGCCCTGCCTTAAAACCGTCCTTTGTCTCTGACTCACGGGTCTCATGTCTTCTGCCGAAATCCATGAAACTGGTAGGCTAACAGCTTAGCTCCCGAGCAGGAAAAATCTGAAAGCCGTCACTGGTCTTGATAGTCTCGCCTGCGCCACCCGTGCCGGGGTCTCTTATTTCCTGCGACATCAAAAATTCTGGCCTAGGATTCATGTGGGACGGGGAGCTCTTCAGTGAGGAGCGGAGAACTGAAGGCTCGAGGTCACGGCCGGAGGCCCAGTGGCAATGAATAGAGGTATACTGATGTCTGGGAAACAGAGGACCTTGCCTACGTGAAGACAATTATTAAAAAAGAATTAATGTTAACAGCAGGAATGCCGGTTTATTCGTTATATACTATTTCTTTATAGAAGACGGCCCATGAATGTTATTGAACAAGGACATGGGATTGATATCCTTCCTGTCTCCAAAAGTGGTCTGGAACAGTTTGCAATAAAAAATACAGATCATGAATGTACTCAGAGAAGGGTGGGAAGTGGTGACCGGGGACACGAGAGGAAGAGGGGTGTGGGAGCTACAATTTTGCTAGCGCTTTCGCAACTTTGCCTCACTTAATCCTCAAAAGACCCTTCGAGATTGTTCTCATTGTCGCATTTTGCGGGTAAGGAAACCGTACAAGATAGGAAACGGCAGAAGCCACGGTTTGAACTCAGGTGTATCCGGTTTCAAGGTACACGTTCCTTTGCACGACACCATACTGACGGTCTCACCCCGAAACGAGACCAAGCGTAGTTGGGCCAGCTGAGCTCCGTCGAGGCTTAACCCCAGCTTTTCTGCCAGCACATCAAAGAGAGAGCCAGATGAAATGCGTTGTCTAAAAGAGGAAAGTCTATTTGCTTTTCCTTCCGCTGGCAATAGAAGGAGGGGATGGAGAAAGGCGAAAGACGTGGAATAGCAGCGGAACAGAGAGAAGAGGAAACGGACGGCCATTTTGGAAGCATTGCAAGACAGGATATATTTTGACTTTTCTGAACCCTCTAGCTCAGAGACTACAATCATGATCATTATAATTCTCATTATGTGGTAAGTCCAGTAGACCATATGAGCTCTGATGCTCTCACTAACTGTGTTGTCCCATTAGCAGCTTGAGCGGAATTTGAATCGGAAAAAAAATAGAAGGTAAGAGGAGTATGATTTGGGGGCGCCTGGGTGGCTCAGTCGGTTAAGCGTCCGACTCTTGGTTTCAGCTCAGGTCATGATCTTGTGGTTGTGAGATCGAGCCCTGTGTCGCGCTCTGCACCGAACGTGGAGCCTGCTTGGGATTCTCTCTCTCTCTCTCTCTCTCTCTCTCTCTCTACCCCTCCTCCCTCCTCAAAATAAATAAATAAACATTAAAAAAAAAAAAAAAGAAGAGCATGATTTGACCAAACCCATCTGTGACCTTCACGTTAGCTGTTCGGTCGCGGTGATTGTTTCTCAGCGAAGAATCCATTCCGTGGCTTCCCTAGGAGTTCTTGAAAACTCTCCTTAAAGGTTATATTTAAAGTATGTAAGTTAGAAGAAAAAAAGCGTAAGTTAGAGTATGCTCCGAGTGGAGAGAGCCATTTTTGTAACAAATTCCGTTTCCTTACGAATGTACCCTAAGTTACTTCACTTATCTAATAAAAAGTATCTTATTTTAGATGGGGCAGAAACAGATCTAGAAGTTTCAAGGAGTGGATCCTGGGTTTACAAAGTGAGTGATTTAATCTGATTTGAAAGCAGTTTTAATTTCATGATTGTGTGTGTGTGTGTGTGTGTGTGTGTGTGTGTTTAAATGGCAACCCAGTTTTACCGCCCCAGACTTAAAGATTTCTTGCTGCCTGGAAAACACATTCATCCATTAGCATTTAAATCTTTTCAAAGTATTTTTGCTCAGATTTCTCCCAAGAAGCCACCTGCCTTTGTTCTGTGAGGACGCCCGGTTCAGATGCTGTTCTTAATATCCTGTTTTCGTCAGCACTGTTGTTCTTTTCATTGCCATTCTTCCATCGTCCCCCTTCTCTCGTGTGGTGCTTTACAATAACAACTCCGAACAAAAGAGTCACTCCTCTTTCTGTTGCCTTAAAAAAAAAACCCCAAAAAACAAAAGACTTCATCCCCTGACGGTAGGGCCTCAGTGATCACGGGAAACATTGAAAGCATGTTCTTCATAATAGTTAACCAGGAGTTGTGAATCAAGGTTACTTTTCTTTATTTTTCAAGATCGCAAAGTAGCTTCGGGGCATTGTGAACATGAGGCCTTTGTGTGTGGCTAACTTTGAAGTTGAGAGACAAAGCGATTTCCTTTGAGGAAAGGAGCGATCATGTTTGAGAGAATTTCCCAATCTGTCCATACAATAGGCATCAGTTACTCTATGACATTGTCATTACCTCAGTGAGTCATGGGACTGGAGGAGTTGTGCGTGCCATTGGACGTAAGCTTTTCGATGTTCAGAGAACAATGGTGAAATGCCATACTGGCCGTCATCAGGAACTATTTACTGATGCATTTTTCTCCCGGTGGATAATAAGTGGGAAGGGGGGAGAGTGCACTTTCTCTGCCTTCTAGAGGAGCATTGTAGGAATGATCCAGGAGGGATGTTGTCACCGAGGGATTTGTGAAGGGTGAGTTCTGTCAAGTCCCACGTAATTTTGCAAAGGCGCTTACGTGTGTGGGTGTGTACAAAAATCGGTTCCACTGTAGACGTACGTAGGGTTTTATAGAGACCGAGAATAGTTCCATGCATGGGTGTAGAAATGCCTGTCGAACTAGAAACACTGGGAAGAAGCGTCCACGGGAGCTTCCATTTCTGCCACCACCACACTGGAGGTGTCAGGAGACTAGGTGTGACAGGTGTTCTCTCCCTCCCCTCTCTTCCGTGTCCGCTGCCGCTGCCCTCAGCACCAGATTCTTGCCTGGCGCTCGGTACAGCACAGACGGGGAAAACGTCCGTCACTTTCGACTGAATGCGAAATAGGTGCCATTTGCCTTTAACACTGGATGTTTGCTTTCTTCGCGTAAACTGTAACAGACATGAAATGTCTGAGACCCTCCGGCGGTGGGAAATCGCCTGTAGAGGTTGTCAGATGATGCTCCTTAGAAGATGATCAAGGTTGCGGTTGTTGATCCTTTTCTTCCGGTTTTGAGGGGTGAAGTCCATGTTTGTTTCCTGATGTTCCGACTCTAGACGTTCAGGCTCATTTGCCACCGCAGCGCCAAAATACGGACAAGTTAGGCATGTGTCGTAGAAATTTTGGCAGGTTTAAGGTTGTTTTAACAAAGGCAGCGCTTTCACATCTCCTGCCGAAAACTTCTTTCGAATTCTGTTTGATGATGTACGCGTGTCTCTCCTGTGGACAGCGAGGTCTTCCTTGGGAAGTCACCTCTTGGTGAAATTGAGTAATCCCTTTGTTTATTGTTAACAGACGGATGAAATTGTGATTTGTACAGACATAAGCCAAGAAAGTGTATGTTTGCATTTTTATGTCCAAACATGTGAAGCCCGCTTTGGTTTACCGTGAGGTGTTGCAATGGCACGAAAGTAGGCGTCACGACACGCCAGCCAGGCAACAGTCCTTGCCTCCTGCTTGCCCTTTTATCAAGAAGGTTCTTAACCACCTTTGGTGGAGGCCGGATGTCTGATTTTGCACGTGAATCGTGCAGGTTTGCAATCAGCGTGTGGGGTTTTGTGTGTGTGTGTGTTTTTTTTACACTTTCCTGATGATTTACTTGAGTTGCCTGTTCTTGTCTTGCATGGTGATAAGCAACATCCTTGAAAGAATTGCAGGGCAAGACAATTTCTTTTTTTTTTTGCTTTTTTTTTTTTTTTTTTGCTTTTGGGAAGACTACTTCCTCTTCCTTTAGACAATCAATTTTTAAAAGATTACTTTCCATTCTCAATTCACTCTTTCTTTGCCGTTCTGGCGACTGAAATTTGGGACACCTATCACAGATTTGCTGTGTGTATGTGTGTATGCATCATATGTATGTATAAACACGTGTGCATAACGACATGTTGTATGCAGGCATGATATAGGTGTGTGTGTATATGTGTTGCTTGGTTATGTGTGTATATACATGTGTGTATATTTCATACACCTATATTTTCAGTTGTTTATCACGATGAGAGATTGCAATTTAGCTCTCTATTTGGGGAAGAAAAAAATGACTGCTTTATGGAGTCTGTACAAGAGATTGTTCTTCTGGATGTGATGTTTTATTTTTTTATATTTTTTAAATTTTTTTATTATTTATTTTTGAGAGAGAGAGACACAGAGTGCAAGTGGGGGAGGGGCAGAGAGAGAGAGAGAGGAATCCGGGGCAGGCTCCAGGCTCCCAGCTGTCAGCACAGAGCCCCACATGGGGCTCGAACTCACGAACCGCGAGATCATGACCCCAGCCGAAGTCGGACGCTCAACCGACTGAGCCACCCAGGCGCCCCTGGATGTGATGTTTTAAAAAATTTCTTCCGGGGGCACCTGGGTGGCTCAGTCAGTGAAGCGTCTGACTTCTGCTCGGGTCATGATCTCGCGGTTCACGAGTTTGAGCCCCGCGTGGGGCTCTGTGCTGACAGCTCAGAACCTGGAGCCTTCTTCGGATTCTGTGTCTCCCTCTCTGTTGGCCTCTCCCCCGCTCGTATTCTGTCTGTCTGTCTCTCTCTCTCAAAAATAAATTAAAAAAAAATTAAAAAAATCAAAACTTCTTCCAGATATTATATTTTAACTCAGAAGATAGATACAACATAATAAGTGCATTATTTAAAAAAAAAACAACAACAGCGTCCAGAGCACAGTGTGATCATGTGCTCAGGAAGCCGCCCAAAGGACCGAAATGCAAGGGAGGCAAGAGCCCGTTGCTGACCCCGGGAGCCGGACGGGACGCTCCTGTTGGCAGCATGGAAAAGCTGGCACCCGGCACTCGGCTGCGGGACACTGACCCGTGCTGGGCCCCGCGAGCCATGAGGGTACAGATCGCAGTGCCAAAGCGTCGTCGTTTTGGGGACGAGGCAGTGGGTGTTAATCCGCCCCGAGCTGCCTTTTCATTTGGCTTGAGTTGAACGTGGAGTGGGCGAGGACATAGGGCTGAGGTGGAGCTGGGCTTCCTGGAATTGTCGCGTCGATTTTCCTGTTGTGTTTCACCGTTGACGCTCTCACAGACACACAGGACTGCTCCGGCACTGCCTGCCACCCGCCATCTGGTCTCGGTGGCCTGCCTGTCATTCCGCGGGTCCCCTTCCTCTGCCTACGGCGATGTGTCTTCACCAAGAACTAGGGTGCAGTCCATTGGTGGGTATTCAAGGCGATCTATTTGTAAGAATCTGGAGAGGTGCTCAAAGAACTATTAAGGACAAATGTGCTGTTTCCTGTTTTTAACCTATCTCTCAGTGTTTTCAAGAGAGCAAGTTGCATTTCTGAGACTGTCGAGGGGGTTTCTTTACTATTAAGGCAGAGCGGGGTCGGGCGGTCGGTCCTTGAGAAATCGGGATTGCTTTTTTTTGCCTTGTCATTGGTGTCTTTTTTTCTTGTCTGCTTGTATAAATGAACTCCAGAAGGTGTATTTAAGCATTCTGTTAAGTCAATGTGGAAGACTAGGTTTCAATTAAAATAACCAGACAGTGTGACCTAGCTCCTGCTTCCCCTTAATTTTTATCATTAAAGCCTTCATATCCCCAAAGACATCTGCTGTGCTTCCAAAGGATTCTTTTCAGGAATGTTCATTCATTATTAATCAGGTTGCATGGTCAAGAGAGTATGTGATTATTTTAAAGAATATCCTGGAGATCCAATTACTAAGAATCGAGCACACTCTGGACAGGTTTTGTGAACGGTTTCATTCAGTCTGCATGAATTCCACCAGGTGGGTGGTTGGTGACATTAAAAGTCTTCCTTGTTTCTCACTTTTCCGTGGCAGGTAGGACATTTTAACTTAAGCGCTCCTCAGAATAAATAAACACGAAGTGGCAAGTTATTAAGAAAATCTATCGTCTTCATGAGTTACTTTAAAACTTGAGGCTGGTGCCACCGTGCTCCTCTGCCTGTCATGTTTTTGTTTTTGTTTTTGTTTCCTCAGTCAGTCCCTCTGGTCCCTTAAAATTCGGCTGGCAGAAATTCTTAAGTCTGTCACCGATAAAGTGAACCAACTTGAGGGTGCTGACAGTCGGAGGTTAACCACAGTGATATTTCGGAGACATTACCTATAGAATGTTACCGGATCACTTTCTTTTTTTCTCCACCTGTTCCCGCTCGTGTGTTATTTGTACTGTTGCTTTAAGAGCCTCTTTGCATTTTGACTGCCTCTGTTGTCATATCAATTTCCAGGCTTTCAGAATGCCGTTACATTCAATTGGATCTCACCCTCCCCTTTCCATAGCTTCATGGCCCGGTTTTATTGTGCATTTGCCGACTTGCCCGTGTCTCCAATCGGCCAGGGTGCTGCCAATCAGTAAAGTAGCATTTGGGTAGGGTGTTTAGAACTCAGAGCTGTAGTTTTTATAACTCAAAGCTAAATCCTAAACCATGGCCGAATGCGCAAACATTGGGTGCCTGTATTCTGTTTTTGAAAATAGTGCATTTGGGGGCGCCTGGGTGGCTCAGTCGGTTAAGCGGCCGACTTCGGCTCAGGTCATGATCTCGCAATTTGTGAGTTCGAGCCCCACGTCGGGCTCTGTGCTGACAGCTCGGAGCCTGGAGCCTGTTTCGGATTCTGTGTCTCCCTCTCTCTGACCCTCCCCCGTTCATGCTCTGTCTCTCTCTGTCTCAAAAATAAATAAACGTTAAAAAAAAATTAAAAAAAAAAAAGAAAATAGTGCATTTGTGGTGGATTCATCTGGAATATAGCACCCAGTTTCCATTGTTTCTGCCTCACAAACAGGTTAATTTCCAAAGTTGCCCAGTTCCAAAGTTTTGAGTCCTCTGAAAGTCCCATGTGCCTTCTGATCCAAGATAAAAACATCATTCCATCATTAAAAAAAAAATTTTTTTTACATATTATTTATTTTTGAGAGACAGAGCACCAGTGGAGGAGGGGCAGAGAGAGAGGGAGACACAGAATCGGAAGCAGGCTCCAGGCTCTGAGCCGTCAGCACAGACCCAGACGCGGGGCTCGAACTCACCAAACTGTGAGATCGTGAGCTGAGCCGAAGTCGGATGCCCAACCGACTGAGCCACCCAGGCGTGCCCCGTCCACAGTTCTTAAAAAAAATTCCACCTGTGGTTCTAGAACAGGGATGATGTCATAGCAAAAACCCAAATGGCAATAAGTCCACTAAATCTTCATTACCCCTGTGAAGAGGGGATAGGAAATGGACTTGGTCGTTGTTCTGAAATGTAGGATGCTTTAAAGAAAATTTATTCATAGGATATGGGGGATGCGGTTTGTGAAAAAACACTTCCAAGGGTTTTTCCCCCCCCTCAAACCGTTTTTATGTGATTTGGTGTAACATTTGTACAGTTTGGGTGGTGTGTGTGTCGGCTCAGTTCTGTGCTGGTAAATGGAACATCAGGCTTAGTTTCCCCACCCCAGAGGATATTTAGGAAAAAATCGGAGGGAGCGCCTTGGGAATCGCCCGGGCAGTGGCTGAGAGCCACCTGGTAGTAACAGTTGACCACGGGCCACCCAGGGTTGCTCTCCGAGTTTATTCCTTGGTCTGGTGACTCATGAATTTCCCTCAGAGCGATGGCCTTCAGAGGCGTACAAAGTGAGACCAAATTGGAAACATGATTATTGTTCGTGGAGACCCAGAACCTGTAGGGAAGCGCCGAGAGATGGGTTCACCTTACGATTAAGATGTCGAAACTCCGTTAAGAGACATTTGGGGTTAAAAACCCACGGATGATGTGCCTCGTGGGTGACTGAACGCATCGAATGCGCTCGGTCTGGAGACTCCTGATTCTTGGTCACTTCTGGCATCTGTGGGTGAAACTTGCACACTCTGGGGAGTTTGAACCGGAAAGCCCCCTCACTGACGTTGGCCACGGATTAAGCCGTGCAAGGCGTGTCGTCTTCACGGGGTACTGGGGGTTCCTTTGGGCTGTAGGTTACCTTCTCTGTGTCATAGCAGGAGTTGGGGGAGCCGATAAGGAATATAGTTGTGAAATTCTTACATGAGCTAGCGAGCAGGATGGCGAGGGTTGTGACTGCACAGGCGGGGGGTTAAACGTTTTCTTTGCATCGACTTGCCCGGACAATGAATTTTGCCTCTCTCTCACTTTAAAGGAGGAGGCAGAAAAGACCTTCCGTTGCCTGGCCTGTGACAGTAATCCATTAGGGCACCCGTCCTGAGTTCCCCATCTGCCTTCTCAGGTCCAAAGCTTGTGTCTGAACTAAGTCCTGCCGTCCGTTCTCTTCCACTGGGGACTTTCTCATGCAGTCTGCTTCCCCCCAGATCGCGCACCTTGGACAAAAGAAAGCCCTTCTCCCTCCAGGAAAGTCCTCCTCCTGGGAGGAGTGCTACCAAAGGATGATGATACCTGGAGCCCCGAGGGGGCGAGGGGCCACCTGCCCGGGCAGCTGGTTCAGCCAGACCACCTTAGCCACCACCTGATGCCAAGGTTCGATCATTCCTGCAGCCCTTTCTGTTGATTAATTTTCCTTCGCCCCAAAAGGCGCGAGCCTCTTGACATCCAGGTTTAGCGTGGGGGATTTCGAGGAGTAGGTGGTCATTGGCCTCGAATCTAGACTATGAGTGTTATCTCTGTGTGAGATGTGTGTGTGTGTGTGTGTGTGCACGCGCGCCTGTATCGTGCATGCCTTTATCAGTCCCAGAGCTTAATTTATTTTAATTTACATACAAGTGAATTAGCATATAGTGCAATAATGATTTCAGGAGTAGGAATTAGGATCTTTAAATGAATATTTTGGTTGTTTTGCACAGATGATAGTTATGCTGCTTTGTGGTTTTCACCTAAAAGCTTTACTTTGTTCACTGTAAACATTTAAGACCTGTCACGCTATTTATAGCTGTCTTTTAAAACAATCCTTCTTTGTTTAATATGAAATCTCCAAAAACAACAGCGACCAGGGTTCTTCGGGCCTCTACGAGGTCCTGCCGTCCGTCATCTTAAAAAAACCAGAAAACAAGGGGCGCCTGGGTGGTGCAGTGGGTTAAGCGTCCGACTTCAGCCAGGTCACGATCTCGCGGTCCGTGGGTTCGAGCCCCGCGTCGGGCTCTGGGCTGATGGCTCAGAGCCTGGAGCCTGCTTCCGATTCTGTGTCTCCCTCTCTCTCTGCCCCTCCCCCGTTCATGCTCTGTCTCTCTCTGTCCCGAAAATAAACATTGAAAAAAAAATTTATAAAAAAACCCCAGAAAACAACAAGAAAATAAACACGAAACACGAAACAATCTGCCAAAGGAAAAAATGATCTGTGCTAGGCAGAACAACAAAGGCAGTCTCTAAGAGCAGCAAACAGTCCCGGTTCCTGGGATGGGAGGTGAGTGCGTGGGAATCAGGCCGAAGGAGCACTTTGGGAGAAACTTGGGCATGGCTTCGAGACAGGAGATGAGGCATCCCTCGGGACTCCTGCTTTGGGCAGCCGGGTGCTGCTCAGTGCCTGGGCCTTTAAGGCAGGCGACAGGAAGAAGCCGTTGGTGCCGGAAGCATGTGGCCAAGATGAAACTGAGGGACAAAAGATTGGAGGGAAGGAATCACCTCGGGAGGTGGTGGTTTGTCGTTTGGGTTTTGTGTGTTCGTGGGGGGGGGGGGGAGGGTTGGTAATAGTCCAGGAATGCAGGACAGAAGGTGTAAATCTACCCGGAAGGCAGTGAGACCAAGAGCAGAGAGAAAGAAACCGACCCGAGAACTAGGGACTGACACTTACATGTCTTGGCTAGTGATTTGGATTTGGGGGAAGGAGAGCGTGTGGCTTCCTATTGATGCTGTACCAAATGACCACCAGCGTGACGGCTTCAGCAACGCTGGAGGTCAAGGTGTCCGCAGGGCTGTGTTCCTTGGGGAGGCTCTAGGGAAGAATCTGTTTGCCTTTTGCAGCTTTTGGAAATGGCTCAATGGTTCCCTGACTCGTGGCCCTTCCATCTTCAAAGCAATGGCCATCGAGTCTTTTCTGCGTCTCATCACCCGACGCTTCCTGTCGTTTGCACATCCAAGGGCCCTGGCGATTGCATCGAGTGCACCTGGGCAATGCGGGCTGAGCGCCCCATTTTGAGCTCAGCTGTGGCAAGCTCAATTGCGTCCGCAGCCTGCATTCCCCTTTGCCTTGTAACCTGACATGTAGGTTCCGGGGATTAGGATGAGGCCCTCTTTGGAGGGAGGGAGGATCGAACGTGAGGCACCAGGAGGCTTGCAGGGCAGGCAGATTCCCGGAGGGAAGCTGACGAAACCCAGGAGGTGCACGCTGTGAAGTGGGGCATTTACAGTAAATGAAGCAAAGAACTGGCAGTGATGAGCTGGGCTTCTGGAAGGAGCTGGCACTGCGAGGGACAAGCCCACGAGTCGTTCTCAGGCCGTACGGGAAACGAACGAACAACCGGGATAGCTTTTTGAACAATTGAGCTAGAATTGACGTAGAACGTTATATTCATTTCACGTGCGCGACCCGACTCCGCATTTGTATACATCGTGAAACGATCGCCACACTAAGTCTAGTTAACATCCGTCACCACGCAGTTACAACTTTTTTTCTTGTGATGAGAACTTTTAAGATCTCCTCTCTTAGCAGCTTCCAATTATGCAATACCGTATCGTCAGCGAGAGTCACCGTGCTCTACGTCGCATCCCCGCGAGTACGTTCTTTTACATCTGGAAGTCTGCCTTTGGACCACTCTTCGATGACTTTTGGACGGAAGGCCAGACTCTGGCTTAGAAAACACCCAGGCTTTGATTCGCTGGAAGGAGAAGTCGGCAGTGGTTAGAGAGAGGGAAACCCAAAGAGCAGTTTCGGTGACACGTAGAATGAGAGAGGGTGGGATGTGTCCATTGTCACTTCAACCGAAACACCCATTTATTAATTTTCCATTGTAAACAAGTGTTTTCCTCGAAAGTCTTGGGTTTGTAAGAAAGTTTCTTGAAAACGTGTCTCGCACCTGCCCCTGAGGACTGTCCCGCTTAGGGATTGTTCCGAGTGAGGGCTGGAAGGAACTGGAGGGAGCATCTGGGGACACACTCCCAGGGCCACTCAGCTAATAGACAGGCGAGCTACGTGTCGTCCCCGACTGTCTGGCCACCCGTCCAGCTCTCTCCTTTCTCTCTATTCCGTGCCCTGTTCTAGACTACAAACCGTGGACAAGCGGGGGTGTGAGCTCTAAATTGTTGCCACTCCCAGTTTGTTGCAAGGGGTTCCCAGGATTGCCCACATCCTCCTGTGAATGAGGACCGCTCAGCCCATTAAGAAAAATGTTGAGCTATAGAATTTCCTGACAATGATATGCACGTGGGATTTCCTTCCATTGTAGTGCCTTTAGGCTAAGAATCTCTCTCTCTCTTTCTCTCTCTCTCTTTTTTGAAGCTTAGAAATTAAATTATGGGATTTAAGAAAAGAAAAAACATAACATTTTCACAGCCTCCTCCCCCAACCTGTTTGGCGAACCCCTGTTCGTCTTCAAAAATCTTTCTCACATGATGCTTCCTCCGGGAAGCTTCCCTATCTTCTCGTCCCCCTAATCTTTGGCACGTGTCTTTTGTCATGTCCCAGGTCCGAGAACCTAGAGGGGCTTCGATGTTTGGTGAAAGAATGAATGGTGTTTTCATTTCTCAAAAAGGGTGTTTCAAAGGAAGCTAGACAATAAACGAGGCTACTTTTTTCAGGTGGGTGGATGCTACGCACGCTTACCGCTAACATTTTCTTGGGTAATGTAACAAAAATATGATCTGCAGGAGAGGAGAAAGAAAAAATCCGATCCACTGTAGATAGCGAACCCGTGGCCCCTTCCTTTTCGGCAACATATGGGCGAAAGATCCAGAAAATGGGCTGCGCCTCTCTGGGTATCCAGAGATGTAGTCATGGCTTAATACCATTAAACCAACGTTTACAGCGTAGACACTTGCACAAAGTGCTTGCCACGCCAAACGCGATGGCCATAAAAGAAAAAGATCCTGTTCTGAGCAGCTGCTATTAAATCATTCTTACGTGAAGTGCCCCTAAGCACTCGCCTGCCATTATTTCCATTGCATATCATTTCTCGTTAGCATTCGAAACTTGTACCCGCTTGTCAGAGTCTTACTTCACCGCCGTTGCTGCATTTTATTCGTATCTCTTGGGGAGGGAGTCTCATTTGCATTTTGTCTAGCTGTACGCGTCTCTACCTTCGAACACACGGGTCAGCAACATAAGGTCCTCAGGCCCAGTCCAGCTGGCTACCTGTTTTTTGTAAATCCGATTTTATTGGCCAGCCACGCTCACTCCTTCGCGCCTGGTGTGTGACTGCTTTTGCGCGCTACAGCAGTGGACTGGAGCGGCCGCGACAGATTCTGCCTGGCCCGCCACGCCAAAAGTGTTTACTGCCTTGCCCTTTATAGGACACAAAGTTTGCTGACCTCTGTTCTGATACGTTGAGAGATCCTTCAGGGCGGCGGTTATGTTTTATTCTTTGAGGTGTTTTAACCCCAACATCTGGACGTTTATCACCTCCTTCAACAGATGCTTGAGCCCTGCCTGTGTGCAAGGCGCTGTTCCACGTGCTGGCCGTACATTGTCACTGAGCAAAGCGGACTCTGTGCTGTCATAGAGCCCGCCCTCTGCTGGGGCAGTGGGGAGAGATGGCTCGGTGACCAAGCGAATAGAATACGTTGGGCGATAAAAGCTGTGGAGAAAGGCAAACCGAGGTCGGGGGAGAAGGGTGGCCGTGATGGGTGGGCAGGTGGTCGTGGTGGTAGCAGGGGACTTGGTTTTATGCGGGCTCACAGAGAAGGTGACACCGATGCAGAGAGTCCCGTGGATTCCCCAGACCTTGTGAGGGGGGAGACGGGACGTGCTTGGCACGTTTGAGGAATCGCAAGGAGGCCATGTGCCCGGAGCCGAACAGGGGGTAACGTGGGAGGAACTGAGGTCACTGTCTGAGTCTGTGTTCTCTGGGGCTGGAGTTATTCTGGTGCGTTTCTCTCCGAGTGGGATGGGAAAGCCCCTGGAGGGTAGAGCAGAGACGGGGCAGGCTCAGTCATGTTTTAACAGGATCTCCGGCTTCTGCCGTTTGGAAGGGTATTAGGATAATCCAGGTAAGGCGTGATGTCGGCTGGCCCACGATCATAGAGCTGGGCTAGTGAGGACTCCAGATTCCGGCTCCTCGAGCCAGCACACTTGATGTCCTTGAATGAAACGTCAGCATTTCTCCCGGGGTCAGCGGTGGAATCACCTCTGGAAATTCTAATCGTGCCACTCTGGGATGGAATCCCGGTACCCGCATGAAAGTGCAATCATGACCGGGCACCTCAGTCCGTTAAGCATCCGACTCTTGGTTTCGGCTCAGGTCACGGTCTCGAGGTTCATGGGATCGAGCCCCGTGTCGGGGTCCGCGCCGACGGCACGGCGCCTGCTTGGGATTCTCTCTGTCCCTCCCCCTCTGCCTCTCCCCTCTCTTTCTCTCTCAAAATAAGTGAGTGGACATTTTTTAAAAAGTTACCAGCGTCACAGCTCTCCAGACAGAATTGGGGCTCCTCTCGTCTCGTTCCACCTGTGAACAAAGCCGACCAAAAGGGCTACGTTTTCCCTTTAATTTACGTTCTTCCGGTGGGAAGAGAGAAGGAGTTCGATTTAGAGATAATTCTCATTTTCCGCGATCAACCAAAATAGTGATTAATAGGTAAACCCTTTCAATTTCTTCCAGGCCATCTGCCGGAAGAGGTGGCCGAGACCGAGGGGGGACGAGACTGAGGGGGGACGGCGGGTTTCTCCCAACGGCAGCGACCCCCCCCACTGGGGTTTCCGCTGCAGGTTGTGGAAACACGAGCAAGCTTTAATATTTCTAATCTCAGCTGCCCGCTTAATCTTTCCCATGTAGTTAATGTTCGCGAATGGCCGAAGATCTCTTTCAGCTACCGGGCTCCTATGAAGCCGGCAGCTCGTTAGGTTTTAACAAACTCAGCACATGCTTGACGCTTTTAATGATCGCTTACCATTCGGTGGTTGGCAGGATGAGCATTAAGCTTCACCCGAGCACCACGTGGCGTTTCCGAGGGCTGCTATTTCAGAAAGGGGCGGCATGGGCTGGAAACCTCGAATTTTGTAAATACACGGGGGTGGGACTACAAAAGCGCCGACTGTCGGAATCCCGTAAACCCAGCTGTGGATGTGAAGCCTTCCCCTGAAGCCGGCCGAGAACCCCTCCCCGCCTTGCCCCCCCCCCACCCCCCCCACCCCGAGCGTGATTTGAACTGGTGTCCCCCGAGCCCTACCGTTCTCCCACAGCCCGCAGTGGGCTGCATCTAACACGCCCGGCGCTGTTCCGCAGACCTCGGCTGATGGTCTTTAAAGGGAGAAGGTTCAAAGAGGCTTGGTTCCCAGGCCTGCTAATGAGCGCGGGGCCCCTTCCCGGTTAATGAACCGGCGTTTCTGTGGGATTCTTTCCCCTGCCCTTTTTGAAGGGAAGGCAGGCGAGGGTTCACAAAAGCAGCAGAGCGCAGCTGAGCCACCCGAAGGCGGCCCGGCGGCGGCGGGGGGGGAGCACCGAAGCCGGCGTGGATCGTGTCCCGGCCCATGCGGCTCTGGGTGTGAGGCTGGACCTCCCGCCAGCCCGGCCCGTCGCCGGCGACAGGGACAGGCCCTGGATGGGAGTTTGTCGGCCGGGAGGGCCGCGCGGGGTCCCCTCGGCAGCCCTCGCGAGCCTCCCCGCGGTAACGCGACGGCCTGGCGCTGCCGTCCGATCTGCAGGCGTTACCGTTGTCAGTGACTTACCAGATGCACGTTAAAGCCCCGAGAATCCTTGTTCTAATTAACTGAATCGTTATTAGTCATTGGGACCCAAGCTGACCGCAGCCCCTGAAAAGGCCCGTAGATATTTTTTCTCCGCTTCCCTCTGCCCACCCACATCCCACTGCGGGGTCAACGAGTAGAATTATTCAGGAGGGTAGCGAACGCATGCCAGAAACATTGCCTCTGTCACGATCATGTCCGCCAAAGTCAGTGTTTTTCCTCGGGAATATATTTGGGAAGCTGACATCGCGTATTTAAGCCTTATCGTCGCCGCCGAAGCCACGCGTTTGATTTCACGCACATTTCATGCCCGTTTCCACGGGAGGTGCCTTTCTGCTTCTCTGAAGCGTGCTTTGGTGTCACAGAGGGAGAAATCCTGCGGACGCATAAACGTTCGCGTGTAAGTTCATCGGTTCCGAGTTCTGAAAGGCTCTCGCTCATTAGTTAGCATTTCTACATTTTAATTCTCAGCGCAAGGTAGAAGTTGGCCGTGACCCACTCAGGTTATTGGGATCAGATAGAAATTGTGGACACTGCCGTTTCAGTAACTTGCCAGTTTGGAGTAAGACCTTTTAGCAAGCAAAATGGCAAAAACCCACTCGCTGCTTTCAGGGACTGGGACTTAGAGGAAACGTCCGTTGGTGTGCTGGCTTAGGGTGTTTCTCCCCGCCTCGTTGCCCCACGTGCACAGAAAGAGAATTATTTGGAACGTACACGCATTTTACCCTTCCGTGACCCGCGTTCGGAATCATTTTGAGACGCATTCAAAGCTGACAGCCCCCCATGGCTGACCCCCTCGCGCCTAATCACATCTTACGTTCTGTTTCCAGATAACTGATCAGCTTCCTTGGATTTTGCTGATGACCCAGGAGAGCTTTGCCTGAAGATGGAAACACTGGAGTCGGAGCTGACCTGCCCTATTTGTCTGGAGCTCTTTGAGGACCCTCTCCTGCTGCCCTGCGCACACAGCCTCTGCTTCAACTGTGCCCACCGCATCCTGGTGTCGCACTGTGCCACCAACGAGTCCGTGGAGTCCATCACCGCCTTCCAGTGCCCCACCTGCCGACATGTCATCACGCTCAGCCAGCGCGGTCTAGACGGACTCAAGCGCAACGTCACCCTGCAGAACATCATCGACAGGTTCCAGAAAGCGTCCGTGAGCGGGCCCAATTCCCCCAGCGAGACCCGCCGGGAGCGGGCGTTCGACGCCAACACCATGACCTCCGCCGAGAAAGTCCTCTGCCAGTTCTGTGACCAGGACCCTGCCCAGGACGCTGTGAAGACCTGTGTCACTTGCGAAGTGTCCTACTGTGATGAGTGCCTGAAAGCCACTCACCCAAACAAGAAGCCCTTTACAGGGCATCGTCTGATTGAGCCAATTCCGGACTCGCACATCCGGGGGCTGATGTGCCTGGAGCACGAGGATGAGAAGGTGAATATGTACTGTGTGACCGATGACCAGTTAATCTGTGCCTTGTGTAAACTGGTTGGGCGGCACCGAGATCATCAGGTGGCAGCTTTGAGTGAACGCTATGACAAGTTGAAGGTTAGTCCGATCCGCCTTAAGCCAACCCCTTTCTGCCAGCAAATGTCATGGAAATAAAAAGTGTACTCACTGCTAGCTACGTGGCAGGTGAAGGTTTCCTCTTCACCTTTGCTATCTGATTAGTTTTAGCATGTTTTCTGGCAGCCTATAAATGTTGCACAATAAGGGTGTCTTGTAAAAGTTGACGGCCGCTTGTAATTTTAGCGTTGTCACGGTGACGGTGAATTTGCAAAATCTGGATCGTCTTCAACCCTTGCAGTTTTGAGTTTTGTGTGTGTGTGTGTGTGTGAGAGAGAGAGAGAGAGACAGACAGACGGAAGGAAAGAAGGAATGGCAGATAAAATCTGGCTTTGGGCATTTGTGGCGGCGGCGGGGGGGGGGGGGGGGCGGCGGCATTCAGTTTCTTCATCCAGGAAAGCTAATTTCACCCGCATTGTACCTGGATCTAAGTTACCCGCATAAACGAAAGGACACAAGGAGGACAGCCTGCGGCAACTGTGGGCTTTTGGAGGACCTGTGACCTTTCGTTTCTCGTGTGAGTGATATCTGGCTTATTGGTGAGTTAGAGTGCGCTGACCATCTCGGGTTTCACGAAGGATTTCCTTTTCATTTAGGCTTTGTGTTCAGGAAGGTTACAGGCAAGACTATTTGAACTTCCACTTTTAACATGAAATTATTAACCTGACTCCAGCTCGGGGAACGATAATTAATATGACTATACGTCAAATTAAAAAATCACTCTCTAAATATGGATAGAATGCACCAGGGAAGAAATAAGTCAGGTCTCCTGATGTCTGTTCAACTTCAGGCGACGGTGGGTCTAATTATGGCAAACTCAGCCGAGAGTTTGCTCTGATAGCGAGATACTATGCTCACCAGTCAGTTTTAGATCACAAGACGCCAATTAAAAAGAAAGGAAGTAGAAATTAAGAGCTTTGAGTAAATATATATTCAAGTCCTTCCTCTCAGGAAAAACACACACCGTGTTGTTGAGCAAACAGAAAATGAATCACATGATCGAGAGTGCTACCATTGGGAGCACACCGTCACCTGTCACAAATGGTTCCTATCACTTTTCCTCAGCTAATGGGTGGTTGTGTTTCCCGGGACCTCATTGTTTATTTTGTGACGCTGGGATTAATGGACCACACCTGTGATTTGGTCTGGCTGTGTCTTGAGACGCGGAGGGAAATGGAGGAGCTGAAGTGAATCCCGCTCCTGAGTGTCACTTGGGGAACAAAACCTCACCTGGGCAGCACGCCTCACTTTTAAGTGTCCATGGAGAGGGAGTTAAGCCCGAGGACTTAGGTGCTGGGGACAAGGGGACATGGAAGCTGCCTGGTTTTCTAGCGTGCCCAGCACTACCACAAGCACACCTCCAAAGTTAACGACGGCGGAGGCAATGCGTGTGCGACTTGTGCCTCTGAAACAAATTCTTCGGAAATGGATGCGGCGATCCATCTTGGAGACCAAGGTGACCGTTTCGCCCCAGTTTTGGTGGGGGACTGAACGTTTGAGATGACCGGACACAGGTGGTTTTGTTTTCCCAACGTAAACCTGGCGGACGGGGTCTTTTCTTTATCACAAAATGTTCCTCTGGCTGGATCGACACTGCCTTTTGATGATCAGTTGTTAAAACCCCACCGTGATGTTCAATATTCGACAGCCCCGGACTCGGTAGTTAAACTTGGGAGTCAGGTTCTGCTCGTTATTTGTGTACTATCAGAGGGGAGTTATTAATTATTTACAGAACATCTCCAAATTTATGAGGAGATACTGTCATGCTCTAGGCCCTTCTTGTGATGAAACGGACAACTCTTCAATTATGAGCCCTGCACACTTGTCTGATCGAGCCAGTGGGTTAGTGGTCGTTGATAATTGTCAGGCCCTCCTGGTAACAGTATCAGTTAATGAAGCAGTATATTTTCTCTTCGAATTATAGAAGCATGAGCATATAAACAGCACCCAGTGCACCCAAGCGCATTTACAGCCACTCAACAAAATATGCTTCCGAGCATTTACTTACAGCCTTTTCACAAAATGCGCTTATGAGCATTTAAACAGATAACATGCCAACGTAACGTGTTTGCTCCAAAACACGCCATTAGAATGGACAAGTCATAAGAATACCCTGACACGTGGGGCGTCTGTGATATTTCAGCTGTCACATAATTATGAACGTACGTACTTCTTTGTTTTGCTTAAAACCCAAGCACAGCGTGTGCATTAATATTTGAAAGGACCAAAGCCAAGGAAGGGTGTTTTTGTCAATTATTACTTTGGTCTGAACAAGTGACTATGCTCTGTAAATTGGATATGTAGGGACGCAGGGGTTTCCTGTTGAAAAACGTGTGTGTCCGTCCTTCTGTTAGTAAAAGTCCACTATTTGAAGACGGGAATTCTGCAATGATGACGAAGAACAATTATTTCTTGCACTGATCTTAAACCTCGGGGGGCACCTTTACTCATGTTAGGTCTCAGTATACGTATGTTTATGTAAAGAATTGGAATATACTTTTGCACATCTCTTTCTAGGCACAAAAGGGGAAAAAAAAACCATAAAACGTGTAGAATTTTATCTGAAGATAAAAAGAGAAAAGTCTTCCTACCAAATGCACGTCTCTAAATGGAGCATGTCATACTGTGGACTTTCTTGCGTCATTTTAATTGAATTTGAAGAAGCCTCTCGGTGCCCCAAATCTGGATTAAATTTTGATTGGTGAACTACATAACATATAAGAGAATTTAATATAGTGTATGGCAGAGTGACCGAGGAATTACAATGCAATCATTCCATTTTTTCCCTGTTCCAACATACGATGTTGGAGCTCTAGTTTCTTTTCTCTAGTTATACCTATAAAAATATACAAACTGAGAGAAATTGACCTTGCCTTGCCCTTCAACTTCAGCATAGACTCACTTCAAGTTAGCTGATGCTGAAGGTCCAAACCACTGTTTTGCATTTCTGACTCTAAAGGCTGGCTGAGGGAGTTTATTTGTGTGATGTCCATTTCAATGGGTCATCCCAGTGGAATTTGGTCACAGTTTGGTAAAAGTTCCAATTCAAGCTTAGCCTTCCTGTGTAGTCCTTCTTATCTGGAGGTCAAGACAAGGGATTTCACTCTTGGGTTTCATTTATAGACTGTAAGGTTCCATAATTTGGAAAGTCCTGTACGTTATTTGCAACCGGGAATGTCGTAAGTAGATACTTAGCTAGACTGGTTTTCTCTTTCCTCAGAATTTCTATACCTTGTCCCTTCTCTGAAAATAGTCACAGGCATAGTACGGGTTCCAGCGCAAAGGTGTGTGTGTGTGTGTGTGTGTGTGTGTGTGTGTGTGTTACATGGCGCATCCATGGTACCGATAGAGTTATCTGGCCCCAAATGTCAATAGTGCCCAGTCGAGAGACCCTGGTCAGTGAGAAGAATTTAGTGTCCATCACTGTAGTAATTTGGTAGGCTGCCCTCACAAGGGATCACAAGCACAGTGACCTAAGCACCAGAAATTTATTGTCCCACAGTTTTGGAGGCAAGAAGCCCAGAACCAAAGTGTAAGCAGGGTTGACTCCTCCTGAGGGCTGTGAGGGGAGGGATGTGCTCCAGGCACGTCCCCGTGGGTTGTCGGTGACTGTCTCCTCTCTCTCTCTTGGGTGCTCGTCTTTGTGTTCAGATTTCCCCTTTTTATAAGCACACCGGTCATACTGGAGGACGGGCCCACCGTCCTCCAGTATGGCCTCATCATAACTAATTACATCTGCAATGACCCGATTTCTAAATAAGGTCGCATTCTGAAGTTATTGGGGGTTAGGGGCTCAACGGGTGAATTGGGGGGGGGCACAATTCAACCCACAACAGTTCCTTACTTCAATGTGTCCCTAATTATCTAGTCAATTGAACACGTATTCTTTCTCCATCAAGGATTTAATCACCTCAAGTTAGGCAGAGCCCTGTGGGCTCGCACTGCCCCGGCACTCACCTAAGACTGACCGTGGGGGCTTGTAGATCATGAATTCCCAATAAACTCTCGTCAGCTGTAACTATTAACCCTCCGTGGAAATTTTAATTTAAGGCCATAACAATACTGCAGATATTCATTCTTCTACGTGGCAACGCATCCTATAATATCTAAATGAGAGAGGAGCCAGGCGTTACATGACATTCCACCCAACTGGACGTGAGCCATTACTTTGGACCCTATCGCGTTTTGTTGGCTTAAAGACCGTGAATTTTGATAAACTAGATCTCGGCTAATTGTGCAACAATTCACATTTGTTTCACGCTGTTATGCGATGGGCACTTGATGCACCCATTAAACCCATTGTTTCATTTCCCCTCCAGTTAACCATATCTGGCATCTAGGTGTTGTTTTAACGGGCTGCCGAAAACTGCTAAGCCAGTATATGCTTAATAAATGACCGGGCACAGCCTCCTTCCTTCGTGGTGCTCGTAGTCTAGCAGAGAACTCCAATCAGGCCAATATTTTCTCTGTTGGTGGGGGGGGGGGGAAAGCACTGCATACCTACAACAGCAAACACCAACCCTAAACCCGAGCGATGGAGAAAGGCTTCCCAGAAAAGGACCATGACACTCACCATTCCCAGCCTTTTATTAGAAAACGTTGAATTTCCTAGGTGTCTGTAACTGCCCTGGTGTTAGTCATTCTGTTTATTTTTTTTTAAGTTTGTTTATTTTCCATTTTCTTTTTTTATTTGTTAAAATTTACATCCAAATGAGTTAGCATATAGTGCAGCAATGATTTCAGGAGTAGATTCCTTAATGCCCGTTACCCATGTAGCCCATCCCGCCTCCCACAAGTCCTCCAATTACCCTCTGTTTGTTCTCCATATTTAAGAGTCTCTTCTGTTTTGTCCCCCTCCCTGTTTTTATATTATTTTTGTTTCCCTTTATGTTCATCTGTTTTGTCTCTTAAAGTCCTCATGTGAGTGAAGTCCTATAATTTTTGTCTTTCTCTGACTGACGACACTTTCTCGCTTCACTTAGCATAATACCCTCCAGTTCCATCCACGTAGTTGCAAATGGCAAGATTTCATTCTTTTTGATTGCCGAGTAATACTCCATTGTATACCTAGACCACATCTTCTTTATCCATTCAGAGGATGGACAGAGGATCCCCATTTGGGCTCTTTCCATACTTTGGCTATTGTGGATAGTGCTGCTCGAAACATGGGGGTGCACGTGTCCCTTCAAAACAGCACACCTGTATCCCGTGGATAAACGCCTAGTAGTGCCATTGCTGGGTCGTTCTTTTTTATTGTTCTCTCCTGCGACATCCCTTGTGCAACCCTGTATAAGATTTCAAGCTAGTTCACAATAATCCCAGGCTAGATTTTAGTCTAAAATACGGATATGCCCTCTGACATTTCACCACATGATGCCGGTGGGATATGTGCGTAAGTCAGACATAGGTCTTGTAGAACGTTTTGGTTGTATGGGGGTCTCACCAGTTCTGAGTGGCCCCTTGAGAATGCCATTCTGCTTGTGGTTTGTTTCAGTCAGCGATATATATTTAAAATGTGGTTTCCAAGTATTTGTAAATTACCTTAAGCCTAGATTTTAATTTTCTCAGTTTGGTACCCAAAGGATTTACGATACACGGAGGAAAGGAAACCATCCCCAGGGATGAGTTTTTAACTGTAAGCTCAAGGCCACATCCTTCTCCCTGAAGAATCTCCTCTCCCTTCTTGCACCTGCAGAGAGGAAGGTCTTTTCGCCTGATGCTTTGGTGTTGTTGGAACCATTTTCAGTAAGTTTGGAGAGTTCTGGAAGATGCACAGGCAAGTATAGAGGTACCTTGTAGCCGTGTGGCTATGTAAACAAATGTAATTCTTGGGCACGTTGCTGACTGGTCAAAAAACAGGGCTAAGTATGTAGTTACTTACATAGACACTTGGGAGAACAAAGTAAAATGTTTCACATAAACTCTCGGTGTTGTGCCTGGCCCCCAGGAAGCCTGCAGTGTATGTTAGGACATAACAGCGTCTACTGGGAGCCAGGGGGTAGGATGGTTACAGTGTGGACTTTGGAGGTAGACTGCCTGCCAGTCGTTTGTTAATACTGTTTGTATTATTTGTGTGTGAGATAAGGGTCGTGTTACCGTTTTCATGTGTTCTGTAAGTTTTGCTTCCAAAGCGCCTGGCAAAGGGCAGAGGCGCAACAATGAATATCCACTTGTTGATGGACGTGTTGATGGACGTGAGGCCTGTTGGCAGGAACCTGCCAGAGAGTTTAGGGATCCTAGACAACGCTGGCTGGAGCCTGGGGCGCCGACTGAGGGGCCGGGAGAGAGAGTGTTGGAAGAGTCCTGTTGGGGTAAGATTTTGAAAGGCTTTCGAGTGCCAAGTTAAGAGCGTGCGACATTTTTAGCCTTCTCTACAGGGGAACGCTGAAGTCATTTTGTTTTTGCGAGGGACGCTATGTGACGTATGTTTTCTGAAGGTGAGGTCACGCGAACGTGTAGGCATCCACAGAGGTAGGGGAGGAAAAGACGTTCCCGTGCCTTTAGAATTTGTGGTCTCTCTTTTGTAACATTTTTAAAAAAACGTTTTATTTCTCTTTGAGAGAGCGCAAGCCGGTGAGGGGCAGAGAGGGGGACAGAGGATCCACAGCGGGCTCTGTGCTGAGAGCAGCGAGCCCGACGCGGGGCTCGAACGCACGAACCGCGAGATCGTGACCCGAGCCAAGTCGGACGCTCAAGCGCCTGAGCCACCCAGGCGCCCCCAGAGCGGCGTCCCCGTTAACTGGCGAAGTAAAGTAGTGTCACACGGCTCAGAACCCGCCACACCGTCAACAGAAACACGCGAAGCTGGGAGATTCAGAGAGTGGCCCAGGAGGACTGAGAAGAAGTAGGAGGGTGTCCTTGCCGGGCGGGTCTTGGGTCCAGGCGGAAAGGTGATTTTTTTCCTCCTGTCCTAGTGCAGCGCGACGCACTGGTGATAACATGTGCTGGTTTCTTCTGGCTTTTTGATTCACAATAAGCGGGATGTCGTTCAAGCCTCGGAATGCCTGCTACACACCTAAGTAACGTTTTAGAGCCACAAGCAACCTCGGAGCTCACGTTATTTCACCCCCCCTCCTGTAGATGAGAATATCAGGTAAAAGGAGTTGCTTGCAACCACCCGGCGAGGTGACTACACCGGGGCTGGACACAGCTGTCCCGCTGCCCGGTCTGTCCCGCGTCCCTTCAGCCCCGCCGCCCTCCGGGCATTCCGCTGGGTCCTTTTGAGGCACTGGGACTAAACGCACTGATTTTACAGTGACTTTGAACACGCACCTGGCCTGGCTGTGAGCCACCATCGTGGATGTAGGATGATGCCTCTAGGGCCACCAAAAAAGCTGCTTCAAGATATCCCCATGCTGTCATTTCTACCGCTGCGCCAGTGTAGACCGGGTGGCTTTGAAGGGCCCGACCTCGTGCCAGGAGGCGGGTTCGTATAGATGGACCCAGTTGCCCTTGGGGACACCACAGAGAAAAGGAGATGCTCATATGGAAACAAATGAATTACAATTGCAGCATAAATGGCTCATTAATTTCCCTCCTAGGATAATTATTTGTAAAGTTTATTTATATTGAGAGAGAGAGAGAGAGAGATAGTTGGGGAGGGGGGGCGGCAGAGAGAGAGAAAGAGAGAGAGAGAGAGAATGAATTCCAAGCAGGCTTCGCGCTGCCAGTGCAGAGCTGGACGCGGGGCTCAAACCCACAAGCCGTGGGATCATGACCTGAGCCAAAACCAAGAGTCGGACGCTTAACCGACTAAGCCACCCAGGCGTCCCCCCCACTCCCCGCCCTTAGGGTAATTTTTTTCCTGAATGTTTTAACATACAGATTAACAATTTAATTTTATTGAAATACATTAACTGAGTAAACATAAGTGAGGAGTACCTGCGCGTGGTATTTGGATTTAAGTTGAAAAGTTTTGAAAGAATGCGATTCATCGCGACCAGTTACAAAGTTAAGGCCAGTACGATATGCTGAAATTACGTTAACAAAACATTCCATTTTTTCAAGGCTGTGATATTCAAAACTCTCCTTCCTTCCGTGTCATTGGCAGATCATGAATTAAGTCCATCTTCGAAAGAGTGGTACATTTTTTAGTCCCGGCTAAGTAATAAAGAGGACGTGAGTGGTCTGCGAAAGTGAATGTGGCTAAAGATTTCATTTATTCTCAGTATGTGACGTAAGCATTCTGGAAAAATCTGACGAAACTGCATTTACAAAATCCACTTAAAACTTACTCACTTGATGTTTTGCACTTTGGGGCATGATACGTCAAGTCTTTGCATACCCGTGAGGATAGGTTTGAGGCTGACAGAGGAAACACATTTTACATTTCTCGTCAAAAAAGAAAACGCTTGTAAAGTGCCGAGCATGGTGATTGGCACATAGTGAGCGTTCCATGAACGTGACGTATTATTACATCTGGGCATTTACTGTTACACTAAAGGCTTCATTGGTGTAATCCAATCATGGATTTCATGACAGTATCATAAATTACTCTGTGGTTATAGGGTCGATTTGTGTTTCTGGCTGACATGGGAAACTAAACAACCTTCAGGGGAATTATAATTGGGTGGAAACTTTGATTTGTCCTTCTTTCTAAACCGAGCGAGGTAGTAAAATGGACTTTTTTTTTTTCAACGTTTTTTATTTATTTTTGGAACAGAGAGAGACAGAGCATGAACGGGGGAGGGGCAGAGAGAGAGGGAGACACAGAATCGGAAACAGGCTCCAGGCTCTGAGCCATCAGCCCAGAGCCCGATGCGGGGCTCGAACTCCCGGACCGCGAGATCGCGACCTGGCTGAAGTCGGACGCTCAACCGACTGCGCCACCCAGGCGCCCCTAAAATGGACTTTTAAGAAGCAGGGAGTGGTAGACTGGAAGAAATGGCTTTAAGAACAGGCACCATTTTGAAGTTCAGTCCATGGGGGATGAGCTAGGCTTATCTGATAGAATCAACACCGTGGGTGTTGACAGAGGACCTGTGACTATTTCCTAGGAAAAAGAAGCCAGCTCAGGGTTATGTCACACGTAGACAGCCTGGACCAATCACAAGTTCCATGGGCCAACTTTCTTTTGTGTTGTATGAGGGAAGGATAGAGCAAGCTGACCTTGGCCTATGTTAGTAGCCGTGTCCCTTAGAATGGGAAGAAGAGGTTTTGGTATTGGTTAGGGCTGCGAGAGGAAGCAAGCTCAGAAGAAGGAACTCACAGAAGAAGGGTTGGAGGTCCTCCACCATAGTGGCCCTGGGGGATTTTGTTCTCTATGCTTCCTGCCACTCCATGGGGACAGAATGCAGAGAACAGCAGGGTTATCATCTGCCTCCTCCCTTCTATCTTCTTTGCTGCTTATGGGGGGGGGGGGGTGGGATCAGGAAAATAATGGCTTTTATTCACATTGGTATAGACTAGGTTAGTAATAAAACAATATGGAAATCATGAAAAGCTTCTACGCCTTTTGTACCTCTATAAATGATCTCCCCCCATCTGTTTTATCAAATCCTACTTTTAAAAAGAAAGAAAGAAAGAGAGAGAGAGAGAAAGAGAGAGAGAAAGAAAAGAAGGCTTGTTTATTCACCCAAAGACTGTTTGTAGCTAATGAGATTAGCACTGGGTAAACTCTGGGAATGCAGAGGCGAATAACCAAGATAAGTCTAGATGTAATGATAACGTGTGATAAGAGTATATGAAAGGACTATGAAAAGAAGGGTGTGAAACTCAATCCATGAGATAGTTCTTGCTATGAATGATAGCCAGAAATTGACGGCTTAGGTGCTGCTACCTGGAAATCGCCTAATTCCAGAAGCTGCAGTGGAAACACTTGCCGGTGAAAAGCCACATGCGGAGGACAAGCAAGTGACTTGCTTTCGCACCCTGCGTTCCTTTGGAGTGGCAGGAAAGGACAAGAGAGGAGGTCCCCAATCCATAATAAAATCTGGGCCAGGCCCTTTCTTATTTCTTAAGCTCTGCCTTCCCCCGCAGTCTCCGTGTCCTTCCTGGACGGAGCTAATAGGTCAGGTAAATAGCCAGGCTCAGAAGCAGTTTCTGTCATTTCCACTCTGAAGGGGCCCATCTCTAAGAAGACGCCATGAGAGGCAACTGGAGGAAGTGCCCTTGTGTTGCCAAAGCCAACCGGTAGGCTGGCTTTATCTGTTGGGGATTTTTTTTTTTTTACAAATTTAGGCGCTATAGGATGAATATCCTGACGTGGTAGAGTGAGAGATTTATGCCTTCCTCCTTTGACCCTTGACATGGCTGTTCAGAGCTCAGTTGCTCTCGGTTGGTATGGAGAGAAGCAAAATGGACAGATTTTAAGACTCCCGCTCAGCATGACCTGTTGCTTCTGGAAGCTCGAGGAGACCTGAGGTACCCGTTCAAACCCCACCCAAGGAACTTGGAGAGAGATGTTTTTCTGGCCCCCTGGATTGCTGAAATCAGGCTCTACAGGGTCCTGGCAAAAAAGGGGCTCGCCCATGTGTAGTGTTCATCTTGTTAAGTGAAGTAGTTACACTTTCTCTTGTATTCTAGAAATTCATCTAGAAACGTAAGAGGCAAGGCCACCGTGCTGCCTCCGTGCCTCTAGAAAAATGTCGCGTAGGCCAAGGCTGGGTGGTAGAGGGAGGGAGAGTTCTCTTTCAAGATGCTGCTTTCAGTTGTTCTGAGATGTGGTTCAAGGGTATTTGTTGACTCAACACCGAGAACCAGCTATTACCAAGAGTAATGACTAGCACTGGTAAATCTCCAGATTGACAGTTTGCAAAGCACTTTCAAGTATTATTTGATCCTTGGAACAACCGTGTCTCCCCGGCAAAGATGTGGGAATGATGATACCTGCTCATTAGGGGTCTTGGGAGGATTAAATGAGATAATGTAGGGCCAAGTGTCTAGCCCAGCGTCTAGTGGGTGGGAGAAGCTTGGTAAAGAGGAACCTTTTTAACCATGTGCAACACGCGGCCATGGGAAATTAAATAGCATAAGTACGGTTAGAGACATAAAAGTTTGGGGCTCAGACCCAGGGAGCCCACCCTGTCCCTAACGAATCATTGCCTAGGATTAAGGCTGAAAGAACTGTGGCTCAAACATCCCACACCTCAAAAAATTATTGACAAGGAAAAAGGGCTTGAAAGCGCTTTTGCCTTAACTTTGGACACAAGGGCTCCCTGGACAGAGCGAAGAAGTTTTCTTTACAGTGGTGACTGTGATCGAAGATGATCTATTTTCCGTTCTAACAGAAATAAAGACGGAAAAATACAAAGTTGAAATACGGAGATCCATGTGGAATCATTTTTATGTATCTACAGTAATGTCGAATTCTTCCATACCCATCAGCCACTGCATATGTAAGTGTTAAATGAAGGAATGAACGAATCTCCAGTGATCCCTAAATTCATTTCATCACTTGAAATGTGATTATTTATTTGCCCTGGTTAAAAATGTAAATTTAGAGTCTCGGTCTATGATTTTGACATTTCAAACCTCTTAAGAGACCCAACTGAGCTCGTGTTCATATTTAGTTATTCTTGGCAAAGCCTGGCTACAGATAAAAATGGTCACTACGTGTTAGTCAGTAATAGAGCTTTTGGGTCTATCCTCCATTCCTCCTTCTAGGATTGCTAACCCGTCGGAATTGTAGGCTCCAATTAGTATCTTAGACCAGAATGTCTCAAACGTAACATGTACACGGGAACCACTCGGGGGTCTTGTTAATATGCAGATTCTGACTCAGCAAGTCTGAGATGGGTTTGGGGGTCTGATTTCAACTTGGGGCCTGGCCTCGCCATTTTGGAGTCATGTGCATTTAAGTTAGGGATAAAAGCAAAACTAACTTCTCTAAGCCTCATTTGCTCCTCGATAAAACAGGAGGTGATAATAATTCAGGACTAAACCCTGTAACGCTTGACCCTTGGGAAACCCTGGACGAGGAGTAATAAAGCCAGTACAGACTCCAAGAAGTCAGACAATATAAAGTTTATAGAAACACAAGTGAATGATGGATCTCCTTCCTCAATCCTTCCATCCCCTCCTCTACTCACGGGGCTCGAACTCCTGGACCGCGAGATCGTGACCTGGCTGAAGTCGGCCGCTTAACCGACTGCGCCACCCAGGCGCCCCGCTCCACGCTGTTCTTAAAGGACCCAACTCTAGGCTCACTGAGGACTTCTCCAGCTTAGCTTTTCATGAAATCCGCTCACCCCAGACGTTCCGTATTGTCTTTTCATGATTACGTAGCATTCGGTACCGTTTTATGAACATTCTTGGGGCGCAGAGCCTTCTCGGCCCAACCATTTGTCCATGTCTCAAACCCGGTGACCGTATCTTGTAGTTCTTTTGTATCTGCTTACTCGGTGTTCAGTGACTAGAGCATTTTTTTTAAAGCTACGAGGCATTTTATCAGTAGTAAATACTTGTTGAAATAAATGGAACAGCCCATAATAATTTAATCAGATTATAGTCTCCACTGTGTCGGTAGGATTTGCCCATCAGATAAAAAAAAGGAAAGCCACGCATAGCCCACCAGCCATTCTTTTGAATTTTGAATACATAAGCAAGTGAAACACTGCCTTTCAGGTTTTTGCATTCATTTCTGAATCTGCAAATCGCTCCCCAATGATTTCTCTAGAGAAAGTATTAGAGAGAGACCGTTTGTTTTTTTGTTTTTTTTTTAAACTTCACCTCAGGCCGAGGTGATGAAATATTTGTCATTCACAAGAGGTAGGATAAAATAGCACGATATACCCGTGTATTTGTTTGTATATATACTTTTTGTGTATACATTTTGTTCTCTGCTGCCTCGGAACAGTTACCTTTAATTCCATTCTGAGGCAGAATGCTAAGAAATCATGAAGAGCTTAGGGGGTCAGCTTAGCAGCCTTCTGGCAACTGGGAGGGCCAGGGGGCTGATAATGGCACCTAGTGGGTCAAGGTCGGGGATTCTGCTAAGCATCCTAAATGCACAGCCCAGCCCCCGTGGCAGAGAATCATCTGACCCCAAAGGCCGAGGCTGGGGCACCCTGAGTTGACCCAAAGCATCTTTGCCCGTGACACCAAGGGAAATGTTCAGCCTCATTCTCAGAGGCATTGACTTGTCTGTGTGACCTCCGAAACCGAATGTATTTGGAGATGTAGAGAGCTCAGCCCTTGGAGAATCCCGCTTCCGCCATCTGGGGCCTGTCTTGAGCAGTCTGGGCCCGCACATGCCGTCCTTCGGGCTGTTTCAGCAATATTTAACCCTCCGAAAGCTTATTAAACGTTCCTTAATCCCTTCCTCAAACGTGATCGAGGTGCACTTGATATGATCTGCTGTCCCGTAGATTTCCGAGTCATTGCGGCTCGTGTTCAAGACTACCTTCCGGGTGTAGCTGTTCGTGTCAGAGACAGCCTGGGGCCTTCGACCGAGTGGGAAGTCTGCAGAGAACAGGCTGGCAGCTGAGGTTTTCACCCAAATGGCGTGCATTTGATGTATAATAGCCTTAATTGTGATACATTCAAAGTGGATTCATTCCACAGTTCCAAAGTTAACTCATTAAATCTGTTCGTCTAGTTTAAATCCAGCTTCCAGAGACACCGTTTATATTTATGTAGCTGTGCTTCTTTATCTGCAAAACTGTAGATTCTCAGCTTCTCAACTCGGAGACTTGGAACGTGAGTCTTGGAATCAAACATGAGCCTTCAATGCCGGCATAATTGCCAAGCGCTTGTTTCTACAGGCAGATACTGTTTCTTTCACCAGAGGTTCACAACGTGAACGCCCCGAGCTGGAAGGGCCTTTGTCATTGTCTAGTCCAATGAGTCTTGCCCTGGCTGCGCATAGATCCCCCAGACTTCGCAAGTGATTCTAACGTGCAGACTTGCTCGAAAAACTTCAGTCTTGCGCAGTCTCTCCATTCCAAACGGGGAAACCGAGGTCTAGATTAATTCATAAAGGCAGGAGCCAGCAAACACTTTAAGGGCCAGCTACTAAATGTTGCCAGTTTTCTGGGCCATATGGTTGCTTTCGAACGGTTCAACCTGTCCTGGTGTGAAAGCAGCCACAGACAATACTTACCCAAACGGGCATGGCTGTGTGTCAATGAAACTATAAAAACGCGTGGCTGGCCGATTAGGCCCACGGGCTATAGTTTGCCAACCCCTGGTTTAGGTCTCACGACCGGTTGGTGGAGACCCATATGGCTAGACCGCAAATACACCAACCTTCAGTAAACGTTCTTCCACTGGACGCAGCCTTCCTGTTTGAGGCAGGGTCTATAACATACCCAATCTGTAGAAGTTAAATACATACCTTTATGTAAGTTAAGACAAGTACCCTAGGATCTACAATCACAGCGTCTCTGTTTTACTAGCGTAATAAGCCAGTCAATAATATTTCTGTCCAAGGGTTTTATTTTTTTCAACTGGAAAGTCCGAAACTAATTTCTTTCGAACAACTGTGAGCAATCTTGAGCGTTCTAGCTAATAGCTAGAGATGCCTCCCTAAGAGTCCTTGAGAATGACCATGGAGTAAGGCCAAGGTAGAGGAAATGAAGCCGTCACAATTAATGGGGAGAGTTATGGGTTTGGCTCTTAGTGACAATGTTGGTATATTTGTTTTATTTTTTATTTTTTATTTTTTTTTGCTGTTTGTGTAACACTTCCTCCAAATGCACACATAAAAATAGGTTTGTTGGAAGGTTAAAAAGCCATTGAATCGGGTCTTTTTTCTTGGAGATTGACTTACATTTGTTAGTTACACACATAACTATATTTTTCAGGAAGATGATTCTCTCTTCCATTTTGTGTCTAAAGAATACATTTGATGAAAGTGCTCCCTGTCCTGACGTGTCCTGTTTACAATGATAAAATGGCTTTCTGTCAATGATTTCTCCGAATGGATGAAGATGGTGAAACAAAATGAAATTTGTCTCCCACAGGAAGTGTCCCTTATCTATCTCTATGACACCCCTCTTTACGGTGCCCTTTCCCCGTGATGCCCCCTCGCTGTGATGCCCCCACAGATGTGAGGACAGCTGTAGCTAAGTTTGCTTCCTCCACTTGGCTTACTCCGCCCTAGTAAAACTTCACTGCTGCCTTAATCTTTGGTTCCCGAGGCTCCGGGAGAGTCATTTTTTCAGTGCTGTTGAGAGTTTTATAGCCCTGAGCGGTTTTATGAAATAAAGTGTTCCAAAAGACTGTACTAGAAGATGGGTGATATGAGTTAATACCATGCGTTCCTTCTGACAAGGAAGTGTTAGATGATAAGACAGCTTGCTGAAGGTTGAACTGATCCTTATCCAGATAAGCTCTGCACTTGAGGTTGCCTTTGTAGGGGGGACAATAGGCATAGAAAATGTTGTAAAAAATAGGTTTGTTTGTTTCACATTATCATTGAGAAAACAGCTATAAAGAAGACAGAGTGAGGTCATTAAATGCCGCTAAGCCCTTGAATGATGATTTATACATAGCTGAAATTAAAATAATTTTCATGAAACAAAAACAGTTCAGAACTCGGTTTTTCCCCCCTCTGTTTGTTTGTTTTTGCTGTTACTGCTCGAAGAATACTTACTTATTATTTTAAAATATTTCAAAAATATTTCCCAAGTAATAAATTCCATGCAATAAAAGACAACAAGCCAAGAGCATAATGCCAGAACATTTCAGGCGTGCCCAAAACGTGGAGGAAGCAATCTCATGGGACTTGGCCATTTCTCTTGTAAGGTCTTAAAACCCCATGGGAAGTCCACGTACGACATGCTATTGTTTGGGAGTTCCACTTAAAACACACTGGCAATATTCAATATTTTTTTCGAAGTTCTGGAAATCTAAAGTATACGCTTTTTCAAATACATAGTTGACTCCAGCAGCCAACACTGCCAAACAGAACTAAAGAAGAAAAGAAATTGAGAAAATATGAGAATTGGGACTACTACAAAGTGACAAATGAGAGTTTTTAAAAGCAACAGAACAAATCAACCCCAGCCTTGTTTGGGGACGTTAAAGTGGCATTGCTTCGGATGTGTTTCTCTCTCCTCTCACCCCCTCCTTCATTCAGAAATAATCATCTTGTCACCACAGGCACATATCCCATTTTGAAGATGTTTTCCTGGAACATGTCCCTGTCTTTAAAAGAAATTTGTTTTTATGTTTATTTATTTTGAGACAGAGAGAGAGAGAGAGTGCAAATAGGAGAGGGGCAGAGAGACAGAGAGGGAGACAGAGAATCCCAAGCAGGCTCTGCACTGTCAGCGCGGACCCCAAGTGGGGCTTGATCCCACGAACCACGAGATCATGACCTGAGCTGAAATCAAGAGCCGGGTGCTCAACTGACTGAGCCACCTGGGTGCCCCTTCCCTCTCTTTTAATTTTGTGATCTGAATACTGGTGTGACTTCAGTCCCTTTGGCAAAGGGATTACTAGATGCACTGAAGGAAAATATGAACCTTTCTCTAATTGTAGACTGAGGAAAGGGTGAAGAACAATATTTTATTTCTTTCAATCATGTACAGCATGTACAACCAAAGAAATCACCTTTAGAGTTTGTCAACCGGTATCACTATCGCCTACTATGTGTTGAAAGTCTAATTATCTAGCCTCAAGATTCCACATTTAAAAATTTTTCTTTAATGTTTTATTTATGTTTGATAGAGAGAGACAGAGCACAAGCAGGGAAGGGGCAGAGAGAGAGGGAGACCCAGAATGTGAAGCAGGCTCCAGGCTCCGAGCTGTGAACACAGAGCCCGACATGGGGCTCCAACCCACGAACTGTGAGATCATGACCTGAGCCAAAGTTGGATGCTTAACCGACTGCCACCAGGTTCCCCAGTATCTTATGTATTTATACTGTTAAGTTGGATGCAGTCCTGTTATTTTTTATGAAACTAAATTAAGTCAATGACCCAGAGTTGGTTTTTTTTTTTAGAATGAGTTGGATATTAAAATAGAACAATATTTCCCTTTTGCGGAAAAGTCTTCCGATGAAGATTTCAATTCATGGTAGACAAGTATTTCCTAAATGAAGGTCTTTTCATTAAGTCCTTGGTGAGCAGCTCCCAGCATGCCTTGGCCCAGCAGAGGTCCTTCTGTATGGTGCAGTTACTGTTGACTGAGATTCCAAATCCTCTTGGTTCTAACCAGGGCCACTCGGACGAAGAATCTTGCTTATTTGCTTTTCTCCCATCAGTGTAACCTTGGAAATCCCAATCTTTCCTTTGAAACACTGACTCTGTCTTTGGTGTCTCTGTTTGCAAAACCAGCATGACCTGTTGTACTCATAAGAGGCATTTTCTGGGCATGTGACAATGGAATAAAAAAGAAAGTGACTTGGGGCGCCTGGGTGGCGCAGTCGGTTAAGCGTCCGACTTCAGCCAGGTCACGATCTCGCGGTCCGTGAGTTCGAGCCCCGCGTCAGGCTCTGGGCTGATGGCTCAGAGCCTGGAGCCTGTTTCCGATTCTGTGTCTCCCTCTCTCTCTGCCCCTCCCCCGTTCATGCTCTGTCTCTCTCTGTCCCAAAAATAAATAAACGTTGAAAAAAAAATTAAAAAAAAAAAAAGAAAGTGACGGACATGAATGACTTTTTAGAAGATGATGCCGCGAAAGTTGGATGCTGTGGGGGGTGGAGAACGAGCTTGGAATCAAACAGAAACAGAACTGGGCTCAGGGGCCTAGTTCCAGCACTCACTAGCTGTGCCAACTTGGGAAAGTGACGCTCTTGGAGTGCGTTTCTCCATCACTAAAGATCGGGGTAATAATGCATTCCTGTAACATTATGAAGGGGACTAGAGCTCCATAAGATATGCAAAATACTTGGCACACAGCGTATGTTCAATAAATGCTAGCTGCTGTTATCATGACTACTTGCTGCTGCTGCTGCTACTCATTGCAAAATCGAACATCGTCAAAGGTATCGAGATTTATCTTGCGGTCCATATTTGATCTTTCGAAGCAGATGAATACTTAACACACCTCAAATTGGAATCAAAGTAGGTAGACTTTGGGGTGTGGATATTGTTGTGAACACTTGTAGGCCAGCCAGGGTGTCATATGGGGAAGATTATGACATGTTTGGTATGTGGTCATTGGACTAAGGCTTCCCCTTAATGCACCGCGGTTGATTGCACTAAAAATTCTTGGTTTCTTTTTAATTCAAAACTAAAAGAAACTTAAATATAATTGTGATGGGGCCTTCCAATGTGAAGTGGATGGTGTGTCTTCGAAAAGCTTTGAGTGTGAAGTACGATGCAATGGAATACTTCACTTCCTCCGCCACCAATGTCCATATATATTCCGATGCCGTGCAAACATTGATTGATCCTACTCCGTGTTCACATGGGAAGAAGTTAAGATTAGCACAAAGATACCATTGTCGTTAAGGAGGTTACTGTCCAGTAAATCTGGATGCTAGATTTAGTCCATGGTTATTTTTGAAATGTTACTTATCATTATAAACTCATGTACTAGTCGTAGGAAAGAATGCATCCGGAACTGTGAAGGTTCAAGTTCAGTCCTTTGCTTCTTCAGCTTTTTGTTTAGACACTATTTGTGATGTTAATCACCACGTTCATTAAGTCTTAAATCCCCCACCCCAACCCTCATCGTGACTCTTTCATTTCTTAACAACTGGCAGACATTGGTGAATAATGAGCTACAACATTTTTTAAAGGTATTGAGCGGCTATTCCGACAGCACAAAGTACCCTATGGAGACATTGTATACACTGGTAGCAATGAGCAAATGTTTCTTTTATTTTTATAATTGTTTTGGAAAACCACATGATTGCCAAAGACAGCATACACATGGTCAATTTGGATTCATCCCAGCCTCTAAAAAAATCTGCAAAACACATTAAGGGTTGTAACGTATACAGTTGGGTGTTTTTTTTTTTTTTTTATTTTTAACATGCCTTCCAGCTGTACATTTGTAATGTTTAATTTAGGTGAAAATTCTATGAAGGACTTAATTGATATGATCCAGAGGTTTGTTAACCATTTTAAATGACCATTGATTTTGCCAAATTTCATTCTGTGCCGTAGGAACATGGTCCATGCTGGGTTGCATTAGCTTCCCCTTGTTGTTCAGCGTTGATACACGTAATTGGTTATCAAGGGGATGAAATGCACGTAGCATGAAATGTTTTCTTCAGATTCCGGTTTTAAAGTTAGTGTTTCGGACATTAAGACGTTGTAATAACCAGTTGTGAATCACTGCAGGGAAAACCTACTACTAGCACCTGAACTCGGTGTTCTCTGTTTGTCTGTAATCTAAAAACAAGCATCTACTCTGCTAATTTGCAACAGCAACTTTCCCACCACGGGAGAAATGTCGCCCTGAGGGCAAGGCCTTTCTTTTCAGCACATACAGTGGAGACAATCAAGCTTTTTGAAAGAGAAGGAGACAGATAGGTCCACTGCCTTTGGTATCTTCCACAGAATGTCCAAATACCAAGTGTGTGGATCCTTCCAGAAAGCTCTCGATAGAATCAGAAGTGTTCATTTACGAGAACCGGAAATATTTCCAACTCTCCGGTGGCACCAGGATAACTATGAGAACAGTATAATCTGAGAACTTTCTGCATCACCTTAATTCTTTCTCAGGATTTGGGACTAACGTGCCACATTATTTTCCTAAACTCTGTAGGAGCCCTCATTCACCCACCCTCCCATCCATCTATCCACTCACCCATTCATCCACCCATTTCTCTAGCAAATTCTCTAGAATCTGCTATGCAGCAAACATGGTATCAGGTATTTTGAATCCACTGGGAAAAAAGCGAGACCGGAGTCCTGTCCTAATGATGCTTTCCTTCGAGGGAATTCACGTCTTTTGTATCTGAAGTTTTCTAACAAGAAGAAAAGGCAGGGGGAATCTCTGAATGTGTTACTAGAGAATATTGGCACTGGGAGACTTAAGTTGTACCAAATTGACTGTGTGGGTGGGATCCTCGTTACTTATGCCGTAGATTCAATTCGGATGGAACTCCGTATCCCATCCCTGGAATCCCCTCCGAGGGTGAGATACCGGGTCTCCGATGATCAAGGACACGCTGACTCCCATACTTTGAAACAATGCATCGGATTGTAATTGAGCTACTTTTGTTCTGAATCTCTTTCTGTGCACCACAGAGCATGCTATAGACCACAGCCAGAACTGTTTGTGTGGAATACCAGCAGCCCAGGAAACAGACTCAGGTTACAGGCAGAAGTCTTTTGACTGATTTCCTAACTACTTGGTGCTCTGAAGACTTGGGGAGTCCCTCAGATCTTGGAACCTTGCAAAGGCCCTTTAGAGAGGTCGGCTCTTTAAAGTCTTGCAGGCAGCGTGCAGGATGCTTTTATCTGAGCTTCCATTCCCACTTAATGAATCGCTTGTGCAATGGTGATGAACAGAGGCCCAGTCATCCTGTTCTCTGTACAACAGGAGCATATTTAATAGAGACACTTCGGATGTTGCTGTGTCCAATAACTGTTGGCCCAGATTTCCTCCATGAGGTTTCAGGAAGTAAGTGGTCATTAAGATTCACGTGAACAACTCTGGTTTCCACAAGGAGCCAGGAACCCACCTACCCACTATCTTTCAGCCTCCCTCTGACCCTAAGGGCTGGTTCTCGCCAGAATCAAATCTCTTTAGCGTCCTATGCTAGAGAGGGCTCCTAAGGAGATCTCTCTTCTGGACCTAGGATTTTGTTTAGGGCTAGAATACTCTCTGGGAGCTAGAGGCCAAGGGCAGGAATATCAAATTCTCTAGCAATATCATTCCATCTTGACAAAACAAAACGCACCTTTCTGATTGGCACACCTCCACACTGTTCTACGCGTAGATCGTGGCATAATTGTACCAACCTCTCCGAGGACATGTCAGGTTGCCCTTGTGTCCTGGGCACCCAAGGTGCCATTTTTCGTTAAACCAACATGAAGGTCCCCTTAGGTACATTTTTTTAATGAAAAAATTGGGTTTTTTTTTTTTTTTTGGTTATTGGGGAAGCTTATAGCTGCAAATGGTTAGTGGTAATTTTCAAGGAACTGGTTAAATGGAAAAATTGGGGAAATCATTATAATGAAGTTCAATCATGAAGAGAAAGTTAAATATCTGGGCTCAGTTTCTTTAGGTATTGTGTAATAGGGAATAACATTGCAAAGAAAAACCAGATAAAGGAGCAAAAACCACAGTGCTCACATTTGAGTGCAGCAGTATTGAAGGTCTCAGGTAGTGTAAATTCTCTGATTATTCCCAGGCAGAAATGAGCTTTATTTCAGGGAAATGGATCATTATTAAGTCATCTGTCTGATCTAGAGCCAGCAGCACAATCTAATGATTTCATTCCTGGATTATTTTTAATATATAGAATTAATGATGTATGGGAAGCATTCGTGCGATTACTTTAATAGTATAGTATCCTCTTAAATTCCTTTTGTTAAGTAAAATAATGCCTTGCAATTCCTTGTCTTACAATTCAATAAATCATCTTACACCTGTCAGCACATACGGCCCAAGATTTATTGCCTGATCCAATGCGTAGTAGATAGCTCCTTGGCCAGAGAGCAGTTTCTGAAACTAATTTAATCAAAGTGTTTTTATAATATAGTGAACTCTGGCTTGATGTCTCAAATATGTATTGATGTCTTCAGAAACGTGTGATTTAATCTTATCCGAGTTTGAAAGAGAATTCTGATTTGGCTTTGTGTGATTTCTGTTATAGACAGGAAATCGTTAGCTGCATTAATTATTATTCATGTACTCCTTTGTCAAGCAAGCACTTATTGGTGCCTCAAT
Organism: Felis catus; assembly: GCF_018350175.1. Taxonomy (NCBI): domain Eukaryota; kingdom Metazoa; phylum Chordata; class Mammalia; order Carnivora; family Felidae; genus Felis; species Felis catus. The sequence continues at coordinate 7,594,700 of NC_058386.1, read as the reverse complement.
TTGCGCGTATAGCAGTCGGCTAGATTCTCAGCAGAGTGCTGGAGGGTGGAACGAAAAAAATTCTAGGTAGGTAGAAAGACACAACCTCAGAAGGAGCAACTGTCATGTTCATTCTGCAGGGCAGTAGTGATTATAGCTGGCTTCTACTGGGGAAATTAAGGCTAGACAGCTTTTGGACTTTTGATCATGTGATACTATAGTAATACAAACTTAGAAGATTACCTTGGTGACCACGCATGGACCCGCTTGGCTGGGCAAAAATTAGAGGAATGAAAACCAACACTTCTCGGAAGAAGTTGGTCAGAGTGGTAACCTTGAGAAGAAAAGGGAAAGCTGAAATCAAGGGGCCTTCCAATAAACAACCAGGCAACCCTAGAGAGTGGTTGAGAGAATGCATGAAGGAGAGGTCAAAGTCTAAGAGTATGTTGAGTTTAGTTCTCGCCTGGAGAATGGTCATTATCCTTTGTAAAGACTAGAAAGTTGAGTTTAAAATAAGGTAGCATCAAAGCTTTGGGAACAAGAGATCAAAGTTTAGGTCACACTTGAGATCTGAGGTCAAACTTTGAATATTATCAGGATAGAGGAGAGAGTCAAAGCTGGGAAAGAATACATGTTGGCTGAGGCAATATTTATGGCTGAGGCGTGTGTGTGTGTGTGTGTGTGTGTGTGTGTGTGTGTGTGATATATATATGAAGTCACTGTTTTGTCATCATTGTTTAGAGATGGAAAGAACACATTCTGGTTTAAGACTCACTTGCAGTCAAAATTACGCAGTGCTAAAGTCTGCCTTTAATTATAGTAAAATGTGTTTGATTTGAAAATGTATTCATTAGCTATATAAGGGACGCTCCGTTCAAATAAAACTAACGCATCAGAGAAAAACAATGGTTAGTGGAAGGCCGCTGTATGATCTACTGTCACCGTTGAACTGTCGAGCCGTCTCTGACGTCATGGGTTAGCGTTCGACCTCCCTGGAGTGTCCGATCACAGTGGTCAACCAAGATCACAGACGTTTGAAAATCAGATGACAAAAGTCACGCTGAAACGTTCTGAGAGCGAACTTTAACGTTTGCTTTCAGCTTTGTGTGCTTTGTGTCAAGCCAAATCGTAAAGAGGTGCACTGACTTCAACCAGTTGGGGGGGGGGTGGCATTATGTTTTCATCATAAACAGATGAGTTTGGGTCCTCTGCTGGCTGACTGCCCTCTCCCCCTTTCAACACCACTTAAACATTTTTCAAAACAGCATTTATAAGTAATTGAGAATACACTGGGGCAACTTCACCAAGACCGATTTTTTTTTTTTTTCCCCTGGAACTTTCTGAACATCTGAGTTCTATCTATGTTTTTATTAGAAAAAGCAATTCAGACTTGCCAATGGTGACGGGGTAAGAAGTACGGTTGACTGAGGTACACATTCATTCCCAAGCCTTCCGTCTGCCATGACATGGGGTCATCTCCCCGCACTGCCCAAATTCTCCAGCCCTGCCTTGTTTTTCACCCCTGTTTCCCAGTGGAGACTGAAGGAGCTAGGGGCCAAGAATAAGGCCTGGTGACAAAGACCGAGTAAAAAGATCAAAAGAACAGCACAGGCATTACTTACCCCCCACTTAGCTTCTCTTCTCTGTAAAAATTTTACTTCCCCCGCCCCCCCCCCCCAGAGTGTCACAACATTCAGGTAAGTGGTTCTCAAACTTTAGCACACCCCAGAATCCCCTGGAGGGCTTATTAAATCCCAGGATCTGGGCCGCCTCGAGTTTCTCATTCAGCAGGTCTGGGGCAGGGCCCAAGAGTTGGCCTTTCCAACCAGCTCCCCGGGGAGGAGGCCGCTGCTTGGTCCACCCTACGTTTTGCAAACTAGACTCTATGGACAGGACAAGATGGGACTTGGTAATTCGTAATTGTTTTAACTGGCCAGTCTCCTTCCAGTTCTCCGAATGTTGGACAGTTTTCTCTCACTGGGTTAAAAGCAAATGGCTTTAAACATTTTTTTTTTTTTAAAGCGACATTTATTCTTTGACTTCCTCTTTAGCAAAACATTGTATGTGCAAACCAGGATATATTCCGGGAAAATGGGAGTTTGTTCATTTCCGAAATACATTGAGCCTTAAAATGTCTTTAGTCGTGTATACACAAACCAACTCTGGGAAAATGGCTTGATCATTTTTTTTTTTTTTTTTGTAAAGCACCACAAGTAAAATAATTAACTCTCTAGAATTATTATTATTATTATTATTTATTTATTTTATTATTTTTTTTGGCCAGTAGACAGGTGGCTCTCGATCAAAGACACAGAATATTATGGACAAAGATGGAAGGAATGAAATGGTTTCACTGCGGTTTCCATCATTGTAAATATTTGCATTTTACCTTTTAGTCTAGAGGCTTTTCTAGTCTTCAGGGCAGTTGTGTTGCCGGAGTTGACCTTTCAAAGAATCTGGGTAGGGCAGTGAATCTATTGTTTTGTCATCAAGAGTTCTTAACATTTCCCCCCTACATCTTTGATTTACCACATTAAAAAATCTTGTTGGATTATAAACATCTGTATCATACTTCTGTTATATTTCTGGTGAGATAATTACTGCTGAAATCAACAAACTAAGTTGGTATGGTAGTAATAGGTTGCAAGGTCTAAATCAAGGTAACCAGAAGTTCTTTCTAAAAAAATTTTTTTAATGTTTACTTTTTTTTTTTTAATTTTTTTTTAACATTTATTTATTTTTGAGACAGAGAGAGACAGAGCATGAATGGGGGAGGGGCAGAGAGAGAAGGAGACACAGAATCGGAAGCAGGCTCCAGGCTCTGAGCCGTCAGCCCAGAGCCTGACGCGGGGCTCGAACTCACGGACCGCGAGATCGTGACCTGGCTGAAGTCGGACGCTTAACCGACTGCGCCACCCAGGCGCCCCATTGTTTATTTACTTTTAGAGAGAGAGAGAGAGACTGTGAGCGGGAAAGGGGGCAGAGAGAGAGGGAGACACAGAATCCGAAGCAGGCTCCAGGCGCTATGCTGTCAGCACAGAACCCGATGTGGGGCTCGAACTCGTGAACTGCGAGATCATGGCCTGAGCCGAAGTCGGACGCTCAACCGACTGAGCCACCCAGGCGCCCCCAGAAGTTCTTTTTAGCCATTAGGAATACTTGAGTGATTCAACAAAGTATTGCCCTGTAGTTTCCAGTCAAAAAAGTCCTCTGAATTTCTGAACCGTAATGATCGGTGTTGCCTGCAAAGCACTGTTTTAGTAAGGTTCCTGGGCTTTTCTATGACAAATTCCCATAAATTCACACCTCTAGCGACATCTGTATGTACTTTTATCCCTGCACTCACTATATGTATGTGCTGCATTACAAAAAAAGACTCTTTTTATTCTGAATAAATCTTACAGTGTAAAACTAGTAAAGTGAGTAAGTTATGAATTTGTGTCCACTGTGTTATAGACCCCAAGATGCAGCAGCCCGATGTCTCAGTTTTGAGCAATAGTTCTTGCTTTTGGCTACACATTAGAATCTCCTGGGGAGTTTTCAAGATTCCAATCCCTGGACCTTACCCCAGCCTAAGTAATTCAGACTCTGGTTGGGTGTAGATTGAGCGTGGTGTTTGTTCAGTTCCCCAGGTGATTGCAGCAAACAGGCCAGGGTGGGAACCACTTACCCTGTGATCCGGCATCATCTCCCTCCCTCCCTTCCTTCCTTCCTTCCCTCCTTCCTCCCTTCCTCCCTTCCTCCCTTCCTTCCATAACTTCTATGTTTTTTTAATTTCGACTCCATGAAAATCACCTTGATTGGACAAAGACAGAATCGGTCCTACTAAATGAGGAGGAAATGGCTGAGTAAAGATGGTCAAGTCAGGGACGAAGGATGCGGTTTGAATTCAAGGAATTTGAGATTCAAAGGTCTAAAACCCAAGGAAGGTTCTGTCTTTGAAGGTTATTCAGGGCTGAGAAACAATGGCATGCTTTCATATTCTTCTTTGATTCTCTAGGCTGTCCCAAATGGGGAATTCTCTTACTAACATTGATTTTGTAAATTCTTAACAGACCAGACCCCTTTGGATGGAATGGAATTTTAATCTATTTTTTTGAGTCAAAGAGTGTAACCTCCCTTGGCTTTAATACTTTTTGCACCTCCCAGATGGGGATATGAATTTTGTGAACAATATGAATCCTTCTTGGGAATGCCACAAATTCAAGAGCAGAGCTGCCCATGTATTGAATTTTAATAATCATTTTCAGCAGCTGGTCCAGAAAAGGCATATTCCTCTAAAACCTAAAAGTTTGAGGAGATAAATGTTGCTATAGAAACAAAGCAAATCAGAGTGATCGATGCCAAATTATTAGATCAAAGACTCAACTATATTTCCATTCGTTGAAGGCTAAACAGCCACCATGACACATTCAGGTCTGGTAAAAATGTTTGATGGTATTAAAACCCTATTTAAGTCGAAAAGTCAGAACATGTTCGTTAATGAGTATCTAACAATGTCATCATCTACTTAAAACGGAGGAAAGGGGATAAGATCAAGATTATTCAATCTCTGAGTGATGGAGGAAGTAAAGCTCGAAGTGACATATACAAACAAGGTGTGTGACGTTCATCAGTTTCAGGGGATTTTACAGACATTAATTATCTTGTGCTCTAAGGACCCCTTTGAGGTGTGTCTTACGATGAAGAAAAAAGACTGAGGAAAGTCGAGTGGATGGAAAAAGCAATTAACGAGTGATTCCACACTCGGTGTGTACCTGCAACCCAACGCTTGACACTTACTCACATGTCGGAAAGAACTGACTGATCCCTGTGCTCGCTGCTGTCTTTACCCACCATGCTCTTGCTGGAACAACCTTGATTCCATATGAGGTCCTTTCTGAGTCTTTTTCAGCCTGGATCTTCTGCTTCTCTGAGCAAAAGTTGACGGAGGAATTGACTCGGACATTTGCGTTTCACCCATGCTTGAAAGCCATTGTTTTCTTTTATGAATTAAAAATTGTTTTGGTAGCCAACAAAAAGAAACGAAGAGTCGTCTTTAGAATTTTGGGTCGCTGAATGATTGAAATTTTAGGCATATTCCTCCGCTCTCATAGCACGGATTGAAAATGTTAAGTGAGGGGGGCGCCTGGGTGGCGCAGTCGGTTAAGCGTCCGACTTCAGCCAGGTCACGATCTCGCGGTCCGTGAGTTCGAGCCCCGCGTCGGGCTCTGGGCTGATGGCTCGGAGCCTGGAGCCTGTTTCCGATTCTGTGTCTCCCTCTCTCTCTGCCCCTCCCCCGTTCATGCTCTGTCTCTCTCTGTCCCAAAAATAAATAAACGTTGAAAAAAAAAATTAAAAAAAAAAAAGAAAGAAAATGTTAAGTGAGGGGCGCCTGAGCGGCTCAGTCAGTTGAGCGTCCGACTTCGGCTCAGGTCATGGTCTCCACGGTACATGGGTTCGAGCCCCACGTCGGGCTGTGCGCTGACAGCTCGGAGCCCGGAGGCTGCTTCAGAATCTGTGTCTCCCTCTCTCTCTGCTCCTCCCTGCTCGTGCTCTGTCTCTCTCTGTCTCTCAAAAATAACTAAACATTAAAAAAGATTTGTTTTTAATAAAGAAAATGTTAAGTGAGCTGAGTTGTTGAAATTTTAAAATGATTTGGACCAACAGAGAAAACACTCCGTATTAGCCAATAAAAAGTGTTTAGGTTATTTTTTTAAAGATGTTTTTATTGTTTCTAAGGAGACCAACTTTCTGCAAAGGACCAGTAATCAACTCTGTCATTGTGGCTCCTAAGTGGCAACAGCCAACCCTTAAACAAATGACAGTTTTTGTGCTCCCGTAAAACTTTATGGACGCAGAAATTTGAATCTCATATACTCTTCGTGGGTCACCAAATTTTACCTTTTCATTTTTTCAAATCGTTTGAAAATGTCAAAACCATTCTGAGCTGGCAAGCCATACACGAACAGGTGGCGGGCGGGCTTTGGTCTGCGGGCTGTACCGTGCCGTCGTCCCCTGCTCTGGGAGATTCAGATTTCCCCAACTTGAAAGCTTTTCTTTTGAGCAGAAATAATCAACTACTACTGTCAGTCTGTTTTCCGATATTTCCATGATCTTTTCACCATCTAATTCTTTTTTTTTTTTTTTAGTTTATCGTTTTTGAGAGAGAGAGAAAGAGAGAGAGAGAGAACACAAGCAAAGGAGGGGCAGAGAGAGAGGGAGACACAGATTCTGAAGCAGGCTCCAGGCTCGAGCTGTCAGTGTAGAACCCGACGCGGGGCTTGAACCCACGAACTGTGAGATCATGACCTGAGCCGAAGTCTGCCGCTCAACCAACTGAGCCACCCAGGCGCCCCTTCACCATCTAATTCTGGACTGACAGCTGGTTGCCTCTTATGTGCTGTGTGGAGGCCGATTCCAGAGCTGCCCAATTGGACCTTCATGGCCCTTCTACTTATGCCACAATCCTAGGAAATGCTTCCTGTGTGTTCCACTGATAAAAGTTACAATCGTTTTATCTGAAATACTTCTCTATGGGCACAGATTTTGCAATGGGAATTTCTACATTTCAGATTTTCAGAGGTTCCTAGTAATCCAGCTTCCTTCACCTCAGTATTGATTCTCAAAAGTGACACATGTGGGGCGCCTGGGTGGCGCAGTCGGTTAAGCGTCCGACTTCAGCCAGGTCACGATCTCGCGGTCCGTGAGTTCGAGCCCCGCGTCGGGCTCAGGGCTGATGGCTCGGAGCCTGGAGCCTGTTTCCGATTCTGTGTCTTCCTCTCTCTCTGCCCCTCCCCCGTCATGCTCTGTCTCTCTCTGTCCCAAAAATAAAGAAACGTTGAAAAAAAAAAAAAGTGACACATGTGGTTACGGGTCCGTTGCTCGCCTCTCTTATTACCGGCAGAAATAAGGCCAGGGGATGAGGAGTTGTTGTTGGATCTGCTAAAATTAGAACTAGGTGAATCTAACTCTACTGAGATATTTACCTGTCTCCATTAAAATCTGAAAGCTCTTCTAGACCATAAATGGTATTTAAAAATTGCTCCCTGTGTATTATTGACTACCCGATTAGAATATAAACCCCGAACTCTGGACGATGGAATTTATAACTATATGGAGCAGGTTCTGTGGAATTAATATAGAAATATCAAATAAAACCTGACAAGGTAAATACAGTATCGCGTATCAAAATGGCTCAAATTGTAGTCCACGGAACACTAGACTTAAATTTGTATGTAGATTGAGTTTTATTATGTTTTTGAAGTTCCCTGGGCGGCCTGTCTTGCCAGGGCATTTGGAAATGTTAGCTATCATAACCAATGAAAAAAGGCATTAAAAAATAAAACCAGCATAAATCACACGTATCCGCGGTCCGTCATGAGTTGAACCTTAAACTCCTGCGATGTAATTAAAACATCTTAAGTGTTTCGTTACGTATATAAAGAGTTTTTGCCTTCACGCAGGTGGCATGTGTTAATACGGGTGTGTTTTCATATTAAGGATTGTGATTAAAGTTTCTTAGAAGAAAATGTATGGATTGTGGCACTCAACGTGTTCATATCCTGATCGTGCTGGAGCGGTGGTGTTGGATGTCAGGGCTACAAACACGGTTCCTGAATGTCGCTCTGAATATTATGGCATGAAACAAGCCAGATCTGTGTTTGCCTTGAAAGGCATCCAGACTTAATATTATACTTTAAAGACATTTTCAAGCATTGACTTCGGAATAAGAGCAAACATTCTTTAAGGCCTGGATAAACCCGAAAGGAATTACTGAAATCTCCTGTTTCAGGCATACATTTTAATAGTAGCACTCAATGACAAGTCATTAATTCCCTGCAACCTGATTCTTAGGTACGGGTCTCCAAAGGCTAAAATTAGCAGTATTTTTGTCTGCTTACCTTGCTATTCGATTAGGGATCGGCGTATGTGGAAATACAAAGCTCATCTGTTAAGTTGCATTGACTATTCTCGGCTGGTGTCCAGATCCGATGCCTACAGGCTCGTATTGAGATTGGTGTGAAATCCGCTATCCTGCCCTGGACTGTTAAAGCATCAGCTCCGATAACCCTCACTGAAAACTACATGACATGGGGGGCGCCTGGGTGGCTCCGTCGGTTAAGCGTCCGACTCCGGCTCAGGTCATGATCTCGCGGTTCGTGGGTTCGAGCCCCTGGGGTCGGGCTCTGTGCTGACAGCTCGGAGCGTAGAGCCTGCTTCAGATTCCATGTCTCCCTCTCTCTCTGCCCCTCCCCTGCTCACACTCTGTCTCTCTGTCTCTCTGTCTCTCTGTCTCTCTCAAACAGTAGAAAAAAAAGTTAGGGGAAAAATTAACATCCTTTCTGGTTATCAGTCCAATCATTGGCTTAATATTAAGACACCAAATCCGCCTTGCAGAAGGACCATCGTGTATCTTTACTTTTAGAAGGACCCTCTTGAATTATTTATGTGTTACATGTATAAAACACATACCAGACTCCAAAGACTTAGTAAAAAGAAAGGAAAATAACGTAAAATAGCTCATCAGTTTTTCTTCAAGATTTTATTTTTAAGTCATCTCTACAACCATGGTGGGGCTTGAACTCACAACCCCAAGATCAAGAGTCTCCTGTTCCACTAACTGAGCCAGCCAGCGCCCCCAGCTCATCAGTTTTTTTAATATTCATCGCAGGTTGAAATAATATTTTGGTTGTTGAATGAGGTAAAATATACTCTTAAAATTAATTTTAACTGATTCTTTTTACTTTTGTTTTTTAACATGACTATTAGAAAATTTTAAATGTGATTCACATTTGTGGCAGACATTGTATTTCCGGTGACTCCTGGTTTTGAGCCTGGAATTCGGAAGATATGTGACCTCTAGAAAAAAGAAAAATGGAGGAAGAGAAAACAATCTCTTGTATTTGCACATGTCTTTCAAAAGGAAAAAAAATCTTTTTTATTTTTATTTATTTTTGACAGAGAGAGACAGAACACGAGCAGGGGAGGGGCAGAAAGAGAGGGAGACACAGAATCCGAAGCAGGCTCCAGGCTCCGAGCTGTCAGCACAGGGCCCGATGCGGGGCTTGAACTCACAGACCGCGAGATCATGACCTGAGCCGAAGCCGGAGGCTCAACTGACTGAGCCACCCAGGCGCCCCAAAATCCTTTTTTACTAATGTGGCTATTTCTCATAAGAAGGTGTACTCATAAATAATGGATTAGGGGGCTCCTGGGTGGTGCAGTCAGTTAAGTGTCCGACTTTGGCTCAGGTCATGATCTCATGGTTCGGTTCATGAGTTCGAGACCCGCATCAGGCTCTGTGCTGACAGCTGAGAGCCTGGAGCCCGCTTCGGATTCTGTGTCTCCCTCCCTCTCTCTCTCTCTCTCTCTCTCTCTCTCTCTCTCTGCCCCTTCCCCTCCCGTGCTCTGTCTCTCAAAAATAAATGAACATTAAAATTTTTTTTTAAAAATAATACATTAGGATTATTTTCCCAGTAAACTTTCAGTTGAGTTCTCCCGGAAGAAGACCATGGCTCGCAATCCACGTTGGAAGGTGACCCAGGAGGCATCTGTAGGGCAGAGGGGAAGCGGGACCAAGGAGGGAAGGAAGCGGAAAGAGGGTGTGGACTGGAGCAGGTTGTTGCTGTGGGCCACTGGGCCCCTCTCGCTGGGGCTCTCTGGAAGATGTTACGGGGCACGACTCAGAGCGCTCCCACTTGGGAGATGAGGGGAACTGAGCTTTTCATCCACCTACTGCCCCTAGAGGCATCAGCTTCCCCTTCTTCTCCCCAGCACCCCAGCCTGCTCTGCCTGGGGCCAGATAAAACCCCAGTGTGGAGATGAACAGGACCAGAACAGGTGCTCGCAGCCTAAAGTCACCAGCAAGCCTGAGGCACGGGGTTGGTCCCCTTGTGGTGCCTGCTACTGACACCAAACTGAACGCGTTTCGATGGTTCCTGGTGTACGTGTTCATTTTCTCCCCTGACCTAGACAGTAGCCCAGATTGTGGATGGGAAGACTGAGCCCGAGAGTCCCTTGTCCAGGAGAATTCAGGTGGGAGGTCAGCCCCCCGTCTCCTCACTCTGCATGTGTGGTCACTCCGGCCTGCCTCCTTCGGTCTCCACGAAGCTCAGCTCCATAAGGAGATGTAAATATGTTGACGTTTTCGAGGTGAGAACAGGAAACTAAAACTATTTTTTTGGTACTCTGTAGAATTCCTTAGATATCCACAGGGAAGTGGATACTTACATACGCTTAGTCCCCCGACCCTTATGCCAAAAAATATTATCTCTCTTCTGCACAAAGCACAGCCAAAATTAGGAGGTTATAGGACCTGCTGACCGCCACACAGGATGTTAGCGATACAGTTAAGTTCTAGAAAACTCCACAGAAGTCCCTGTGGTGGAAGCTTCTGGATGCATGGTTCGCTGAGCGCTGGATTTTGTTACCTTCCCATTACCCGGGCTTTCTTCGCAAGTGTTGTCAGTCCCTTTGGTACTTCTTGGAAACAAGTGTCTCCCGGCTTCACTTCCCTTTATTATGCTTGTAAGTGACTCGGTAATTCTTTGTGGACTTCAGTAACACTTGTACTATTTAAATGTGAATAACCCCAAAGGATCTAGATAGGTCAGTGTGTTTAAACCACAGGCTTTAGTCTACACATTAGTTGATTAAAAACAGATTTTTATACATGATGTATGCTCAATAAAGGGAGGGGAAGCAAGCAGATGTTTGTAAAATCTAAATGTGTTAGATTATATTTATTCGGCTCTCTTTTGCTGACTCGCTTTAGAAAACTCATACCTGTGATAGCTGAACCGTAAACAGTTAGATGATGTCTTTCCCTAGAAATTTCCTGCTCTGAAGGGTCAGCCAAAAAGACAAGTAAAAAGATTCCCTAAGATTAACATACCAAAAGAAGTTGACAAATACACCATAAAGTAGTCATATCTAGATCAAGGACGACACTGAATAATGGAGTGCCTCAAAATTATACTCTGGTCTCCGACCATAAAATGATTGGTGGCATTTTTCTCCTTTAAAATATTTCTATTTGAGACTCTTTGAGTGTTTGACAGTTCGTGCTGGTCTTCCAGTCCGGATGAAATATGTACAGAACCTCCCTCTGAGTTCCGAAAACATGAGAATTACAGATAAAATATTTTCAAATGGATTTTAAAGCCAACAACCGGGGCACCCGGGTGGCTCAGTCGGTTGAGCATCCGACTCTGGCTCAGGTCATGATCTCACAGTTCGTGGGTTCGAGCCCCGTGTCGGGCTCTGTGCTGACAGCCCGGAGCCTGGAGCCTGCTTTGGATTCTGTGTCTCCCTCTCTCTCTCTGCCCCTTCCCCGCTTGCGCTCTGTCTCTCTGTCTCTCTCAAAAACAAACAAACAAACAAATAAATAAGACTAATCACGTATAAACATACGAGGAGAATCTCCGAGGACTGGAAATGAAAAGAAATGTAGAATGGTGAGGGAAGGCTGAAACTGGGCTGCTCATGAGAAGTGGGGACGAGACAGAGCAGTGGGGACCTGAGGGGCACACGGCGGAGACAATCCCGCACGGGACAGGAGACCCAGGACTCCCCAGGTACATCCTGGACTCGTCGCTCCCACCTTCTCTGGAATTGGATCCAGATAGAATTCTCAGGGAAGGAAACAGAGGCACCGAGTCATACCGGGATCTGTGCCTCTTTGACACACGGGTGTCTCGTGGGAGGGTCCTCGCCAGGGAAACAACCTCGAGCCCCGTCATCAAGAGTTCGGGTTCTTGGGAAGTGTTGCACGCAGGAAAATATGGAATTGCTTTTTTTTTAATTTTTTTTTTCAACGTTTATTTTTGGGACAGAGAGAGACAGAGCATGAACGGGGGAGGGGCAGAGAGAGAGGGAGACACAGAATCGGAAACAGGCTCCAGGCTCTGAGCCATCAGCCCAGAGCCCGACGCGGGGCTCGAACTCACCGACCGCGAGATCGTGACCTGGCTGAAGTCGGATGCTTAACCGACTGCGCCACCCAGGCGCCCCAGGAATTGCTTTTTTTTTTTAATTTTCGAATAGGCTGAGGAATAAATAAGAATGTTTCGTTCTCTTGAAATTATGAAGGAGGGAATTGCATCCTGGGAACAGGAAGAGAAAGTAATTCAAGAAGAGGGAGCTGTGATAAAGAATCCTCGGGAAATGAAAAAGGTGGTCCTTGGAATAAAAAGAATCAGGCAATAGGATAAAGACCAGATTAATAGGCTTAACTTGCTTAAGAATGACCAGAGAGATTTCTGCTTCTGACTTACACATCTTAGCCGTTAAATAAAAGTGATTATTTTCCTGAATACACCTTCCTAAATCTAAAATTTTGGAAAGTAGAAGAAGTAAACACTCTGAGAAGGCAATTTCACCGTGTAATGAGCTATTATCACCTTTATGAAGTTGTTAATTTTCATAATCCGCCCCGCATACTCTTTTCAAATCCTTTCTCTCAGATGGCCTTACAAATCCTCGATCTGTTTTCTTTTCCACAAAATTTCCTTCTGTCCCATATGTCCGCTGAATTTGTGAATTGTCTGACTTTTGAAACACATAGTCTCCCTAATCCTTTGCCCTGATCTTGGTCCGTGACATTGTTCTAACCCCTGCCCGTGGAACGCGCTTCCCCGCACACACCTTCGCGTCCATCCCATCTTCCCAAGAAATCCCCACTCGTTCGCCAGACACTCCCTCGCCCATCCTTCCACCCGCGCCCACCCTTCCCGACTCAGCGGAAAGACTGTCCTCCGGGAAACCTTCTCCAGGCGGCCCCCACTCTGCCCCTTGGCTCGCTTAGAGCATCTCTCACCCAGCGGCAGTGCTATCTCCTTGTGGACGGGGAGTGGGAGTCTCTATTTTTGCTTCCCCAGTATCTCTCAGAGTCTGGCTTTTAGTAGAAACTCCGTAAGTACTTGTAGGAGTGGATAAATGAATGGATGGCATAAACAGAGAATGAGAAGTGGGTTATTGTGGTTGAAAATGATGTTTAATAGTCATTGCAGGGAGCTTTAACTTTTTTTTTTTTTTAATTTTTTTTTCAACATTTATTTATTTTTGGGACAGAGAGAGACAGAGCATGAACGGGGGAGGGGCAGAGAGAGAGGGAGACACAGAATCGGAAACAGGCTCCAGGCTCTGAGCCATCAGCCCAGAGCCCGGCGCGGAGCTCGAACTCACCGACCGCGAGATCGTGACCTGGCTGAAGTCGGACGCTTAACCGACTGCGCCACCCAGGCGCCCCAGGGGGCTTTAACTTTGATGTTCTCAAGGAATAGGGAATAATTCTAGATTCGTAAGCACGACAGTGATGTGAAAAATGTGGCCTTCAAGGAAATTTGATCTGGCATTGATAGGTTGATAGGCAAAGAAAAGAAGTGTGTGCAATAAAATGTACCGTGAGTGAGTAAATGTGTATGGCGAGGACCTCTTCTTATATCTCATAAATGCCTATAAATAGTCATAATGTCAGCGATAGCCGGATAATTCAAACCTTCCTCTGAGGGGCTGGCCTCAGCCTGCCCGTAAGATGGTAAATCCTAAAAATCCAATAATGGTTGATTTGCTGTGGGAATATACTCCTTATATTATTGCTATTTCTGATTCAGGTAAAGAAGTGGAAATCCAATTACCTCCTTTCTCCCTGGTTCGTGACCTATAACTAATTATTCAGGTACATGTGCCGGAGTCCGTACGAGAAGCAGGAACAAAAAGAATGAAATTCGAACCTTTTTTGAAGGTTCTTTTAAATGCAGCTTCTCAGAGCCGAGCTTAAATCTATAAATCCTTAAAGCTGCATAGATTTCATTGAGGTTTCTGAAAAATGGATCGGCTCTTCCTGAGTATGAGTAATTTTGTGTATGCTGAAGTATTAAAAGTATGCCGCATAATATTTTTCTTCTCTTTTTGAACAGCAAAACTTAGAGAGTAACCTCACCAACCTTATTAAGAGGAACACGGAACTGGAGACCCTCTTGGCTAAACTCATCCAAACCTGCCAGCACGTGGAGGTGAGTGTCTCTGTGCGCTGTGTTTCATGTGAGAACTGCGAGACCGCTGGGCTGGTTTATCCCCTTGGCTTTTGCATTTTTAAGATGGCAGTCTTCTTAAAATTAGATCTTTTGGAGAAGCCAAATAGAAGAGATGCACAAAATCGAAGGAGATAGAACCTCGGAGGATCCCTCCGCACACACTGCTTTGTCTTCCCCCCACTCCTGTCTCTGCCTCTGTGCTCCCACGACCTTCCCCCTGTGTCTCTGTGTCTATGACCAAACCTCCTTACAGGGACACCAGTCGTCGGACTGGGGCCATCCTACCCCAGCACGAATTCACTTCAACTTGATTACGGCTGCAAAGACCCTACTTCCAAATAAGGTCCTATTTGCAGATACCGGGAGTTAGGACTTGGATGTCATTTTTCCGGGGCGGGGGGGGGGGGTGGTGGGGAGAACATGATTCAACCCACCGCAGGTGTCTATAAAATGCATCTTCGCTGTCACATGTTTCCATGAAATTGACCACTTGTTGGGATTAAGTCAAGAGCGTGCTTCGAATGGATTCACTTGTGGCAAGGGTGTCTCCAGGGAACATTTTGAGCCTTGTTGATTAAACAACATGGTAAATAACAGTGAACAAGCATAATGTTTTCATTATTGTAGGGTAAAGTGAATATGTGTTATAGGAATAAATGGATGAACAAAATGGAATGATCCACGTGCTATATTTTATTTTTATGATGTGACGGCATTTGACGTTTAGGACAATCAGAAAGAATAATTTCTCTCCAGTAAAAAAAAAAAAAAAGAAATTACCTGTGTTTTATGGGGAAATCTTACAAAGCCTTTACAGATTGGGTGATCATTCCATTCAATTTCAGCTAGTGACTTCTTAAAGCACTCAGGGTCTGGTTTCCATTATGGCCGGTAGTGGTTTCAGAACAACGGTCTTGCTCCTAATGCGGTATTAGTATGGCTCGAATTTACGAAATGCTATCGTTGTAACGTGTAAAACTGCTTTCTATGATGGTCAGCAATTTCGAATGATTGATAGAAATTTATAAGCAGATTTTGTTTTGATGCCAAAAGATGAGATATTTAGCTGTGATAAAGGCTTTCGAAATAAAGCTACTTACTGGGGCTCCTGGGTGGCTCAGTCGGTTGAGCGTCCGGCTTCGGCTCAGGTCGTGATCTCCCGGTTTGTGCGTTCGAGCCTCGCGTCAGACTCTTGGCTGACAGCACGGAGCCTGTATGTCTCTCTCTCTCTCTCTGCCCCTCCCCAGCTCGTGTGCTTTCTCTCTGAAAAATAAACATACATAAATAAATAAACAAATAAATAAATAAAGTTACTACTGAATTGATTTTAGCAGGCTTGCAAGGAGACACATGTAGGCCATGAGAAGTTATGCTAGACAAGGAGTAAAGAATATTCATTCATTTTACTGTGTTTCTGAACAAAGCCTCCAAATGGAAAGAAATGCTTGCAGGTGAATAAACTTGGTATTTGGGAAATTTCTTCTAGACAAAAATGAAAGAAAATGAATTATGAGTAGAAAAGTGATGCTAGGACTACCTATGTTTTTACATGTGTCTCTTATTCATAATTATCAATATTCTCAGAGTGTAACTTCCCAGCAGTTGAGCATCCAGTTCTCATACAATAACCAAATGGGTCCGTTGAGGATTTATCGAGGTCACTGATGAAGGACCGGCAAACAGTCGGGGTGGGGGTGGGGATGGGGTGGGAGTGCGGGAGGAAGGGCGCTAGAATCAGGCAGCTGAATGAAATGCAAAACTGGTTGGTGACGTAAAGGGCAGTAAAGTCATAACGTTTGGGCAAAATGAGTTATATATCATCAGTTTTCTCCAAGTGCCCAAGTTGACATTGAACTTTGCAGAGACTAAGCCTCGATTGAGAGTAAATAGAAAGCCGAACTCTGTGACATCCCAGCCTGAGGAGTTACATGACCCTTCCTTGGGCGGCCTTGGTGGAGGATGTTCTCCCACCGCCCCGGCAAGGGCGCACAGTCTTCTTGTTGCCTTATTTCCGCGTGTTGGATAATATAGGCTTAACGTGACTTTCTGCTCTGTTCTGGACACCATTGATCTATGAGTTGTGTTCACTACACAGATATTTCCGGGCGAGGGTGTACATTTTTGCTTCCGGCCGGTGACTTCGGTTGGTTTAAAGCGCCACGCTACTCTGTTCGTTCCGTTCGTGTGCGGGGCATCCACTGTGCTGGGTGCCGAGGACCACACCATCTTGTCCAAGACAAAACAGTAACCACAATACCAAATTGGAAACTCATTGCCGTAAGAGAGGTACGGACTCCGTACTTGGAATTTCAGAGAAGCAAGACGTTTCTTCCAGCTGGGTGTCCCAAAGGCAGTGCCTGATGTGAGCCCGCCTCCAAGGGTAGGCGGCCTTGAAACCGAGGCACGGGGATAGAATGAGAAGGAGTGTATGTGCGCACAGCAAGTAGTTCGTTCTGTAGACACACAAGGTGGGTCGGGGGGATCGGTAGGAACCGGCTTTCGAGAGCGGAGAGCTAAGTGGGCTTTAATAATTGCATCCTTGTCTAGCTATATGTGCTCTTGAAAGTTTAATGAGGGATTGAGGAACACAGAGACTTGGGTAATTTTCACAGCGACAACTGGCATCCCTGATTCTTTTCAGGAAGTGATATTTTTGGCTAATGGAAAGTTCGTATGGACCTCTTAGTGCAAAATGCACTAAGTGCACACCCAAGGGAAAACCTCACAGCACACTACTGAACTCCAAAAAGCCAGTGGAGTTTGTCAGGCACTTTTAAAATGCAGGCAGTGGAAAAGAATTTCCTGGTTCGCATCCTAGGTTCCTAGACTGTATTTCTTCCTTTTCCTCTTCCTGAAGGTGTCCTTGTTTTCGGGCCTGAGCATTCCTAGGGAAAATAATCCCGTGACTCTCAATTGTTGTAAATCAAATCAATGAATTCCCACCAGATCCTGAGGAAATGCCACATCCTTATAAGTCCACACCTCCTTCCTGGGATTCACTTCTCCTTTTCTTTAGAATGAAAAGAGTTTGAAGGTCTCCCTCCCCCCACACCTCCCCATTGTTTCATAACTTGTTTTTACAGCCAGGGTAAGCAAATGAAATGGCTCTTAGACAGTAAGTACCAAATCTTTTTTTTTAATGTAAGTTTATTTTTGTTTATTTTGAGAGAGAGGCAGAGAACGAGCAGGGGAGGGGCAGATAGAGAGAGAGACAGAATCCCAAGCAGGCTCCGCGGGCAGCACGGGGCCTGACGCGGGGCTCGAAATCACGACCCGTGAGATCATGACCTGAGCCGAAATCAAGAGTCAGATGCTTAACAGACTGAGCCACCCAGGCGCCCCAAATCTTTTTAAAACTAGAATGAAGGCCGAGGCAGTTCAGGCCTCAGGAGGGGAGAGATACTGAAGGAACAGTATCAGGTAGACTCCCAAAACGTGTGTGTGTAATGTGGTGGCTGGGATTCTAAAAATGAGTGGGTTTTTAGCCAGATCAGAGTGGAGAAGACAAAGGCTTTTTTTTTAAACAAATTCCTTTTGGGGCGCCTGGGTGGCGCGGTCGGTTAAGCGTCCGACTTCGGCCAGGTCACGATCTCGCGGTCCGTGAGTTCGAGCCCCGCGTCGGGCTCTGGGCTGACGGCTCGGAGCCTGGAGCCTGTTTCCGATTCTGTGTCTCCCTCTCTCTCTGCCCCTCCCCCATTCATGCTCTGTCTCTCTCTGTCCCAAAAATAAATAAACGTTGAAAAAAAAATTAAAAAAACAAACAAACAAAAAAACAAATTCCTTTTGCCATTGTTTTTCACGCTGAGTTTTTAAACGATCTTTTTCTTTGATTTTAATGGAAACTTTGTTCTTTTGCTGGCTTTCTCTGAGTCTTGCCACTGCTAGATGACACGTGAAGTGACAGACTTCTTGGGGGTGAACTAAGGGCAATTTCATTCCATTTTTGCCCAGATATTGGGCTCCGTGAATTGAGAGGGAGGAGGGTAATATGTTACAGTAGTTTGTAGGAAACGGTTAAAAACCTTGATTTGGGAAAGCAGGGGGTCTGTAAAAGACTTTTTCAGTCATTTACTACATCCTAAAAGCATTCAATTGTAAGCTTTGAAATAAGAGGAAAAATTGCTGGGTTAAAAAGAAACATGAGGTTTTTATGTTTATTTTTTAATTTTTTTTTTATTAAAAAAAATTTTTTTAATGTTTATTCATTTTTGAGAGACAGAGCATGAGCAGGGGAGGGGCAGAGAGAGAGAGGGAGACACAGAATCCAAAGCAGGCTCCAGGCTCCCAGCTGTCAGCACAGAGCCCGACGTCGGGCTCGAACCCACGAACCGCAAGATCATGACCCGAGCCGAAGTCGGACGCTCAACCGACTGAACCACCCAGGCGCCCCAGGTTTTATGTTTAAATTAACTTCATTATACAGTTTTACGCAAAAGCGCTCTCTCCCTGTCTATGGAAACCTTGGCGATTGCTCTGTCCACAGCCATCGCATAAAGACCAGCATCTGAATGCCAAATGTGCTGTTTGTGTTTTGTGGACAGGTGTCTGACCTTGTACGACATATGTCCCACTGGGGGCCAACTTGAATGTGCAGAGTCATCATCTCTTGTCACTTGCAGATGAGGGTTAGATTCCCACCCCATCTGAGCCCTCATGAGAATGCTCTCAAGGTATAATTAGAGTCAGATTCTGGCCTCCTGAAACCACATCATCCATGGGGTCTCCATCTAAGCGGCTCCGGAATGGCGATCATGTGATGGGACAAATATGGCGGCATTCAAAACCTGGGTTATGAGCCACTGTGGTAAAGGCTGCTCTCCCACGTTCAAGTCTTAGGGTTCCCAGGACAGACGAGAAGATTGACTACTGCATGTGTATAATGGCTATGTATCCAGTTTGCTAAAATGGACAGCTCATGTACCAAACTTCACTTTTCTCAGCCGTGGAGATTGAGTGTAATTGTTTATTAAAGTGGTATGTAACACATGCTTGAAACTCTTTCCTTAGATTCATTGTTCTTGTCTTTAAAAAAAAGCTTCATAAGGGGGATTGGATCCTGTTACCGTCTTAGGTATATTCGTGAGGAATTGTGAGAAGACATCAGCAGTAAGTCTTCCAGTCTTGTTTTGGAATAAGAGATCAGTCTCAGGAAATCAGTCTCAGTCTCTGAATATAAGGCTTAGTTAGTTTGGTATTACTTTGAGAATGACATTCCCAAGTTTCAGCTTTGAAAGGTGTTTAAAAACATGATACTGGGGAGCCTGGGAGGCTCAGTCGGTTGAGCATCCGACTTCGGCTCCGGTCATGATCTCGCGGTTTGTGGGTTCGACCCCACGTCGGGCTCTGTGCTGACAGCTCGGAGCCTGGAGCCTGCTTCGGATTCTGGGTCTGCCTCCCTCTCTGCCCCTCCCATGCTCATGCTCTCTCTCTGTTTCTTAATAATAAATAAATGTTTAAAAAAAATTTTAAAACATGATCCAAACCTCTCCTCACCTGCTATTCTTTCTACTTTGGATGGGATGAACTATTGTGTCATATTCAGAATCCTACCAGGTGGCCTGGATTGGAGTGTGAGCACATGTACGGGCCTCTGAAGATAGTTCCTCTGAACATATTTCAATGTAGTAATGCAGATTTCCAAAGCTAACACTTAAATGTGAAATAATTGGCCTTAATTGGGGCCCAGTGGATGAGCCGTGGGAAAGAGAGAGAATACATGTATCTTTATTTAAAAATTTTTAAGGGATATTTATTTATTTTGAGAGAGAGAGAGAGCCTGTGAGCATGCGGGGAAGGGGCAGAGAGAGAGGGAGAGAGAGAGAATCCCAAGCAGGCTCCACTGGGTCAGTGTGGAGCCCAATGCGGGGCTCAAACCCATGAGAACCGTGAGATTATGACCTGAGCCGAAGTCAGATGCTCAACTGACTGAGCCACCCAGGCACCCCAAGAATACATATATCCTAACATGGTTTCTCCCCATAGTATAGGAATTCTTCATCGTGTCTCCCCTACACTATTCCACACACAACCTCCTTGCCTGGAGATCATTCATTCACTCATTCATTCATTTATTTGTGGAGAGAGAATGTGCATGCGCAGGGGAGAGGGGCAGAGGGGGAGAGAAAGAGAGAGAGAGAAAGCGAGACTCCCAAGCAGGTCCCGCGCTTCAGTGCGGAGCCCAACATGGGGCTCGATCCCACAACCCTGGGATCATGGTCTGAGCTGAAATCAAGAGTCAGATGCTCAACCGACGGAGCCCCACTTAAAAAACAATTTTATTTAATTTTTTTTCTTGCCTTGAAATACTCAGATGGTGACTAGCGCAATAAGGATGCTTCTGGCATGATGTAAAGAATAATAAGGATAGGTCGGGACAGATCTAAAAAATGGCCGCTGTGGTTAGTTCTGACCCCAGCTTTCACACGAGATGGTGGTAGTTGAATGGATCCAGTTGCGGGAGGACCGATCGCAGGTGAGAAGGTGACTGTCAGGTAGATTGTGTCTCATGATTGTGCTCGTGCCTGCCCTTCAGAGAGAGAAGCGGTCCCAACCGTCAATCTGTCATTTTGTTACTGAACTAGCCTCTTTTGTCTCTGGGTCTCGATATCTAGCTTAAATTCTGTTTCTCAACAAAGGAATATAAAATTGCGTTTCACGGTAATCAAGCTGAAATCATCTCTGTACCTAAGATAATTACAGAGCGGGAGAGAAATGGGACACATCATCTTTTGCCTTCATTTGATTCACTTCTGTTTTAAATTGCTAAATGTTATAGGGAAAACTGAAGAGGTCTGTTCTGATTTTGAAATTCGCCAGCAAAATAATTGAGTCATGCATATAAAATGTTCGTTAACAAGAGCACAATTGTAGCATTGATTATTTTCGTTTGAAACAGAAATATGAAATTTGAAATTCAGCTATTTAAAAAGCCCGAGGCTACCACTGCGTGTAAAAGGCTTTCAGTGAGGAGCAGCACAAATAAAGATTTTTACAACCAAGTGAGGTAACTTCCCGGCCTGGGAATTTATGATAGAGCTTTTACTATGCTTTTAAAAGTATTTTCACTAGATAGAACATCAGGTTTCTATATAGGAGGTGATGAAAACTATCCTAGTAGCCTAATTCTCTGACCAGGCAAGCTCGTTTGGGGCTGTGGTAAGTTCAAGAAAGCCTTCCGTCTGTTTACGTAGGTTGGGAAGATGGCACCTTGTCCCTCCTTGCAGATGTTAGAAGGTGATTACCGTATCGAGTCTCACAGCTCCACAGCGACATGTGGCTGTCACGTAGAGAAGACGACAGTGGGAGGACTTACACAGATATACACCAAAACAAAAAAGACCACTTACAAGGTCCCACCATAACGTTCTGATTTTATTATCCCAAAGCCTGTTGAGGTGAATGTCCTTCAGATGACCATGGATATGTGACTTGAAGGCAGACGTAACAAGAATCAGCCAGTAAGACGAAAGGGGGGGCAGGGTGACTGAATCTAATCAAGTAGTAAAACAACTTGAGTGGTTACTGAACTTCAGCTACCCAAACCAGGTGATAGCGTTGAAAGAGATGATCAGAATCTTAGATTCCTAGGGGAGTTCTCCCGGCAAGAAACGATCCCGTCTGCTGGGAATTGGAAACCCTGTCCAACTCACCATAACAAGCATACTTCTTTGAGATGATCAGTTTGCTCCCTTTAGTAAAGAAAGTTCTTTTTCTCCTCCTCCCCAGGAAGATGGAGGTGTATGTGTAAAGACGAAGACCGAAACAGTATCTATAGTTTCAGTGTTTTGTATTACAATGTGGAGCGGAAAACATGAATTTTAAGGGTGTGTAGCATTTAAGAGAAAATGGCATATTACAGAAATTTGACAGGCGAGCTTTGAAATTCCAATCCGAAACACGTAATTTCTTTTAGACCTGTGATCGTTCCGTTAAAAGTGTAAAATAGTTTGTTTGAGACCAGTGCTGGGAACGTTCAGGAGAAAACTGGAGTTTCACTACATTTGTAAGTTTAATTTATTAGATTTCTAAGAGCTACTTAAGGACGTGAGAAGGTTTACCTTGTTAGGGTTTTAATTTTACACCGTTAGGCATTTAAAGTGCTTATAAAGTAAGTTGACTATGTTACATTTATAAATGCAATTTAAAATGTTACAGGAATTTGGTGATAAAAATCAGAACAGCGGTTACCCATGGGCTTTCTGGGGTGAGATATTTTATGTCTTGGTCAAATTGTTGGCTATGTTGGTTATCAAAATCCATTGACTTGTCTTAAGATTTATGCATTTTCCTTTAGGTAGATTTACTTCCATTAAAAAAAAAATGAGTACAGGAACTGAATCAACTAATTAATATATGGCATTGACTGTTTAATGGAGTTATGTCTGTTCAAGTTGAGTGAGTTAAACATTGATTCAGGATCCCCCCCGAGAGTGATGATTCTTGGTTTTATAAAATTTGTTGGATTTATGAATAGAATAATGAGATTCACCATTTGAATTTAAAAGCCTAAGGAAAACACCATGACGATTTGTTGATACAGGTACAGTCCTTGGCCAAATATCCACGTGCTCTTCAAACACATGTCTTCCGTCTCCTGGTCGGTTGGACTCCTCGGGAAGCAGGGAGCTATCTTTCTTTTCCTAGTATCTCCTGTGTTCAGCACACGGCACGTGGCCAGGGATGAGAAATCAGGACTCTCACAGAGAGACCAGCTGCCTCCTTCTGCCCTCCCTCTGTCACTGGTGCATTTGTGTCGATCAGTGCATCAGATGAGTTCTCATCCTGAAGGGCAGAAAAAGGGTCCTTCTTCTTTTTTGAAATTTTTTTGCTTATTCAGTTTTTGAGAGAGACAGAGCATGAGTGGGGGAGGGGCGGAGAGAGAGAGGGAGACGTAGAATCCGAAGCAGGTTCCAGGCTCCGAGCTGTCGGCACAGAGCCCGACGCGGGGCTCGAACTCACAAACCGCGACATCATGACCTGAGCTGAAGTCGGAGGCTCAACCTACCGAGCCACCCAGGTGCCCCGAAAAAGGATCCTTCTTGAGAAGACGGTACACAGGACAGGGTCTCTATGGTGGCACATCTCAGCAGCCGTAATTCCTGGAGGCAGTAGCCGGATGGCTGACGCACACTGTGAGCTCTTCCCGGCACAAGGGCCCTGTCACTGGCAGAGGGCTAGGAGGACGGAAGTCAAGGATGAGAGAACTGTCCATTGGGTCGTTGCTGAGCCCTTAAGGGAGGTCACAGTGGGCCTTCCCCGTCCCCTTGTTGCACAGCTATCTCCTTCCTTTTGATGTTCTGGGATACCCTCTCTATCCCTTCTGGTTTGTAAAAGAAAAAAATGGCCAGACAGCCACTTCGAAACAAGTTGGGGGAAACACTTTTGAACACTTTCACACATGTAGGATGATGGCTAGTCAGCCTAGGTCTGAAGATGGCTTACAGGCTGACATTTTCTTTTCTTTTTTTTTTTTTTTATGTTTATTTATTTTGACAGAGAGAGAGAGCACGAGCAGGGGAGAGGCAGAGAGAGAATCGCAAGCAGGCTCCACACTGTCAGCGTGGAGACTGATGCGGGGCTCAGACTCACGAATCGTGAGATCATGACCTGAGCCAAAACCAACTCGGACGCACAAGCGACTGAGCCACCCAGGTGCCCCTAGAATGACATTTTCAGTATTAGGCTCTCTTGATCTTCAAACACACGTTTGAGGCGCGCGCGCACACACACACACACACACACACACACACACACACACACCCCAGAACCTCAAAATCGGCAACTGACAAGCATCTGAATTCTCTGGTCTTTCCTTTTCTCTTCCAGACCAGGTTAGATTCCTTCTCAGTGTCCTTTTGGCAAAGCCCAGCTTGTACGGTGACAGTGCTCTGTAGTTTGTGTCCCATCTTCCTCCTACCACCCTCAGCACCGTCATGGGCACCAGCTCCCCAGTTTCAGAAAAAAACCTTAGGAGAGCAAGTAAGCAGGGACAGCTTCAGAGAGAGACGGCGACTCTCAGTTGTCGTAAATCAAATCAAGGAAGTCAATTCGAAGAAGGTCAAGAGAAGACCACCCCTCCCCAGAGTTAAGCCTCCAAATTCACCTTTTTGCCTTAGCCGGGCTCTGTGTGAGTGCGGTGGGTCATCGCCAGCTCTCCGCGGCGGACCTCAGCGTGGCTTTTCTCAAGGGGCAGTAAGAGTCTGGCTCCGGGGTTTCTGGTGCAGCTAATTGTGTGTGCAGCCGGCGTGTGTGCTAGTTGTTCTCTAAGGGAGTCATCGTCTTCGGAGGGCAGAGTTTGGGCCCGCGTGCCACTTTGCACATCGTGGGCACCCAACAAGTCCCCAGGATGGCCACCCGGCCACCGCTGACGCCCTCCTCGTTCTGGGAGAGGTGGGAGCGTCGTCATTTCCTCTCGCGGACATTCCTCAGCTACCCAGACCGTTGCGGAGATCTCTGGAAAGCAGTAGCTTTAACCACCTAGCCTGGGAGCGGAGAGGGGACCGCATGGAAAGTTTAGTTGGCTGGCAGAATCCTAAGAAGCACCGAATGAAGACTTGCGGGGTTCCTAGTTTTATAGAGAGAGCTTGCAAGGGCAGTGTCGGCACGATCATTTTTGGTGCAAGATGTTTCTTCCTGCGGCATGCTACCTGAAAATAACAGTGCCGAAGTGACGATATCCGAGAGGAAGGTGGTGACACAGCCTCCGTCCCATCTTAACGAAACGCTGACCTGGGTCGGGCTCTGGCTCCTTAAACAAAGGTCTGCTTTAATTTTTGCAGAAGAAAGTATTTTTGCCTTCTGTTTTTCATGAAATGGCCTTAAAGGATTCCTCTTGTTTGTGGTCTCGAAAAAATCAGAACTATGCCCGTGAGGCCCGCCTCGAAGGCTTCCATGAAACAGTAAGAAGGCTTTGTTCTTGGTAATAACATTAAAGCAAGCAGTGTTTCCATTACCTGGCAGGATGCCGCCTGCCCGCCACCCCCTGATCCTGACAAATGTAAACAGAACATTCTGTTTCCCAGTTAGGAGGTGAGAAGACAGCATCTTTCAGATAATGGAGGGAGGGAGGCAGGGAGAGAGAGAGAGAGAGAGAGAGAGAGAGAGAGAGAGAGAGAGAGGCACTTCTTCATGTAATCCCTAACTTAAGTATTTTAAGATTCAGTTTTACTCTAGAAGACCGTACATATTAAGCTTAGAACTGGAGAGCCATTGTTTTAAAAAGACAATAATAGTTTCCCAGTGAGTTGGAATGATGGAAAATCCAAGGGTCTCTAGGTAAAGAAATACATATATTTTAGCCTGACTCACTAGATTTCACGTGTTTTCTTTTCAGGCAACTTTGCCGGTCATTGCTCAGCTTTAGACCCATTTGTGGTCAGTTGTAAATGAACACTTGTGGGTCGATTGTGGCCCGAAGGAAAAAACAACCAAGGTCAGGATAGACAGCGTGGCCAGATGCAAACTCTGTTCAGCCCTGCAATTAGTCAGAAGTCGTTGGGGCTGTAGAACAAACTGGATGAGTGGGACACCGGTGCCCTCTGACCCCCTCTAGATCTCTTTTTTTTTTTTTTTTTTTGGGGGGGACAGAGAGAGACAGAGCATGAACGGGGGAGGGGCAGAGAGAGAGGGAGACACAGAATCAGAAACAGGCTCCAGGCTCTGAGCCATCAGCCCAGAGCCTGACGCGGGGCTCGAACTCACGGACCTCGAGATCGTGACCTGGCTGAAGTCGGTCGCTTAACTGACTGCGCCACCCAGGCGCCCCTAGATCTCTTTCTTAAGAAACGTCCAGATCGTCGTCCCCTCTGATGTAGGCACTTCTGTCTGTAATGGTCAGTGCCAGGCGCTTACAGCGCCCCCCAGTCCTATGTTTCCTGGCCCGAGAGCTTCTGGAAGCCCGTAACACTCTGCCCGGGGGCTCCCCCACCCAGGGTGCCCAGCCGTTAACTCCAGAGAATTACTGCCCAACCACCCCCGACAGCCTCTGACCAGCCACCCATGGGAGATATTAGGTAAATCCCACCCTTCCTCCCCATCAGCAGGACTGTTCTGAGTTTCCCAGTCTCCCACCGGGATTAATCTGCAGTCGGCCACCGTGGTCTCAGTCAGACACGCGCTTCTGGCTTCATGCCCTGTCTCACCTCCCCACCCCTACTGGTGTTCCCTGGCAGCTACTTATATTTCCATCCCTGTCCCCTGCCCTGCTTCCTGGAAGCATCTCTTTGCCCCCCCCCCCCCCCCCCCCCCCCCCCCCCCCCAGCTCACGTGTTCGGTTTCCCTAAAGCCTCCTGTCTTTGACTTTATTTGACTAAATGTGAATATTATTAAACACTGGGCATCCCAGAGATTGAAAGGTCAGTCTGTCTGCTTCTGCCGGCATTCCGGAGTGGCGACACCCAGGCAGGGCTTCATAGATGTTACTTGGGGACGCGTCCGAAAGACAGAACGAAGCTTAACGTTTTCCAGTCTTGCGCCCAAGTGCGAGTCCTACCAGTGGTACGGTCGAGTGTATTTCACGTAGTGTGAGGGATGCTGAAGAGCAAGGTCCGATCCTCATCCTCCTTAACTTTGCGGGGCGCCAGATGGCATCTGTCTTTGAGTAACTCAAGCCCGAATAGGACTTCAACCTTGTATTTTTCCAGTCCATCACTACTCGGGAATCGCGGCACAACAACTAAAAAGAATGCCACTTAATGAGAAATGACATGTGAGACTGAAAATGAGTAATGTAAGGTCATGGGATAGAAGCTTCCTCTTTCCATTAGAAATGACTTCCCTTCCCCGAGACGGATCACCTCTGTCCTCCCCGGCACTCCATTAACTGTCCCGCGCTGTAAATAATTTTTTTAGCTTCTGACCACAGTGCGATTTTTGCCAAATACATTGGCTGAAAATTACTTCATAGAAAGCACCGCTTTTCAGAAACTTTATGAAAAAGACTTGATAGGCCCAAGTGTCCATGACAGGTTAATAGATTTTTTTTTTTCCTTCATTCTGTGTGCCCAACCCAAACGGAAGGGTGTGGAGCATTTATTTTATACCGTGTGTAATTAATAAGAGAGAGGAAGGGAGGAGTTTATTGTTTTTGAATGAATTACGAGCAACACCTTCCATTCCGCTTCTTCATTTTGGAACCGCTTTGAAGGAAACGGATATCTATCAAGCACCTACTATGTGCCAGAGAGCTTACGGATATTTTCATTGAAAGCTTGCAAACGAGGAGACCTTCCTACACAGATTCAACACATTTTTCACAGCAGCGGCTCTTTGATTACAAAGTCCATGCTCTTTTCCCCTTTGCTCGGGGTTGGCAAACTATGCCCCTTGGGCCCAGTCCGACTCGTCACCGGGTTTCACAAATAAGGTTCTGTTGGAACGCAGCCACACCCATCTGGTTCCGTATTGTCAGTGGCTGCTTTCACACTACGACAGCGGCATTGAGTAGTTACAACAGGGACCATATGGTCCGCAAAGCTGAAATATTTACCATCTAACCCTTTATAGCAAAGTCTCTCACCTCCTGCGGTACATCATGGAAGGCTCTCCTCTGTCCCCTCCCCGTTGCGTCAGGAAGGAGCCCTTAAGAGAATGCATTGGGGATTTGAAAATAACTCCCCAAATTCTGGAGTTAGTCCTCACGTTATAGCTTCCAAAGCCATTGTTTTGGTGAAAGACGTAGACGGGAAAAAATTTGGATTCCTGCTATTAAGTCCCCCAGGTAATCAGCACAGGCTGACCGGTCCTGGAACTCGTACTATTGCTCCTGTGTGGACTTTCCAGATAAACAGAATCTCTTAACAGTGGTGGTAGCTAACATTTATTGAGTAATTGCTACATGTGAAACATTTTTCAGTGGCGTTTCACGTGCTAGTGCGTTTAGCTCTGAACCACAAGCTCCCCTAGGGTTTCTCTGCCTCGGCACTAGTGACTTTTGGAGCTGGACAGTTTTCTGCTGTGGTGGGGGCTCTTCCAAGCATTGTTGGATGTTTGCTGGGTAGCATCTCTGGCCTCCACCCACTAGACATGAGGCGTGGCCCCCAGCCCCCTCGTGACGACCAAGAATGTCTCCAGACATTGCCAGCGGTCCCCCAGGAACACCTGGTCTACCCCGTAAGAGTCGATATCGAGGGACTTGAGAAATGGAGAGTTTAAGCAAATGCCTGAGAACATACAATGAGGAAGTAAGGAAGGCCTGGCATTCCACCCCAGGAAGACTTTCTAGGGACCCTGAGTTCCGAACTACTGCCTCCCTTAGCCCTGTTCACTCTAAATCTTCTCACCTTGTCTGACGATTTCGCTTTACTGAAAAACGAACAACGTTTCGGATGGGCGCGTTGTGTTTGCTCCTCTTGGGGGGGTGGGGGGCGGCAATTCCTTTGAGTGAAGCTTCAAGGTTTTAGGTATTAGGAGTGGTGTTCTTGCCGGACAGTTTTATTGTATTGTTACAGTTGTGTTTCATTTATAAGAAGCCTTTTATTGCCCAGCTCACCACAGTGTGTTGCCACTTTTAAGAGCGTCTCACTTCCTCATCCAACATTCAAGCTCCATTATCTTAGAAACCTCCAGAAAGGAGGATTTTATCGTGAGGTTCCTGGGAGCTGTTTTTTGATCCCATAGCAAAAACATAGCAAGATCCCGTGTGGATAGTCCATCAATATGCAGAATTGGTCTCCTCTGGGCCCAAGCATTTCCCCGCACGTCACTCCGTGGTAAAGGCCGGACTGTGGTTGGCACCGTATGAAGGGATTCCATCTTTTTATTTTTCTGAAAAGCGTTGCTTGGGCTTTCGAAAGCTTTAGTCAGATGAATAGATTAAATATTACAAAATATTCTCCTGTACTCCGGTTTCTGCCCCAAAGACAGGGACCCTGGGAACTTGGCCACTCTTCCCCCTCTCATCTACTTGAGCTACGTCCACAAATATTTGACTTCGGTGTGAGAGAGTTTCAGGGTGAAGATTACATATAAACATATTAGATGAATTACAGTAATACGGTCTGCTCTTACTCAATTCTCCTTGGCTCAGTTTTATATACAAACTCAAGTGTTAGAGTCGCTTTCATTGTTCCTTCTGGCAGCTCCGTCTCCAACTTCTGCCCCAGGGTCTGGAATGTTCATCACAGCTGCCTTTGGCAATAAAACCCGAAGCACCCTCGGATCCTCGTATTTCCCTTTGCACCTGTGGGATTGTTATAGATGTTGTAGCATAGAACAGTATGAAATAATAGGGTTATTAGGACATAATCTTAACACCGACCCCTTTAAATTTGGATGCGGACTCAAAATTACGTATTCTTTTTTTTTTTTAATTTTTTAATGTTTGTTTATGTTTGAGAGAGAGACAGAGTGTGAGCGGGGGAGGGGCAGAGAGAGGGAGACCCAGAAGCGGAAGCCGGCTCCAGGCTCCGAGCTGTCAGCACAGAGCCTGACGCGGGGCTCAAACTCACGGACCGTGAGATCATGACCTGAGCCGAAGTTGGACGCTTACCGACTGAGCCACCCACGTGCCCCTCAAAATCACATATTCTTAGTAAGAGAGAAAAGCAACGTAGCATAAAATAAAATAGGGTTTTAATCTTTCTCCAGGTCACCTTCATTTGAATCGTGGTACAGCTTTGCTTTTGCCATGAGGACCAATTCTAGGCACCCCTCCTTCCTCAACGCCCTGAAATAAAATGCCCTTTTTCCACTACATAAACCTCATCCTCTCCAAAGCTTCCTCCACTGCGTGCATTTGTGTACGAATAGAAAGTGACCTATCAAGGCAGCACATCCTTCTCACGAGAGGACGCAAAGGGTCTTTTCTCAAAATCTAGAGACGGCTAACTCATTCCAACAAAGCGTTTAAGATGAGAAAATGAGGATTTCTTTTATTTTTGAATGTTTCTTTATTTTTGAGAGCGAGAGAGACAGAGCATGGGCAGGGGAGGGGCAGAGGGCGTGGGAGACCGAGAATCCGAAGCAGGCTCCAGGCTCCGAGCTGTCAGTGCAGAGCCCGACGCGGGGCTCGAACTCACGGACCGTGAGATCATGACCTGAGCCAAAGCCGGACGCTTAACCGACTGAGCCACCCAGGCGCCCCAGAAAATGAGGATTTCTAAAATACATATTAGTCCAGTTTTACCTGTGAGAAGTGGCTAGATACTTTTCCCCATTGATGTTGTCTTCTAAGAGCGCCATAACATATTTCTAAAGATGTTAAGGCCACATGTGTCTGCAATCTAATAAAACTTAACAGGGCGGGGGGGGGGGGACTTTTTGCTGGCCATTGCTAACCACGTGCTCGGGAGAAAATAGCCAACATTTATGTTATCATTAACCAAGCTGGGGAATGAGTACGTGTACCTGCACATCCAGCAAAGGCAGATAAGCTTGGCACCCGGTGGCAACTTCCACGGGACTACAACTGACTGCTGGTATCTGACAGGAGTGTTACTGCAGCCGAATGGCCCCCAGCTGAATTCGATCTCAGGGCTAGGAGGCCAAGACAGGAGTGGTGGCCTTCTGTGCTCAATTCATTGTTTGACTTTCCAATCTCTCCTTCGCTAGGCTGTCGAGGGTGAGATAGTCGTAGTTGGTCGAAGAGAAGAAGCAAAAGCACCCTAGGAATAAGAGAGAGTGGGGTGCTAGCTCTACAAGCCAGACTGTTCTTTTGTGTCTTCTGTAATCTCCCCTCTCACTCTACCCTTCCTGCTCTTAGGAGGAATATGGACGATTATGGACACACTCGGTAGTAGGGAAATACAATTGATCCTCATTAATTGTGGTAGTTATGTCCTATAAAGTCGCCAGGAACACTGAATTGGCCAATACTGAACCATCGCTCTTAGGGGAGAACACACACACACACACACACACACACACACACACACTAACCCCTCGCATAGATGATATGATCTTAAATCCTGAAAGCAAGTCTCCTGGTAGATTCTATTGTCTTTATTTTATGAAAGAGAAGAGCTTCCAAAGTGCTAACTGACTTGCCTGAGGCTGGCCCACTGACGGGCGCCAGAATTGGGACTCCAAGCCCATCCATCTGGCCCCAGAGCCAGACCTTGTTACACCACACTGCCCTACCCTTATTGTCTCCACCCTCGGACTGTGGAAGAGCTAAAACAAGAAGGCTGAGCGTGTCCTTGTTCAACCTCAGCTGGGTGCTGGCAGGGTGACTTACATTTTTTTCGGGCTCTGAGCGTGCCCGACATGCATGTGAAAAGGCCACAAGTATTGATTTCGGGTTACAAGTGGAGTTGTTAATTTTAGCGAGCGTACACATTGCAAATACGGAAGCTGTGAACGCTGAAGGTGCGCTGTAGAGTTTGTGAGGAGGTCCCTGTTAAAAGCAGAGTCGGGAGTGCCAGCAAACACCTTTTCTATATTTTATGGCTGGTTCCTTTGCACCCCTTCGAAGACTTCTCAGAGAATTCTTTTTTTCAACGTTTTTTATTTATTTTGGGGACAGAGAGAGGCAGAGCATGAACGGGGGAGGGGCAGAGAGAGAGGGAGACACAGAATCGGAAACAGGCTCCAGGCTCCGAGCCATCAGCCCAGAGCCCGACGCGGGGCTCAAACTCACGGACCGTGAGATCGTGACCTGGCTGAAGTCGGACGCTCAACCGACTGCGCCACCCAGGCGCCCCAGAGAATTCTTGACTGACCTTCAATAAAACGGGCCCTACTCTCAGGCACGGGCAATCACATCACCCTCTTTAATTTCCTCTATGTACTAGTCATGAGCCGAAAGTTTTATTTATTTCTTGACTTGTTCAGCCTGTTCCCCTATGTTTGTATGTAAACTCTGTGATAGTGTGGACTTTGTGCCCAGCGCCGGGGTGCTGCCTGATATGCTCCCGGAACCCCGTTGCTATCATTTGAATGAATAAATGATTAGATAGGTGAATGAATCAATAGTTGTATGCGTGTCTTTCAAAGTGAGGGACGCGAGTGTTTTATAAGAATAGGCTTGAGCTTGCCTAACATGGGCCGTCCCGCTCGCAGCCTCAGATAAGGCGTCAGGGGCTAAAAATGGGATAATAACACCTGAAAGAAGACCTGAATCCTGCCAGGATGCAGATGGGATCTGACTTTAGAAGAATTACTTTAGAGATGAAGTCAGTACTAAGAACTAGGGACAAGGATGGGGGGAATGATTCGTCATCCCTAATTATCTTCATCCCACTCTTGTCTTTAGGTGAGGGACCAAGAAGGTGGACATAGAGGTCTATGAAAGAAGGTTTGAGGCTTGTTTCTTGCATCCTTAGGTTGGCTCTACTCAAAGCGCTTGTATTAGCCTTCGTGATTCTGAATCAAAAGACGTGAATCAGAAATCGAAGGCTGAAATCATAACCAAGAGCCGCCAGCTTCCAAAGCAAACCTGCGAACTAGAAACACCTGAACACGCTGCGAGCGACCAATAAACCCATATTTGGGTTCATAGCCCATATAAGAAATGAAATCCAATCAAGTCATTAACTTCTTTTAAGTGACACATAAAACAGCAAAACTGTGGAAAACTTCTTTGTAGTGGGAGAATTTTAGAAATACAGGATAGCATTCAACTTCTTTTATTGTACCTTTTGGAATAGAAGAATGCTAGAGTTACAAAAATTTGGAAGCTTCATCAAAGTTTCAAAAGAGATTCAACTTTCCCGGTTTCAAAGGAAAGTCAACTCTGTGTTTTTTGAAAGATCTAAGGAAAATACTTGGCCTAAAATGAATGGATCGTGTTTCCAAATTTCTGAGAAATTATATTTTGGGCCAGTGGTGGTTGTGGTATCAGCTTTCCCAAAACATATTTGGCTCAACAAAGTAGATTTCAGTCTACTTTTTTTGTAAAACAAATCTATCCATCATGAATAGCAAATGGTCAGAATTTGGATTAAATCAAACCCCGTGCTAGGATGGCAACTGGGACACTTTTCCTCCCGTGGAGTAACCCAAATCCCAATGATCTTGAGAGCGAAATGGATCCCAAACTAAATCATAGTCTATTAACAAAGCTACTTCTCAATGCAGATGATACTACTTGAGATTTGTCTGTGACTTCACAGTGTTAGCTATTTCCTCACATATTAGTTCATGTATTTGCCACAATAATCCCACGTGGCTGAGACAGCAGATACCATTTCCCTCATTTTACAAAATAGGGGAATTTTGAAATGGTTATCTTCCTGGACTTTTCCAACATCGACCTATGAGTAGAGCCAGTCCTCGACGCCACATTTCATGACACCTACCTCTAGAACTATTAGTGAGGTTGGATCCAGTTCAGTCAAAACCAGACTGTCATTAAGCACAGAATATGTTAGCAACATCAAAACCTGAGGACTTCATGATACGGTCCATTGATTTTTGACAAAAGTGCTAAGACACTTCACTGAAGGAAAGAATAGTCTCTCCAGTAGATGGTGCTTAGGCAGCTGGCTATCCAGAAGTAAGAAGGCACAGTTGGACCCTGCTTGGAAGCCTACGCAAAACCTAACTCAAAATGGTGCATAGACCTAAATGTAAGAGATAAAACTTCTGGAGGAAAACAGAGGCCTAACTCTTCATGACCTTGGATCGGGTTGCTTAGCTATGACACCAGAAGCACAGATGACAATAGATAAATAAGTAAATTGGACTCTATCAAAATTGTCACTCTTGGGGCTCATTCTAGAAGATACTTTTCTGTGTTTTTTTTTTGTTTTGTTTTTTGTTTTTTTTTTTTTTACTGTTTATTTTTGAGAGAGCGAGACAGAGCACAAGCAGGGGAGGGGCAGAGAGAGGGAGACACAGAATCCGAAGCAGGCTCCAGGCTCAAACTCATGAACCACGAGATCATGACCTGAGGTGAAGTCAGACGCTTAACCAACTGAGCCACTCAGGCACTCCTCTCAAAGATACTTTTCAAGTATAAGGTGCCACTTTCCAGAAATTTCACTCTCTCCATCATAATGTGCCCATGGTTTCAATATGATTCCTTCCTTTTCACAGTTCAGTTGTAGCCAGTTATTGCATTCAGTTAGAGGTCAAAAGGGAAGACAAGAAATTTCTTGAGAGTAGTGGCATTTTGAGTAAATATGTCCATGGATAGCTGAGTTTTTATTTGGGAATCCTCAAGGGAAATTAGAAATGACAACATAAAAGTCATGGTAAGAGAAACTGAGTCCAGTGGTGAACTTCCTCGAAATATTAGCCTGAGTTCCACATTCTGTACTTACCCATCAAAACGTCTTTTTTTTTTTTTAATGTCTATTTATTCTTGGGAGAGCGAGTGAGACAGAGCGTGAGCCGGGGAGGGCCAGAGAGAGGGAGACACAGAATCCGAAGCAGGCTCCGGGCTCCGAGCTGTCAGCGCAGAGCCCGACGCGGGGCTCGAACCACAAACCGTGAGAACATGACCTGAGCCAAAGTCAGACGCCTAACCGACTGAGCCACCCCGGCGCCCCTCAAAACGTCTTTTAATTTTCTCTTTTGTTCATCACATTCAGCAAGCATGTTTGCGTGCTAATCTGACATAGGACCTGATCTCGGGGTTTGCTGCAAATGGCCAGTGACCATTATCTTCTCAATAAGAAGATGTCTTGAGTAGTCTCTCTCCTGCGTCTCATAATAATCAGGAATAAAACGCAAGGAATCTTGGCCTCTGGAAACAGGACGTGATTCCTCTGAACAGCCATCAATGGATATTTATCCTGAACTTCTGACCCTACTTCCAGTTTATCTCATTCATAGAGAATGGAATTACTCCAGTCAAATAAAGTATCCCAAATCAGAAGGGCTTAATGACTGGGCCATGGCTCCTCCCTGAGATATGGTAGAGTAATCAATGGTGCCATTGTCATTCTCTGTAACACTGCAACTTGCGTGCTGGGTTAAAATCATAAAACTCAAGCATGCTATCTCCATTTCCCACAGCTGTGATTTTGGGGTCTCTGTTTGCGAATAAGAGTTTCAGAATTGTCAAGAGGTGGAGGAAATAGCGTGTGCAGAGTATTTCCCAAGCCCAGTTGCCAAGAATGAGCTAATTGTCACCCTGCCTTGCATATAATGAGTCTTAAAAACTTCAAATAAGGGCCATTCTATAATGATCTACCTTTCCTGGAGAATGGCTTATGTTCATTGTAGAATCTTGGTCTTTCGGACGTATACCAGAAGTAAAATTTTAAATTATGTCATAAGGTGAATAAAATATCCAACCATCCTTTTTCTTTTTTGGTGTTTTCATAGTGACTAAATGCAAAGTTGATGTCTGTCTTTAAAAGAAGAGTTAAGTAAATATGATATAGTCTTGCTACGTTGCATTTGGAAAATGTGTCCAATGGACGTTAATGGTAGTCTGTCCTCCATAAAGGAATAATATTCGTTCTTTTTAAACTTACTTTTTATGTCTAATAGGCCAAAATTCCACTCTCTTTCAAGATATAGAAGAAGGAATTGCAAATATATCTCAAGTGTCGATTTCCAACTAGTTGGTAATAGCTGTGTATATGTTGTGTTAAGAAAGATTCTGTGGCTGAGTATGGCTTAGCAGAGAAGACTGCTATCATTGGATAATAGTGTTTTCCAAGAGTGTAAGGAAGGGAGTAGACATGTAAGTCCTATATTTTCCATCTTTGTATAATTGGAAAAAGAGTTAACATTTAAAGTATCTTTTTAGTGATTACCAGAAACGTAGTAGTCTACATTAAAGAGCATTTAACAGAAAACAAAGGCCAAATTAAATGCTCACCATTCTCTCTGCCCTATAGGTCAATGCGTCACGTCAAGAAGCCAAATTGATGGAGGAGTGTGATCTTCTCATTGAGATCATTCAACAAAGACGGCAAATTATTGGAACCAAGATCAAAGAAGGGAAGGTATGATTTCTAGGGCAGAAGATACCATATTCTCCTGGAGAGGATGTCATACTCCCATGCATTTCAATAACTTAGGAAATATTGAATACCCCCTTTTTCTATATTTTCTATAACCCCCTCTTACGTCTTTAAGACGTAGCTCAAAGTCCCTTGGTTGACCTTTTTTTTCTCTACCCCTTTCTTTGTATTACCATGGTCTCCTATGCACATCTGTAATACAAGGATTGCAATACATTACCTCTACTCCATTACTGAACTCCAGAGGGCAGTGTGGAGCTCTGTTCTGTTACAGCCATTGTTTTCTTTTTTTTTTTTTTTTTATTAAAAAAATTTTTTTTTTTAACGTTTATTTATTATTGAGAGACAGACACAGGATGTGAGCAGGGGAGGGGTAGAGAGAGAGGGAGACACAGAATCTGAAGCGGGCTTCAGGCTCCGAGCTGTCAGCACAGAGCCCGACGCGGGGCTCGAACTCACGAACCGTGAGATCATGACCTGAGCCGAAGTCGGTCGCCCAACCGACGGAGCCACCCAGGCGCCCCAGCCATTGTTTTCATCTCTCTTCTCTAGGAGAAGGTGGGTTCCACAGAGGAAGAGTTCATTTCCTATTTATCGCTATATCCTAGCGATTATCACAGTATTAAGTAAATGTTTCAGTGACTCAGATTTTATATAGAGATGGCGAAGTGTTTTCCCATGCCTTTGAGCGAATTCAGACAGGTATAATTTTGTGGTGGCAAAACTCCTATAGTTTCACTGTATCATATATCCCTTTGTGGATATATGAATAGAAATTCTTTTCTAACGTTTATATGTTTAAAATTCCTACGGTTTTGATTGAAATACTTAGGATCCATTTTATTTTACCCATTTCTCTGCCGCCCTCCAAAGGTGATTTTGTAGCCATTTTAAAAACGGAAACATTCATTCAAGATTTAACTACTACTGCTCATAACCATACTTTCATGAAATATGTATAATTAAATTAAATTAGCAACTATTAAGTGGTGCACAGAGGTAACGATAGCCAATATATGTGTCCTCTGTTCTCTACAAAATTTCAAAGGTACGTTCAATATTGTATCATATTTTAGATTACTTTGTATAGGTTGAGAGCTATTTATACAGGTAAATTGTGACGGTGATCAGAGACGTCAAAGTGAAATCAAATCAAATAGTTCTTGAAGCTGTTTACGGTGAATTAACAAATTAACGTGAAACCGGTCCCTGGCCAAGAACTGACTCAGCTGTGTTGAGAAGCGAGTTTGCCCCACATACACGTTGTACAACTTAGCGTCCGCCTGGAATCCTCGCGGGATGTATTTCCCCTTCCATTATCGTGCACCACCTCTCAAGGCTCGTAGTAGTTTCTTATTGCTGCTGTAACAAATTACTGCAGACTGGGTGGCTTAAAACACCCAGATTTGGTATCTGACCTTCTGGAGGTCAGGAGTCCAAAATCAGTGTCACTGGCCTTAAAGCCAAGGTTTTGGCTGTGCTGTTTCCTTCTGGAGGCTCTAGGGCAGATTCCATTCATTGCCATTTCTCGGCTCCTGGTTTCCTTATCACATCGCTCTGTGCCCTTTGCTTCCCTCCTCAAGTTTCTTTCAGCCTCTCCTGGTTCTCTCTTCTAAGGACCTTTCTAATTACACTGGGATCCCTCAGAACATCCAGGATGATACGCCCTCTCTCAAAGGTCCCTGCCTTAATCACATGTGCAATGTCCCTGTGTCATGTAAGGTGCCATAGTTCAAAAACTTCTGGGATTAGGATAAGAGCATCTTTGGGGGCCCTTAATTCAGCCCGGCCAGCATGCCTTTCCCTTGCTTAACTTCCCAGCATGACGACCTCTCTCATGAGCCGGATCAAGACAGTGAAGGGGTGCACGTGCAGTGACAAGAGCACATAGCACAGAGGGAAAGCAAAGAGCCATAGCTGGACCCAAAACAAGAGAAAGATCTCCACGGGCCAGAAATGGGACGAACCTGCAAAGCCGCGGCTGTGGCTAAAACACAGGCTAGTGGAGACTTGGTCTGGAAGAGACCGAAGCAGCTCCGCCTTCAAGTCCAATGGGTCAATAGTTCTTGATGCCTTGGGCTGAAGGGTACCAGTGCTCCGGATGGTATGGGGGACTGAAATCAGGCTCATTGGTTCATGCCACGGGCTGTATGAGGCTTCTCGCTTCCTTAAAAGACACCGAAAAGGGTTCTTGCCAACCTCTACCTAGGGTCAGAGTTTTTAGCAAACTTCAGGCCTGGGAGTCTAGAACAAGCCCGTTGTCAGGTTAGCGCCTGGCCCTGCACTATTTCTGACACCCACACAGAAGCCTCAGAGAGGCGGAGGTAATACCGGGTTCCCGAATGAGGACCCCCACGGGTGAGGTGAGGGCGACTGACGGTAAACCCGCTGGGCGGGGTGGGCTAAGCAAGGAGGGCGAAACTCAAACCACAGTTCTGGAGCATATAAGGAGAGCTTGCACTTCTAAAAATACAGCCGACAAACTCAGCAAAGACATTACCTCACCCCAGGTGAAATTCATTTTATGGGAAAATATTAAAAAGATGTTTAAAGAAATAAATGAGGGCATAACTTTGATTTTAAAAGAGCAAAAACTTGTGAAACCACAAAAGGATAGAAAATAAGAGAGAAAGAAATAGGAAAATAACAAGTTAGCAGTTTGGTAAAAACGTAGACCCTGAAACTACAAAGAGAACTTGGTCACGAGGGGAATTTGGAAACTGAGTTTTAGCCTCCCCATAGGAGGGGATATCCGCATGTAAGAATATGAAATTCAATCCATATTTCATGCCATATACAAAAATTAAATCTAATTGTTTTCAACATTTATTCCTTTTTTGAGAGACAGAGAGAGACAGTTGTGAGTGGGGAAAGCACAGAGAGAGAGGGAGACATAGAATCCGAAGCAGGCTCCAGGCTCCAAGCGGTCAGCACAGAGCCCGTCGCGGGGCTCGAACTCACGAACCGTGAGATCGTGACCTGAGCCGAAGTCGGACGCTTAACCGACTGAGTCACCCAGGTGCCCCCCAAAATTAAATCTGAATGGATCATATACGTAATGTGAAAGACAACGGGACAGAACTTGGAGGTGCCTGGCTGCCTCAGTCGGAGAGGCATATGTGACTCTTGATCTCGGGGTTGTGAGTTCGAGACTCACGTTGGGTGGAGAGATTACTTGACAACAAAAAAAATCTTAAAAAAAAAAAAAGAACTTCTGGAAGATAGCATGGGAGGAAATCCTGGTGAACCTTGAGTTGGGCAAAGATTGGTTTATACAGAATGAGAAAAAAAAATCGAAGAAATCTTTACAAATTAAACAGATCATTCTAAATTGTATTTCATCAAAAGTAAAAACTCTTTATAAAGCACTGTCAAGAGAATGTAAAGACAAGCCACGGATTGGGGACAAATTTTTATCTAAGTCAAAAAGTATTTGTACGCAGATATATAACAACTTCTAAAACCTCGTTAGTGAGGAAATAAACAATACCTTTGCCAAAACGGATGAAAGATTTGAATAGGTACTCTACCGAGGGAGATGTGTGGGTGGCACATAAAAACATGAGGAGATGTTCAAAATCATTAGTCATTAAGGAAGTCGTCAAGAAAAGTCATCGGGGCAAATTAGAACCTCGGTGTGATACCCTTCTTACCTAGTAGAATGGTTAAAATTAAAAAGCTGGACGATAGCAAGTATTGTTGAGAATGTGGAGGAACTGGAACTCTCGCATGCTATTTATAGGAATGAAACAGTGCATTTGGGAGAACTGACAGGTTTTTAAAATTTTTTTATATTTATTTATTTTTGAGAGAGAGACAGAGTGCAAGTGGGGGAGGGGCAGAGGCAGAGGGAGACACAGAATCTGAAGCAGGTTCCAGGCTCTGAGCTGTCAGCACAGAGCCCGATGTGGAGCTTGAACTCCCGAACCGTGAGATCATGACCTGAGCTGAAGTCGGACGCTTAACTGACTGAGCTGCCCAGCTGCCCCTGATAGTTTCTTTTTTTCTTTTTTAAATATTTATTTATTTTTGAAAGAGAGAGAGAGAGAGAGCGTGTGTGTGTGTGTGCATGCGTGCATGTGTGCATGAGAGCAGGGGAGAGGCAGAGAGGGAAGGAGAGAGAATCTCAAGCACGTTCCACGCTGTCAGCACAGAGCTCAGTTTGGAGCTTGAACCCATGCACAGTGAGATCATGACCTGAGCCGGAATCGAGAGTCAGACGCTCAGCCAACTGAGCCACCCACACGTCCTGAACTGACAGTTTCTTAAGTAGTTAAACGTCCACTTACCATATGATCCAGCCATTCCAGGTGTTTACCAAGAGAAATGAAAGCATATGTCCCTATAAGACATGTACATGAATTTTCATGTGAGTGTGAAGGGTAATAGCCCCAAACTGGAAATGAGCCAAATGCCCATCGACAGATGAATAAACAATTTGGGGCGCATCCATAATGAAATACTATTCAGCAACAAAAAAGAACAAGCTACTGATATATGCCACGACATGGGTGAATCTCAATAAATTATGGTGAGCGGGGCCACCTGGGTGGCTCAGTCGGTTAAGCTCTGACTCTCGGTTTGGGCTCAGGTCAAGATCTCACGGTTCGTGGGTTCAAGCCCTTTGTTGGGCTCTGCGCTGACAACGTGGAGCCTGCTTGGGATTCTCTCTCTCCCTCCCTCTCTGCCCCTCCCCCACTCACTCTCTCTGTCTCTCTCAAAATAAACAAGTAAAAAATAAATAAATAAATAAATTATGGTGAGTGAAGGAAGCCAGACAGAAAGTAGTATATTCTGCATGAATACATTCATATGGAAGTTTAGAAATAACACTTTCTAATAATCTACAGCAACAGGAAACAGATCAGTGGTTGCTTAGTGACAGGGAGGGGTGGGCAGGACGAATTACCAAGGGGCTCTAGGAAAACTGGAGGCATGATCTAGGCGTTCATTGTCTTGAACGTGGTGACTGTTTCCTGGGTTTATGCATATTTGAAAACTTTTAAGTTTGCACGTTAATTATGTACAGTTTGTTATCCGTTAATTGTATCTCTATAAAGCTGCTTATTTTTTTAAATGTTTATTTTGAGAGAGAGAGAACGAGCAAGCACAAGCAGGGGAGGGGCGGAGAGAGAGAGAGAGAGAGAGAGAGAGAGAGAATCCCAAGCAGCCCCTGAGCCGGCAGCACAGAGCCTGGCTCGGGGCTGAATCTCATCAACCGTGAGACCACGACCTGAGCCGAAACCAAGAGTCGGATGCTTAACTGGCTGAGCCACCCAGGCGCCCCTCAATGAAGCTGTTTATAAGACAATTGCATATTTATATGATGGAACAGTCTTCAAAAATTAAAATTAATGAAGTAGGGTGATATGTATTCATATGGACAAATCACAAAAATATAAACAAGATTTACAGTACTTTTGTACGGAATGAGAATTGTTATATAACATTGGATAAACTGCAAAAAAAAAAAAAAAAATCCCATACAGTGTTTGGGCACGTTGTACATGCTTGGGAGTCACCCACCCTGACTTCAAAAAAGGTGTTTTCCTCTCAAGAAGGACTTGAGTGAAATTGGGGAGGGACACACAGGGCTTCAATGCTATCGATAATATTTGACTTCCTTTTGAAAAATCTTACGCTAATATGATGAAAATATCGAGATTTGGTAAAGCTGGTACTGTGGATAGGAAATTTGCCCCTATTCCTTGAAAAATTGTGCATGTGGAATTTCTCCCTTTTTTAAAAAAGTGCCCAGGGACATTATCTCAGAAGCTGTGTTAGAAAGCACACAGTACTGGGGCGCCTGGGTGGCGCAGTCGGTTAAGCGTCCGACTTCAGCCAGGTCACGATCTCGCGGTCCGGGAGTTCGAGCCCCACGTCGGGCTCTGGGCTGATGGCTCTGAGCCTGGAGCCTGTTTCCGATTCTGTGTCTCCCTCTCTCTCTGCCTCTCCCCCGTTCATGCTCTGTCTCTCTCTGTCCCAAAAAATAAATAAACGTTGAAAAAAAAAATTAAAAAAAAAAAAAAAGAAAGCACACAGTACTTGGGAAAGATGAGGCCCAGTTTGGCTTTCTCTTGAGTGACTGCTTTGGCATATCGCCAAGGAATAGTTGATCCCCATACTCGGAATTCACAGTGACTGGGTCCCTGGCCAGGGTGTGTTGGCGTAAGGGATACATTTTCAGGAAAAGAGGAACATGGGTACCTACACCCTTTAAATCTGAGGTGCTGGGCAGGGAGGGCAAGCGTGTCTGAGGACCCTGAACGCAGAGAAGGGACTGGGGGGCCCTCTGAGCGGCACTTGGAAGTGGGGAGCTGGAGGAGGCGCCAGCAGGATTTGGGGGATCGTGGTGGTGAATTTCATCCACCTCGCGCCTTTGCCACCATGTGTCTCTGGTGCCGACACAGACCATTGCTCTCAGACCATTGTGCGTTCTTTGAAATACATGGCTTGGCAGCCTTTGTACTTGGACGGACTGGAGAGTCTCAAGCCATGAGACTCCCTGGGAAAGAATTGTCTTATCTCTTCAGTAGTGGGAGATAAATTTCATGTCAACACACGAAAAGCTGGCAGCAGCCTCCAGATGAAGCAAATCACGTGCGTTATGTTCAGGCACGGGTCGATGGTAGAAAGCTGTAGCCGCAGAGAAAAAGGGTCCCTCGTCCTCACTGCTTTTGTGTACTCCAAATCTCCAAAATTTAAGATAATTAACCGGACTACACGTTCGGGCTTTTCTTCAGCCTGATTGAAATGCCAAGGACCGGCTTCCTTGGCCACTCAGGTATTTGTGATGACTGAGGATCAGTTGCTAGGACATAACAATGTTGGGGTGGAATCCTGCAATATACATAAAAGCACATGTATTAAAGGCATTTAAAATGCATTTCAAGAAAAGCAAAGGGCTACTTTTCAAAGCCTGCGTACGGTATAATAAACAGCCAGTAAATTGCCATACCAAAGCCGGTGTCCCCAGTCAAAGGAGATCCACCAGGCGGGATATTTCCATGATGAGTATGGAATGAATTCCTGAAAGCAGGGCCAACTCGGAAAAATTTCCCCTGTGGCAGTAACACATAATATAAAGGATCTTCTTATGTGTCAGGATCTAGTGTTTCTTTTCAAAAATCAAATTTTATTCATCTTGTCAGATTTTTAAAATAATACATGAAGTGTTTTCTAATGAAGAAATTAGTATTTTGCCAAACGCTCCGTGTCTGATCCCGAAGGGCTGTATACCAAGTGGGGTAGTGCTTCCCAGAGTGTGGGTCCGATCGAGGCCATCTGATCAGAATCGTTTCAGTTAGCAAACTTTTTTTTGTAAAGGGCCAAATAATAACTATTTTTGATTTTGCCAGACAGTTTCTCTTGCAGAAGCTCACCTCTGCCCAGTGTTGTAGTGTGAAGGCAGCCACAGGTGAGTCCTAAATGAATGAATGTGGTAGGGTGCCAATAAAACTTTATTTACACAGACAGGTGTGTGCGCAGTATGGCTCACAGACCATAGCTTATGAACATCTAACTTAGAGCGGTATTTTTACCTTTTCTTTTTTTAACTGGAACTCACAGTAAGAAATACATAGGACATCAAATCCAGCTTGTGTGCACGTGCACACGCGCGTGCACACACACACACACAGAGTTTTGCAAAACCTGATTTGCCCTTTGTACCAGAAATACACTCTGCTACTTTCTTTCCTCCTCCCCTCTTCTATTTAATGTTTTATTTTTTTAAGTTTGTTTATTCTGAGAGAAAGGGAGAGGGAGCGAGCGCACACGCAGGGGAGGGGCAGAGAGAGAGAGAGGGAGACACAGAATCCGAAGCCGGCTCCAGGCTCCGAGCCGTCAGCAGAGAGCCCGACGCGGGGCTCGAACCCACGAGCCTTGAGATCATGACCTGAGCCGAAGTCGGACACTTAACCGACTGAGCCACCCAGGCGCCCCTCCCTTCTCCTCTTAATGTCACTTTTAATTTCCAATATCATGATAGAAGAAAAGAAAGAAGAGAATAGAGTTCAAGCATTGTTAGATGTGTGGTCATGGGATCACTGACCGGCGTACTGAAAGGATAAGTGATTGACACGAAGTTATTCCTAGGGAATATTGCGACCTTATGTGTCTTTTGTTAGAATCGTATTAAACATCTTTAATTCTGTTGTGTGATTCCAAATATTCCACTCACTTGGTTTGTTCGAGGGACTCTTCAGTTACTTT
This sequence comes from Felis catus, assembly GCF_018350175.1. Lineage (NCBI taxonomy): Eukaryota > Metazoa > Chordata > Mammalia > Carnivora > Felidae > Felis > Felis catus. The sequence continues at coordinate 7,550,632 of NC_058386.1, read as the reverse complement.
GCTTCCTCTGGATGTATTCACGTTAGAAGCTAAATTCAGTTTCGTGCAAACTAAGCGTCACTTCGTTCAACTCACGACCACGGTTAATGCGCTGCGGAGGGGCACTAGAATTCTAATGAGTGAAGCCTTTTGCCAGCCTTCGTATCATATACCGTTTGCTCCAAGGTTTTGACACTTCATCCTCTAATTCTCCTTTCAGGAATTTTTCGCACTCTTGCCTGAAATTTTGTGGCCGCGGTCTCTCGGCGCAGCACATTCATTTCCTTTGTTTGCTGCAGGACGACATAGCTGGAATCAGATGTTCCTTAGAGGCCTCGAGTTCTGACATCTCCTTCCTTCCTTTTCTCCGATTAAAGTTGCATGGGAATGGTAATGATGACTTGGAGAAAGAAGGAATTTCTTGGAGTTAGCAGGAATTCTGGAGGGAGCTGGAGCCAGCCCTGTCTGTGAGACAGATTAACTGGCCTCCTCCCTACCCTTTCACCCAGGGCTGGTTTCCAATTCCGGAACGGTCAGAAAGCCGGCCAAGACCTGTCCCGAGCTGTGTGGAGAGGGCACCGGGCGCTCGGCAATTCTAATTAGCAATCTAATTTTAACTTGGCTTCTGGCCCGAGGGCTTCATCTCGTAGCACATTTCAAACACCAGAGCGCATGGTCAAGTGGGTTACCGTGCACTTATCTCGGCCTACCCCAGAGGTTACGGTCAATTACGTTTGAGGGTCGTTTTCAAGCAAGACAGGATCAGGAATCGGAATGGAGGTTGGAACCAAACATGCATTTTTATCCCGACTGGGAAACGCTTATCAAAATAGTTCTTAGTTATCAAGTAAGCACAAAGTGCCTGGAAATGACGTTCCCAGTGAGGGGAAACGGCCCAGCTGTGCTTTTTTTGGCCTTCTCTCATCTGCTCGACAGGAAAAATATTAATCAATGGAAAAAAACGCTCTCTTTCTGTGAATTTAACACATGAGTTTTAGATCGCGTGGGAAATAGTAATACCTCATGTTTTCACATCACAATTTTATTACCTGGATTGCAAAGAACTTTTTAGAAAATGGTTCTTACTGAGGCCACACGTTTGCACCTCTGGAGATGTTTTATTTGCTTGATGGCCCAGCTGCAAACCTGAGATAAGAGAAAGTTCCAGCATTCCCTGTGATCTTTCAGTAATTGAGTGGAATAGTGGGGGAAGAGGTCTGGTGACCCTTGTAACTTACCATGGGGCAACACCTTGTTTCCCCATCAACAAGGAAGTAATTCGCCATTCAGTATTTTCCCATAAAACAAATTAGCAACGCTTCTCCAAGGAGACAAAGGCTGTCTAAGCCAGGAGTCCCGTATCGGAGATTTCCATATGTCTCTGCCTGCGTGTCGGACTTTTGTTGAAGGACAACTTACGTGCAACAGAACGCACGCATCAGAAGGGTCCAGCCCGATGCGTTTTCCCTAAGCGAGCCCACCCGTGTAACCATCTCCTCTTTTCAAGGTGATGAGGCTCCGCAAACTGGCTCAGCAGATTGCAAACTGCAAGCAGTGCATTGAGCGGTCGGCATCACTTATCTCCCAAGCGGAACACTCTCTGAAGGAGAACGATCATGCGCGCTTCCTACAGACGGCGAAGAATATCACTGAGAGGTGAGTGCGGGGGCTGCTGGGAAGTTCTCAGCCGCTGGGCTCCTGTGCCTGGGGAGCGATTGGTTGGCCTTGCCCTCCCCTTGCTTTTGTTTTTGTTTTCAAGGCTGAGTACCAGGGAGAATAGAGGCTTTGAGCAGCTTTGTTCCAGCTAAAGATGCTTCCCTTTGACATGTCAAAGCCTTTTCAGCAGCGCCCTGGAGTTCAAGGCCTTTGAAACAAGAGTCCACCAGCTAGAAAGAATAAAATCAGCCTTGCTTTTTGGGGGGAGAAAGCTTACGGTGGCACAAAACCAGCACTTATTGTGTTTTTATTTGGTCGAGAAGCTTCGCCTCTTCTGAAAGGTCAAAGCTGACTCATGTGAGAGAGAGCGGACCCACCTGTCAATCTCCTACCTCTTGCTTTGAAATGTGTGGCTTATTCTAGGGCAGGGAACACGGAGATAACATTATTTGAACGGACGGTTCAGCAGTAGAACTGGTGGGAGTCTGTACTCCCTTGGTCCGGGTACTTGATCGGTATAGAATCACAAAAAGCACCCGACTCCCCCTAAATGATATCTCCAAGCCTTGCCAGTGCCCTTGACTTCTCATTCATTCTGCTTCTCAGAGTCACTTGCCCCTTATCCAGGGCAATAATAGAATCCAATCACCGGACAACCCCAGGCAGCTCATTCATGCTGGTCTTTATCCTAGAGCAGGAGTCTGCCAGCTCCTATAAAGGACCAGAGAGTAAATATTTTCAGCTTTGCAACTTATGAGGTCTCCTTGGAAGCTACTCAACCCGGCCGTGATAGCTCTCTATCAGCCTCGCTTAGTACAGAAACACTGTCTAAAGGGTGTTTCTAAAAACATTTCGCAAAACAGGTATTTGGCCCTCTGGCTGTATTTTGCCAACCCCTGGCCCGGGGGGGGGAATACCATCCTATGACTTGAATTTCTTCAAGGAAAGAGAAAGAAAGCCAACATTAGTTGAGTGCTTGCCTGTGGCGGCCACCGTGCTAATTCTCAAAATGTCGCGTACAGGTAGGCATTGATATTTCCGTTTCCGCTCTTCTTTCAATTAGAGTAACGTACAGTAGTAGCTTTACAACTCTGGTCTCGTGTTGAACCTGCCTCGCCGTGTTGTTACAGTTGAGAAACATTTCTTCCGCGATTGGTTCCGATACCTGATCTCTTCCAAAGCACGTGGATTGCAGCTGGTTATATCCTTAAAACGATCACCTCCCTACTCTTAAGAGAAGCCAGTTTCTTTCCTCGTGTCTCCTAGGTTCCAAGCGTTTAATTGTCTTCCCAGCTCTCATCTGGACTGCATCCAATTGTTTTATATGCATCCTAAAGTTAGAAAGTGCAAATACCACTAATAACTCCGGTGTGCCTCGGGCAGTCTACTAGACAGTGTTTGCACTTATGTCATGGTTTCCAACTGGGATCCAAGTACTTTTCTCCAGCCTTAAATCACGAGATGGCCAGATGAAATGGCTACCGTGAAGTGCATTTCTCAGCAATCCCTAAAAATTTGATCCCGTGCAATATGAAGAAATTCTCAAGGGCAGAGAATGTGGCCCCATACCGGTTAAGACAGAACATTCTGGGGGCACCTGGGTGGCTCAGCCGGTTGAGCGTCCAGCTTCGACTCGGGTCACGGTCTCGCGGTTCATGAGTTCGAGCCCCACATCGGGCTCACTGCTGTCAGCTTGTTTGCGTGGAGCCCACTTCAGGTCCTCTGTCTTCCTCTCTCTGCCTCTCCCCTGCTTGCGCTCTTCCAAGAATAAATATTAAAAAAAAAAAAAAAAAGAACATTCTGGAAGAAGACCTACCTACCTTTGAAGTGTAACATGAGCACATGAGTGTCCACACGTGATCTCCCTCAGATCCAGCAGGGTGTAACTGGTCCCGTTCACCTCCACCCGTAACAAGCCCATCTCGTCAAGAACAGAAACATGACTTTGAGTTTTCTTTCTACAAATGAATTGTATAATACCGTTGACCCGCAAACAGCATGGGCTTGAATTGCACAAGTGCACTTATACAAAGATTTTTAAAAATGAATACAGTACAGTGCTGTAAGTGTACTTTCTCTCAGGATTTTCTTAATAATATTTTCTATAATAATATTTCTTAATATTTCTAATAACAGTTTCTTCTCTCTAGCTTACTGTATTGTAAGAATGCAGAATATAATGCATATGACATACAAAAAAATGTGTTAATCGACTATTTATGTTACCGGTAAGGCTTCTGGTCAACAGTAGGCTATTAGTAGTTATGTTTGGGGGGGGGGATCAAAAGTTATACATGGATTTTCAACTCGGTGGGGGTCAGCACCCCTAACCACCCCCCCATTGTTCAAAGGTCAACTGTATACTATATTCTCAAGCATCACTAATACATAGTTCCCGTTGTGATTGTATGTGCACTTTTATAAAATTATTTTTTTTTAAGTTTATCTATTTTGAGAGGGTGGGGGGGAATGCAACAGGGTGAGCCGGGGAGGGGCAGAAGGAGAGAGGGAGAGACAGAATCCCAAACAGGCTCTGTCTGTCAGCACAGAGCTTGATGCGGGGCTCGATCTCACGAACGGTGAGATCCTGACCTGAGCCGAAATGAAGACTTTGATTCTTAACCGACTGAGCCACCCAAGCACCCCTAAAATTATTGTAAATAAGCAAAATTATGCACTAAGTCCAGACATAAAAAAGTCGGCCGCCTGTTTATGAGAAGGCTAAACTTCCATCAAAGTTTAAAGACATAGTACCTGTAAAAATTTGCCAACATCCTTCGTCCCCCCGTTTCTGCAGCCCCTCTCTTCTGTCTTCATTTGTCAATCTTCTTGGTCACTTCCCGAGCCTTTCTCTTTCTAGGACTGGAATGAAGGGAAAGAGCAGGGGGCTTGGACTAGGACCTGGGAAACTTGGGCAGATCCCAGCACCACCACTTTTTAACTGTGATCCTTTGGGGTTTATCCGTGAGGTATTTTCTGCTAAGAGGAGTGGGCTCGTAATAGCTGCCTCTATCGGTAGTTTTGATAATAGTGCTGATATCCTATCCTAAGAATGGGCCTTTAACGTCATTGATACTCCATCCTGTATGTTGGATTTAAGTTTTCAGAGTTCATTGTGTCGGTACAGCCCTGCCTTGTGTCTCTTCTGGGGCTGGTCTCTGCCTGTCTCTACTCTTCAATCCTTTACTTAGTAAGCATTCCACTCTGGGACGTGACTTCGTGATTCTCTGCCTCCTATTGTGTCTGCCTTGGGCGTTGGCACCTGTATACTTCCAAACCGTCTTTATTCTTCTAGTCAAGGGTGGAAAGCCCAGAACAAACTTGGAATCCTGCAAGCCTTCCTAAAGTGAGACTTGGGGGAGGTTTTTCGACATCTTTAAACCACTTGAAGTGGATATGTTCACCTATAGGCTGAATCAAACTGCAGAAAGCTTTTTGATTTAGAAACAGTAAGCAAAAAAAAGGAGAGAGACCCTCAAGCTTTACCTCGTAGGAGATGCATGTGCTTTGGAATCAAGTATCCGGCTCCGTGTTCATTGCCTGGCAGTGATTACGGACGGCATTGGGGCTGCTCCTTTAACACTTGTGAGTCTAATCTTGCTCGGACGCTCCTAGCTGGCGGAACCCCCGGCCATCTTGTTTCCACCATTATAGCCCCAGCACGTAGCAAACTGCCTGACGTGAATGAATGAGTGAACAAATTATAAAATAGGTCAAGGAGTCCTACCTAATGCGGTTGTCACAGACACAAAATGAGATAATGTAGGAAAACTATTATTCCAGTTCCCGTCCCAAGGTGAACATGCAACAAATGCTCATTCCCGTCCTTCCTACTCACTGAGTTGATGCAAACAGATTGTATAACATACCGCATTCTCAAGCCACGCTAACGTATAGGTCTTTCGTATGAGTGTATGGGCGTCTTTACAAAATCACGTTAAGCAAAACTTCTCACTGAATTGAAGCATAAGAAAGTTGGTCAACTGGTTATGAGAAATCTGAAGTTTTAGCAGCGAATTCTCAAGAGGAGGGCTAAAGGAAACTTCCCTCTCAACAGTACCCATTTTTCAGACCTTCTAGGAGGGTGTCCGACTCCATAGAGTGACCCCTCTGCCCTTGAACACCTAAGCAGTTCAAGGATCCATCAGACTTACCCCGAATATAAAGCCCAGAGCTCCAGTTGTCAGCTCTGGCAAGATGTCACTTGATTTTAAGAATTTAAGCACATGTGATGAGTGGTTTTTGAGGAGTGTTCTGGTAAGGTGTTGATTGGTATTAAAACAACAAAATTCCAGAGCCAAATGCATCCGGGAAATCTTGAGCAGACCCAAGTAAACCACATTTTGTTGCCATGAGACCTCGCTGGGTTTTACCGTGGTGATGTGCCCTCTCGCCCAAGAGAGACGACCCATTTCAGTGCCATTGTCAGGGGCCTGGCATGGGGGCGATGTTCAGCAGGAAGGGTAGAGCATCTTGCCCTGACATTGACTGTTTGACAGAAACCCTGTAAGCAGTGTAATTCTAGACACATCCACCTTCTGGAAAACTGGCCCCACGTGGCTCCTAGCAAACAGAGTGTTCTAGAGATTAGAGCCATCAAAGTACAACCAGAAACAGAAGTAACGCGCAGTCCACCCCCTTAAGCGTCATAGGGCACAAAGGCCTTATTTGCCTCAATATGACCAAGGCTTCACATGCACCTACAGGCATGTGCACACATGTGTGTATACACACACACACACACACGACTGTGAAGGCACAGAATTGCGAAAGTGGCCTAACACTGATGGCCCTGGTGGATTTTGGGCGTCTCATCTGAAAGGCCAGAAGATGGGCAACAAGGATTTGGGGAATAAAAACGTGACCTAAAATGTTGAATCTGGAAGCTCTCCCCTCGCCCGTCACTCCAATGAAGAATTTGAAATTGTAGCCAATGATAAATATCTTTCCTTCCATCAAAAAACTGTGTAGGTGTCAAAGGCTGCAGTAACTCCACAGACTCTTGCCGTCAGTCTTTGCCTCTCAGGCTTAGGGACTTTCAGCCTTTCCGTTCCCACCCCGCAAAGTTCCCACCATCAAGATGGCAGGCATTTTTAACCCTGTCACGTGACCGAAGCACATTTTTAGTTACCTGTGGTCCATAGGACCAGGAGAAACTTGGGAGAACTCTATTCTGGATGAGCCTGAACAGAAGCTTCTGCCCCTGGACTGGGCAAGTGCTAAGGCGAGAGTCAGAGGCCTTAAGGTCCTCTCAGCCCAAGACCTTCTAATTGGGGTTTCGCTTTGAAATTTTTATTTGAGGAGTTCAAATGCCGTTAGAGCATTTCTTTTAACTTTTCTGCACCGATGCAAATATGTCGGGCTCTTCAGGCCCTGGCATACTTTAAGGGCTTAGTAAATATTTGCTAAATAATCCTGGGATCTCTCTGAGTTTTGAGGAGTTTTTCTGATTATGGGTCATAAGGAAAGCATTTTTAAGTACAGTTTGACCATCTGTAAAAAATGCCAGCAACCGTCCCTTTATCCATCAGTCTAAATTAGCCGGTGTGTTAGTCACAATAATTTGCCCATCTCCCTTGGGCGCAATCCTTAGCCAACAAGATCCCGTAACTCTGCTATTTACTGTTTCTTGGTGAAAAGGTGAGGTGGTGAATTTAGACTCTCCACCCTCATTGAAACACTTGAAACTTTTCTTTCCAGGGGCGCCTGGGTGGCTCAGTCGGTTAAGCGTCCGACTTCGGCTCAGGTCATGATCTCGCGGTCCGTGAGTTCGAGCCCCGCGTCGGGCTCTGTGCCAACAGCTCAGAGCCTGGAGCCCGTTTCGGATTCTGTGTCTCCCTCTCTCTCTGCCCCTCCCCTGTTCATGCTCTGTCTCTCTCTGTCTCAAAAATAAACATTAAAAAAAAAAAGAAAAAAAAAAAGAAACTTTTCTTTCCAGAGTTTATGCCTCTTCAAACTTTCATCTATGGATCCCAGTATCATTCCAATGATTACATTGTTAATTATCCTGTCTCCTTCCCTCCCCTCCAGAAGTACAAGTACAGAAATTCTATTTCTAAGGATTTTGAGCACTTCACAGGTGTAACTATTATTATCTTTTTTAAGGGTTTTTAAATGTTTATTCGTTTTTGAGAGAGAGAGAGAAAGACAGAGTGTGAGCGGGGGAGGGGCAGGGAGCATAGGAGACACAGAATCCGAAGCAGGCTCCAGGCTCTGAGCTGTCAGCACAGAGCCCGATGCGGGGCTCAAACCCACGAACTGCGAGATCGTGACCTGAGAAGTCGGACGCTCAGCCAACCGAGCCACCCAGGTGCCCCGAAAATATATTATGTTTATAAAATACAAAGTTTCGGGGTGCCTGGGTGGCTCAGTTGGTTAAGTGGCTGAGTTCACCTCAGGTCGTGATCTATCAGTTCATGATTTCGAGGCCCGCATCAGGCTCTGTGCTAAGAACTTGGAGCCTGGAGCCTGCTTTGGATTCTGTGTATCTCTCTCTGCCCCTCCCATGCTTGTGCGCTCTCTCTCTCTCTCTCTCTCTCTCTCTCTCTCTCTCTCTCCTCTCTCTCAAAAATAAACATTAAAAAATTTTTGAAATAAAATAAAACACAAAGTTTTAAGAGCCACTAAGAGGTATAGGAGGAGCTACATCTCCTTAGGTAACGAGGTTGAAATTTTTCTAGGTTAAACGGAAGAGTAGAGACCTGGAATTCTCCTCCTGGCTGGGGCCAGCCAGCTTTGTGACCTTGTATAAATGGTGGCGTTTACCAAACTTAATGAAATACCCAGATCACCAAGATTAGGAGGCTGGCATAGCCTGATATGCTCAGAGGTGGCCTACATCATGCCACAATTGTGTTGCCTTTAAGAGAATCGCCTGCGGTTCTTAACTAGATTGTTCTGCCATTAGTAACTGAACTTTGCAAATCAACTTGAGAGCTCAACACAGGCCTCTCGGGAGATCTCTCACACGTAGCAGGAGAGTCAGACCCACCAGTACCTTGCCGTAGAGTTTATGAACGAGAACTCTAACTAGCAACCCTAAATGAAGAGGAGAAACGGTGTATCCGTTGGAGGAATGTGAGAGAAAGCTCACGAATATTTTTCATGGCATCTGCCGGGAATATGGGGCAAAACAATGCATACAAGGAGAATGGAGCGAGCCAGGGCGAAAACTCCTTTCTTAATGTTTATTTCAGAGAGGGGCTGGTAATTGATGAAACTAATCCAATATCTGGAAACATTCTTTTTTAATCCTCACTTTGCCTTTTATGCAGTTTGAAATTTTGGAGACTCCTCTTTGAAGTAGAGCGGGGTCGGGTCTGAAAGGAACAAACCGTTTCCCAGACAGATGTGTGAAGAAATGCCCGGAGCTATGAGCTTCTCGCTGGGGTTAGATGTGAAGGGGGCCAGGCTGTTAAATACACAGCAACATGAAATATGAATATTCTTTCACCTCCGTGGGGAATTTTTTTCCGAGGTGAAAAGAAAGGCGGCGGGGGAGGCAGAACGCTATTCTACTGTTTACCCAATTCCTTTGCCTGGTCTTTGAGCTTCCATTCATTAGTATGGCGTTGCTGTGCTGTGCCACTCCAAGATCCTTTCTGAGGCTCACGTGTGAAAACAGCACGGTTTTAAAATGATATTTCTTGTCCTTTTGTTGTCTTTCATTCCTATGCAGCGACAGTGAAAGCCATCTTGACAGTTCTAAAATGTTGTGTTGTTTACATTACAGAGTCTCCATGGCAACTGCATCATCCCAGGTCCTAATTCCTGAAATCAACCTCAATGATACCTTTGACACCTTTGCCTTAGATTTTTCCCGAGAGAAGAAGTTGCTAGAATGTCTGGATTACCTTACAGGTAATGTCTTGCGTGTGTGTGTGTGTGTGTGTGTGTGTGTGTGTGTGTGTGAGTGTGTGTGTGTGGGGGGGGGGTAATATTGTGTACATTCGGTGATACGCATACTTTGCCCCCCAGATCCGTTCCCTAAAAACCAGAGGGGTGCGCTTCTGATTTAGGAATGGAGTCTAATATTCGCATAAACAATTTCTGGCACTCTTTCTTCTTTTTTTTTTCACTCAAAACAGCACAGTCTGAGACCAAACTGGGAACAGAGGAAAAAGGAGAATCTCAATAACTGAAAACATACTTACCACCATTTTCCCTCCCTCTCAGAGTGTGGGTACCACAAATAATGGCTCTGTTGGCCATCGCAGGGATACATAAGGGAGCGTGGCTATTTTCCATTTCATCTCAGCAAGGCATCTGACTCTCACGGTGTCTTGCCAGAGAAAAACTTGGCAGCTGACTTCGATTGGGTGTCTACCCTGCTCCGGCTTTTTGTATGTGAGAGCCTGTTTAATCTTCCCAACATCCAACTGAGGTCAAGTGTTGTCAGCCTCATTCTGCAGAGGACGGAGGTCACCCATCTTGCGGGAGGTCAGGTAGCCAAGGACTTGGCAGAGTTAGCATTTGCTTGGGTCTGTACAGACTCCCAAAGACCTCCTGGTCTTTCTCGTAAAAGACCGCATTTCATCTTGGCAAAGGTCACCGTGGCAAACGTCCCAGAAATCACACGCGAATTCCTGGTACCATGTTTCCAATAGGCATTTTTTGGGTCAAACTTAAGAAACAAAAGCAAACAACAATAAAAGAAAACCTTAGCCTCCTCCCATTCCTAACCATGCTTCCAGATTTTTCTTTGCTGTCAACCTCTAGAGCGAGAACTGAAATCATTCGCTGGGAGGATGTGGACTGTTTAGATGACCTCTATTTGTGTTAGCCAAAGCCACCGGTGCCTATGACTTCAGGAAAGCTCCATGTATACAGTGAAGCCAGATGTGCACCAAACTCAGGACAGGCGGCCCTCGAGAGACCACATCCCTGGCTTAGTTAGCATGGCATCAGCTTCTCGACTCCAGCTCTGTGTGTGTGTGTGTGTGTGTGTGTGTGTGTTTGGGGGAGAGTGGTTGGAAAAGACGGAGCAGGAGAAAGGGAACATTGTGTATAGTTTGTTTTTACAGTCTGTGGATCAAAAGCAAGGAGTTTTCTATCCAAGGGGCGTTATACCCAGACAGGTTTTTTCTTCACAAGAATCCAAGGCGCTGTTTTTAGCCTTTCTGCATTTGCAAGGGAAGCGGTCGTCCCACAAACTTCTTATCTTCTGTAATTCTTTCAAACCACACCACTCAAAGAAGTTGACTCAAAAATGCATTTGCAGTAAGGAACCAAACTTGGTTTCAAACACTTATGAATATCCTGCCCTCCTTTTTTAAGCTTTTCACTCTGAGATTTATCTAAACTAACTACCCCATAGAATCTTCCACGATGATAAAAACGTTCTGTATCTACACTGTCCATTATGGTAGCCGCTAGCCACATGGGGCCATCGAAAACTTGAAATGTGTGCGGCGAGTTTTTACTTTTACTTAACTGTAATTAAATGTAATTGAAATTTAAAAAGCCACATGGAGCTCGTGGCTACTGCATTAGACAGTGCTTTCTCTGCCTAAGCTGTTTTCCATAATGACATCCGATTAGAAAAAAGCTCTTTTTTTCTTACATCATTTGGGATTGAGTGTGATCGCAACAACAGAAAATCCACTTAGCAGTGACTAAACCCATCAAGGAGTGTTTGTATCCCGGGAACAGGAGGACGGAGCTGTGTGTCCCGGGCCTGGGTAGCGGCTCACTGACGACCTCAGACTCTAGCTCTCTTCTTTTTCTGCTCTGCCGTCACTGTGTTGCCTTTTCGCCACACGATCACAGCACAACTCCCCCACCTCCGTGCATCATGCTCAAATTACAGGCAAAAAGAGAGGGACACAGGGGAGATGATGACAAAGATCCGTGAGCCAGCTTTGTCTTGGGTTATTAGGAAAATGAGACGCTTGCTCAGAAGACCCGTCTAGTAAACTCCCACTTGTGTCTTATGGGCCAGATCCACGTCACAAGGTCACGGCCAAGGACACAGAAGAACGAAACACTGTTTGGCTGGGCACTTGGCCTTTCTGCACAAAATCAGTGTCTCGTTGACCTGAGTGTATCCTCCCCTTCCCCAAGAATTGTTTAATGGTATTTCAGTGGGCGCACCTTCACGGGCTAATCTCTAAGCCAATGCCAGAGTAGTGATTAAAGGAGAAAACGTGAAAGCACTTGGCACCGACTAGTACCAAGCACACCATGTATCATCCCCGATGCCTGTTTATGCCAAACGGAAGATCACATGGGGTACCTGCTCTTAAGCCTTCTTAACTGTCAACGTCAAATACAAATCTGGTCCACGTCTGGACATAACAGCGATCCTGGCCATAACGTAGGATGCTTGGCTGATATTGCCAAGTCCAAATAGCCTATCAGACGTTCGTCAGCAGGAAATGAAGTGTTTGCGGAATATGAGCCCGCCATTTCTTGTGCCCTGTTTATGACAGAGACAGGAAAATAACAGCTCTGCTACCCGGTCCATGAATATTGAAATTGGGAGCATGGTGCTATTTTCATTTACCGTAAATTAGGTATTGACTTTTCAGGACAAACCCATTGGGCTGATAATCAAAACAGGGTTAGCCCGCGTGGCTGTGAAAACAAGATTTTTTTTTTCCCCCTGTGACATGCCTCTAAGCGGTATGTCAAGTTAATAACCCGGAGAGGTGACATTTCCTCCCCGATTGCAGCAACTGCCTTGTGCCTCCCAGCCACTCGCTTATTTTGAGCGTACGTTTTCTTTATATTTAATCATATATTGCAATGCAGAAAGAACACAACCTTTCTACAGCGGTGGATGGAAAAAATAATTCAGTGAACTGTTTAGATCATGGGAGAATAAGCGTTTCTCCACTGGTCCAGGCGGGGTGATCCCACACGAACACGGACAGTCGGAAGCACGTTTTATGGTGCGGCCGGGCCTCCCCCGCAGAATGCGTCTCCGGGTTGGCGTCGCTGATTCATGCACATCAGAGTCACAGCACATGACACGAAGTCTTGCGTGTGGATACTTCAGGAGATAGGTGTGTAAATACATATTCCAGAAAGAATGCTTTAAAGGCTCGACAGAGCCTTTCTGTCTTAATGCACAGCTTAATGCAGCCTCTGCCACGGGTAGGTGCTCATTAATAATGTTCGTAGAGTCCAATAACCAAGAGACAAAGCTGGTCTATGTGACTTTGTACAGCGAACATACTTCATACTTGGCCGCCTACCGTATTTGTCCTGAATACACCGTCAGGTGGCAAAAGGAAGAATACGAAAACAATTAGGGTCTTAAATTTGCCCTGTTTATAAACTTTTCTCCTTCTTTGGCTTTGTTCAGGCCTCATCAATCCTAATCGCAATTTAAAGCAAGAAAGAACTCTGCAATGATGTAAACTGAGGCTGCTACCGATCTGTAGAATGCTGCAATAGTCTCCTTTTTTGAAGTTAGGTTCTAGTATCCAGAAGAGTGGAAATGAAGGCCTGGATCAGTTCTCTAAGCCAGGGGTTGGCAAACTTTGACTATAAAGGGCCAGATGGTAAATATTTTAGGCTTTGCAGGACATATGGTCCCAACTACTCAACTCTGCTGTTGCACATAAGCAGCCACAGACAATACGTAAATGAATGAGCCTGGCTGTGTTCCAATAAAACTTTATTTACAAAAATAGGCAGTGGGCCAGATTTGGCCCAGAGCCATAGTTTGCCAACCCCTGCTCTAAAAGATTATTGCCGGTGCAAAGCACTCACTGCCTAGTCTTTTTCTTGCTCACAAACTCTTCTCATAAAACCAGGTACTGAAATCAAGCCGGTAGGTTTTAAGTCAACTTCAAATAATTATTTTGGTAGGATTTAGACTTCTCCGCTCCAGACTGTGTTCAAGACATAAAATAGCAGCCTTCTCCAGTGTTTTCTTCGGGGAAGGAAAATGTACTTCTTAGATATGATCGATTGTTCATCATGTCCTTCTTAATTTGAAATATCACCTATAAATTAAAAACTGGGGAGAAAATAGGGCCACACTAATAAGGGTTTTTTTTATAAGGCATCGAAACATCTAATGAAAGGGGCGCCTGGGTGGCTCAGTCGGTTAAGTGTCCGACTCTTGATTTCGGCTCGGGTCATGATGTCACGCGGTTCGTGAGTTCGAGCCCCGAGTCAGGCTCCGCACTGACAGTGCGGTCAGTGCAGAGCCTGCTTGGGATTCTCTCTCTCTGCCCTCCCCCCCCGCTCACACACACGCACTCGCTTGCTCTCTCTGTCTCTGTCTCTGTCTCTGTCTCTCTCTCTCTCTCAAAAATAAATAAATTAAAAAAAAAAACATCTAATGAAAGAAAATTTTCAAACAATTACTCGGTAGGTTTGTTATGGCATAACGAACATCAGTATTTTTCCAATTGTTTTCATAAAATACGTGGCCTCACATACCTCAGGGGTTGGCAAACTTTGGCTCTCAGGCCAAATCTAGCGCTCACCTGGTTTTGTAACTAAACTTCTCCCGGCACCTGGCCATGTCTGTTTGAGTCTGAATGGTCCGTGGCTGTTTTTGTAGTGCAGAGGCAGAGGTGAGTAGTTGTGACAGAGACCATATAGCTTGCAAAGCCTAAAACGTTTACCATCTGGCCCTTTACTGAAAAAGTTTGCCATCCCCCCCCCCCCCCCCCCCCCCACGGATGAAATCCCAAAAGTTCATCTCGTTTACTTTCTGCCTAACATGTTTTCTTGCATGGACAAGAGTATTCGTTGCTTAGCCTCCTCAACGTGCTTTCACGATAGAGACAAGTCCCTCCTGGAGGGCCGAAGTCACGCTACCTGTTAAAAATCACAGCGATCACCAGCCAACCAAATGTGCTTTGGATTGGGGCCACCGTCTCTAGGACGGTGGTCCTGATGGACCTGTCCAGTAAGGCCTGCTTTGACTGTCACACATCTCCTCTGCAACGTATCCCAGAGGTGCCTGCTTCGTTGCTGATGAGCATTCTTGATCCCCACAGCTCCCAACCCTCCCACAATTAGAGAAGAGCTCTGCACAGCTTCCTATGACACCATCACCGTTCACTGGACATCCGATGATGAATTCAGTGTGGTCTCCTATGAGCTCCAATACACCATATTCACCGGACAAGCCAATGTCGTTAGTGAGTATTGCGCACCCTATCGGTCTCTCTGTTTGGTGACTGTTTCCGGATAGATTGCGTTTCTAAATTTAAGCATCAGGGGAAGACAAGGGAGGAAAGAATCCACGGTATTTATTGGCTGCCTTTCCTAACCAAGAAGATGATGGCGTTCGCTCGTGCTCTACGAGCAAAACTAGCTGGCCAAATAGCAACGAAAATTAATGATCTCTAGCAAACCACATGGATGAATCTTACAAACATGTGAGAGAAAGAAGCAGGAAACCAAAGCATACACGCAGTACGAGTCCGTTTGTACGTTCATAACTTAAAGATAAAAGGAAACTCTTTTGCTTAGAGAGGCATATGATCGTGTAACAACTAGAGATAAAAGCGGGGTGGCTACTTTCTGGGTGGGAGTCACATGGTTTAGTCATTGTATCATGCATTTAGTTTTATGTACTTTTTCGAGTGTTTCACAATGTAAAAAAAAAAAAAAAAAAGAATGTAATAAAGTGGAGAGGCAAGCAATGTTAGTAACTGGCCCCACCTGGGAAGAATTTCAGCCCTTCCTTGAAACACGGAGAGGCCCCTCTCTCCCTGGGGCCCGTGAGATATTTGGCATCAGAGACCATGTGATGATCTCACATCGCCCCCAGTTGCTGGCCGGAGAGGTGATCACAAAGGAATCTCTCCTCCCCACCCCCGCAGCTATTTCAATTGAGTTGAGTAAATGGAAAAGGACCAGAGAAGTGGCTTTTCAGGGGAGCAAGTTTGAAGCCTCTTTAGCAAATTAAAATAGAGCATGTCAAAATAGAATAGAATAGAATAGAATAGAATAGAATAGAATAGAATAGAAGCCACTTTTCAACAAAGAAGTGTTTTGAAAAATTCAGTATCAACTTAATGTGCTTTTATTATGTAAACCTCTTCTCGGCTTCACCACACTGTTCTTTCCTCGCACGTGTAATTCTGACACGGTTCTGAGAAGTGTGATGCTTAAAAAAGAAATCAGGTGTAGGATTAATTAAAAGAGTGATGGGCCAAGAGCCCTGCTTCTGAGTAACTGAAGGTCACTGGCTCATGCCAACAAATGGACCCCCCAGCTTCCTTAGCGCCTCGTTTCCCAGGCTTCCCTCCTCACCCCTCGGACCCTCCCCTCCCTAATTGGCCTGCCTTGGGAGCTTTATCAAAATCTTACCATTTTCCAAGAATGTGTAAGGGGGAAAACCGTGAAACGTCGAGAACAGCTTTGGCCAGCCGCCCGAGCAGGGGGGAAACAGAGGGCAGAAGCGGCAGGTGTAACAAAAACGTCTTGGGGGAGATGATGGCCTAAGTCTCGGAAGAGAGTGGGTATGTATCAGAGAGGTAAGGGGACGCCAGGCAGCCACCTGATCAGGCGCAAACCTGTAGAGACCTAGAATGGCCAGGCGTTTTCGGAGACACCGCCTACGAAAGCCTGGCTGGAGAATTGAGTGAGGAAGGGGAGACGGGGAGACGTGAAGACGGGGAAGTAGAACCAGGACTCAAACCCGAGTAGGTCTGGTTCCGGAAAGCACGTGTCCTTAATCACCAGTCTCTAAATCCTAACCCGCAGTAAAGACCCGGCCACGGCGTGTTGGATTTTCCCCTGTGGGCTTGGGCGTCACGCGGAGCCGCACCGCCATCTGATCGGTTGGAAGCCGTGTCGGGCAGTGCTGGGGACGAGGGAGTGGGACAGGGCAACACTAGAAGCAGAGACGTGAACTGGGAGGCCCGTAGTAATTCACAGAGGCACAGCTGGCCAGGAGCCGCCAAGGGCACTAGCACCGAAGAAGGCGAGGGCAGGAGAAGATGATTCCAGAAAGACTTCACCTCTCACCCGTATCCCCGGGGAACACCGTTACTATCTTCAGCTATTTGGAGTGCTTTTGGGGGCACATCTGAGAGGCACGGGGGTATCAGGATTTTCGATTCGTCTGGTTTCGCTCCCCAGCCCCAGCCCTACATGCCCCCACAAATCATGAAGCAACGCTGATTCCCTAAAGTCTTTCTCTTTTTTTATTTAAAAAAAATTGTTTTTCACGTTTATTTATTTTTTGAGAGACAGAGACAGAGCATGAGCTGGGGAGGGACAGAGAGAGAGAGGGAGGGAGCCACAGAATCCAACGCAGGCTCCAGGCTCTGAGCTGTCCGCACAGAGCCCGACGTGGGGCTCGAACTCATGAACCACGAGATCATGGCCTGAAGTCAGATGCTTAACCGACTGAGCCACTCAGGCGCCCCTAAAATCTTTCTTTTTAGTGAGCAATGCACGAACACTGTATAATAATGTATAAAATGTATCTAGTGAAAATTGGATGCTTTTCAATACGCCAGCCACCTCAGTTCCAAAGTTACCCACTGTGGGGCCCCTGGGTGGCTCCTTCGATTGAGCATCTGACTCGTAATTTCGGCTCGGGTCATGATCTCGTGGTTCGTGAGTTCGAGCCCCATGTGAGGTCCTGCGCTGACAGCGGGAGCCTGCTTGGGATTCTCTCTCTCCCCCTCTCTTCCCCTCCCCTGCTCACACGCTCTCCCTCTCTCTCTCTCTCTCTCAAAATAAACTTTAAAAAAAGAAAAATATCAAGAAAAAAAAAAAAAAAACAAAGTTACCCACTACATCAATTCTATTTCACATGCATCTTTCCTGGGACGGTCTGTTAATAGACGGGCGTGCGTATACATTCACAGTCACAGAGAAATACCTTTTTAGGGGCGCACAAGGTAACATGCCATACACAGCTCCTTACCTTGCTTTTTTCACCCAGAATTTTCTCTTTTGATGGACTCAGGGACAACAGATTAGGGACCTTAAGTACGTTTGCAGACTCCCTTTACCTTTGCCATATAATATAACACCAGGAGCGTTAACGATGATAGCGATGGTAAGACTTTTGTCCTTTGCCATATTCTCTTGGTTAAAAGCAGGTCACAGGTGTTGCTCACACTCAAGGAGACAGAAATGCACAAAATCATGAACAGTAGCGTGAGAACCACGGCGGCTACCCAAGTTATGTCTTTCCTGAGGTGTCTTGAATCAACTGATTATGAGCGTTTGGACAGTACATAGCGCCTTGGCCTGGACTGGCGGGCCTTTGTATCAGTTGGCTTCTGCTGAACAGCCAACAACCGCAGAAGCTAGGTGGCGGATGACGATCCACACGCATTGCTTGTGTGTCCGGAATCCGGTGGGAGTCCGCTAGAGGGTCCCGCTGACCTTGGTGAGGCTCCGTCATGGTCCGGCTGCTCGGCCGGGGCACACAGCGCCCTCCCACAGTCCCGCTCAGGCGCCTTCTCCTGGCGATCACAGCGTGCGGGTGGAGGGGCAGGCCCGCTTGCACACGTGCTTCGCAAGCCCTTGGCTTCGTCGTGTGAGCCGATGTGCCACAGGCCAAAGCACGTCCCCTGGGCGAGGCCAGAGTCAGAACGCGAGGGCCTTCAGGGTTCCATCACAAAGGGGACGGATACGGCCAGGAGCAAGGAAGTGGAGCCAGAAGGCAGCCCGCTCTAGAACCCTAACTCGATACCAGCCCGTCCCTCCATCCCCAGAATGAAAAGAAGAGATCTGTTGCTTGAAACTTAGGGCTTCTCAGGTGGTTAAGCTGTGACTAACTTGGCTTCCGTGCCGTCGGCATGAAAAATAATACCCCGACAAGACATATAAGTGGAATAGAGGAGCGAAGGCCATGCCCATGGAAATGCAGTGCCAACAGCACTCCTGAATCCATAGCTTTATGCTTGGTGATTCCAGGGAAGGTGTTTTGTTCCCCAAGAGCAGTGGCCACAAGAAAATACATGGCAATGACTTCATGAAGATGACCGACCTTGCTTATTTAACGCACAGGTGCCACAAAGGCCATTCTCCCAGGACGGATGGAAAGCAGGGACACTGTAGGTGCTCATCTAATGGGGGTACACTCATCCGTTTGTTGGTCTCGAGAGTTATTTGTCCCTTGAATGTCCATTGAGCCGGTATAGTGAAGCCCTGAGGCCTCCAGGATCAAGTTGTAACAAGAAAAGAATAAACTTAGATAAATAGGCAATTGAGGGGCCCCCGGGTGGCTCAGCCGCTTGAGCGACCAGCTGTGGCTCAGGTCATGATCTCACTGCTCCTGGGTTCGAGCCCCACGTCAAGCTTTGCTCTGACAGCGTAGAGCCTGCTTCAGATTCTCGGTCTCCCTCTCTCTCTCTGCCCCTCCCCTGCTGGCATTCTCTCTCTCTCTCTCTCTCTCTCTCTCTCTCTCTCTCAAAAGTAAACATTAAAAAAACATTTTAAAAAGGCAAGTGAGATGCAAAGATCTTCAAATTATTTTCTTCTTAACTATTATACGTATTTGTAGTGACTGAGCGAGACCTGGATTTGAATCCCAACTTTGGGCCACACTAGCTCCATCATTTGGGGGCCAATCATCGAACGTCCTCTGAATCTGTTTCCTCATCTGTAAGAAGAGGTAATGTTTTACCTTCACATGGTTGAGATAACAAAAGTGTAGGTCTTAGCCCCGCATTTGCCACAGTGTTGGCACATAAATATTCAAAGTTCTTATTCGTACGAAAATATAGACTACAGTCGCCCGTCATTGCATTTAAAAAAAAAAAAAAGCTGATATTTTGGGGGTGCCTGCGTGGCTCAGTGGGTTAAGTGACCTACTCTGGCTCAGGTCACGATCTCGCGGTTTGTGAGTTCGAGCCCCGCGTTGGGCTCTGTGCTGACAGCTCGGAGCCTGGAACCTGCTTCGAATTCTGTGTCTCCCTCTCTGTCTCTTTCTGCCCCTCCCTGCTGGCACCCTGTTTCTCTCTGTCTCTCAAAAACAAATAGATGTTAAAAGCAAAAACCAAAGAACCTTTAAAAAACAATAAAAAGCTAGTATTTTTGGTCACATGGTAAATGTCTGTCATGACATTTGAATTGTCTACGCGATAGCATTTTGCACAATCGTCACGTGAAAGCCCTTCCCTGAATATTGTTTGTCCATCTGTCCTACCATTTGGAGGAATATCCCTTGCAGATGTCACATTGAATGACAAGATCTAATAATAAAACTCTACGGAAAATTCGAAGGCATTATACTCCCAAACTGGTCCTGGCTCCTTGTGCGGCTAGGTCACCGGTGCCTTCGCTTGTCAGAATAAATCCTAGTTAATTGCCCACAACTGACTTTGGTGAAGGAGAATTAGATAAGATCTGTGCAGCTTTTAATCTTATAAAAAGGCTCTCCCTAATCAAATTCATATATTCAAATGCAAAATTAATGACGCTATTAATTTTTTATCACGCATTTTTATTAACAGACTTGCGACTGCAGATGTTAATGAATTGCTTATTAATAAGTAGATATGTATTTAATTTTGCCACGTTTTTCATGTTTTCTTCCAGAACTTCTTCCAATGCACCATTTGCAATCTTAAATGGGGCCTTTTCCCAGCAGCCTATTTTTATCACTAGCCAAAGTCATAAGATGCGTTTCTCCATGTGTTCATGGCAAAGCAGTTATCTGTATTTAATTAATTTTAGTCATTTTGAAAACATTCGTGAAAGTTATTAAACAGATAGAGAAGGAGGAAAAGAATGTGCGCTTCTGTCCAATCTGTGAAAAGAAACAAAGGATGTTAGCAGCCGGTGCACAGCCTCTCAGAAGGGTGTCCATGTTGCATCATGTTTTATACATAATGTTTTACTGCAAGATGACAGTTGCTATACAAGGCTCTGAAATCCCAAATGTAATTAGGATCTTGTAATGAGCGACATTATGTAGGGAAATGCTTCTGACCCGTTGTGAATGAGAACAAAATGTATAAAATTGAAAAACTCAATTAAGTTTCATTATGAACTAATTATCTTCCAAGTTCCATTGTTGTTTTAATACTTCAAGCTGAATTAGAGAAGGTGAACGGTGGAATACCCTCGAAGACGATTGAAAACGAATTTGGAGACGAGGGAAGTTTCTGTCGGGATGGTTGCGTGGGTGTCTCATACAGAGGTGAAGAAAACCCGGTCGACGGTCCCGACACGGTGGGGTATCGGGGCAGAGAGGTCTGGCGCAAGACCGACACTAGCCACGCAATAGCTTTGTACTCTGAGGCACCCACCCCCTTACTCCAGCCCCCAAAAGAAAATGGTCGGTGTTGCTTTCTTGGCATTTTTAATCAACTCCTCGGTTATTGCCCCTGCAATAATAATAACACAGAGGTAAGCCTAAACAGGACTAGTGAGCGTTCACGAAAGCAGATTGTCCCAGTGCAAAGCCGTCCAGTCAAATTTTACTACGCCGTATAAACATTTTGTTCTTTTCATAGTCAAGGAGAAAAATTGGTGACCTCTTCAAAATAATCAGGATGGTCAGGGTCCCTTTCCTGTTCGGTAAAGCGTTCCGAAACATTAAATCTTTGTTGGGCTAAGACTCTGGATTATAGGCCAAGTTGCTGTCTGCTTTAGGATGTTGTTGAAAGCGTTCCCCCACCACATGAGGCCCAGCTTTTCGGTTGGTGATATAAAGTTTATTGAAACATTTTTACATTCGCTTTCTTTGACCACAATACTCATTTTACTGTAACGTAGGCAATTAAACGGGACCAGTGTAAA
Organism: Felis catus; assembly: GCF_018350175.1. Lineage (NCBI taxonomy): Eukaryota > Metazoa > Chordata > Mammalia > Carnivora > Felidae > Felis > Felis catus. The sequence goes on along the minus strand of NC_058386.1, from coordinate 7,529,311 downwards.
CGCAGTGACATTGATAGGATTCTCGTTTGATTCTCCCAAATGCTGTTATTGTTTTCGTTCGTGCTTGACTGCTGTTGACAAAGGTCTAGGCATATGAGTAGATTATCCCAGGCAATAGAAAAGCTCGTTGTTTTTGTTTTATTGCTATTGTAAGATTATTATTAAATGTCTAAAGTGAGTTAGACAGGCTTGGGGCCCAGAGCTCAGCGTTCAAAATGGCCCTTCTTTGGTTGGATCGAAATCTCTCATTTGGCCATGCCGCTATCCGGAAGCATTGAGTTTCTTGCAGCTACATTCAAGGAAAAAGTAAGGTGAGAAAGTGTCAAAAAAGATACGTAGTAAGGAGAGTCCCATGTTGCTGAACCACTTATGCGTGTTTTCCTGGGTCTAAGAGTTAGGGGGAAATTGGGGGGAGGAGTGGGGTGGGTGGTTGTTAGTCGCCATGTCTCCGACACCCACTCAACCCGTTCTGTGAGTTTCCCCATCGTTCCCTTGTTTTTCGCTGGCTTTATCAAGTCTGGCAGCCCTCCTGGCGAAATGTTCACAGGTGGGGATGAAAAGAGGTGACAGAAAACTCACAGGGTCATGTATATATCTATGACTCACTGAAGTGTGTCTAAAGATACTATGCACCTGAGGTGCAAATCATAGGAGGTGAATTTTCACACTTGACAAAATACTTTCAGGGTTCCTTCCAACTGTGAGACTACCAGGAACACTTGAGCTTCCAGAGTTGGAGAAAGCATTTAGTAGGATTCAAAGACAGATGTCATGGGGCTGTGAATACCTTGGAATGCTATGCAAATATTTGTGGGTTGGTATGGAAATGCACATGTGACTTTCTTTCTTTAGAAATGTTTTATTAGATTCTCAAAGAGGTGAGACCAAAGAAAGATTAAGGGACTGCTTCTTGGGATTATGGTAAGGTATAAGTTGCCTCAAGATCAAAAGAACGAACCCTTTGACTTGCAAATCCACTGAAAGGGAAAGAGTGGGGGGGAGTTGGGAGCCCCTCAGGAAGTGGAGGGGCCCAGCCCTCTACCAAGAAATGGTGAAGGAAATTCACCAGAGCCAGGAAACTTCATGACAGCCAGTCGCGGGGGGGGGGGGGGGGGGGGGGGGGGGGGGGGGGGGGGGGCTGGGAAAATGTTCTCTTAGAGTGGATGGAGATTGATGGGTGAAGAGAGGAGAGTTGGGCCCAATACCAAAGAGATGTTTTCAGCATCAGCCAGCTGCAAAACAAAACGGGCTTCCTTTTCCCTCCATGTTCTTCCAAGCATCATAAATCCTCAGCCTGCCCCCCAACCCACATCCTGCAGAATGCAGCCGGAACTCTACTCTGAAACCAGCCGTGCCAGGGAATGCAGCTGGTCACAACTCCCCGTTCCTGCTCTTCTAAGAGCCGCACCGGGCCCTCAGCTGCCTGCTTCGGGGTGCTCGTAGGGAACCCTCGTAGGCTCCTGACTTGGTTAATTACGGCCACACCAAGTCTGCAACGCAAACAGCCCCGATGATCATGTTCCTAGCTCCCCTGTCAGCAGCTGGGCCAGGCCCTGCTGGCCTCCCTCAGGCACCGGCTGCCTGTAGAGCTGTGACCTAGATCTCTCCTCCTGCTGCGATGAGCAGGCTATCTGGGGAATGTTCTCCCCGTGGCAAAGGCAGAGGCACGAGGGCTCAACACAAAGTCTCAAGGCCCTGTAATGGCTGCCCTTGCAGCCAATCACACGGCCAAATCGAAGGCCGTGTCGTAGGGCGATATATCCCATCTGGGGAGCGAGCCACTGCGAAGTCACTTAGGCCTGCATCCGGGGCAGGGTGAGGAATTAGAGGCAAAAATGCCATCTACTACGTGTACATTAGCACGGTCAGCTTCTCATCCGTGATTCAGGTCTCTTCTCACTTTCCTGAGTCTCACGATTGACGAGGTACAAATTTTAAGGGTTACCGTAACGAGAGTGTGGGGTGAGGGTGCAGAGAGCGGACCCAGCGGGAACCCGCCGCTTTCTTTACATCACCACGGCCCCTAACAACACGTCGCACACACACACGTGCACAAGACACCAGACAGAAGTGCCTTTGCTGCTCTTGACGCTGAACGGAATTTGTGTTATAATAATTTTTTTTATTTTTATTTTTTTAATTTTTTTTTTATGTTTATTTATTTTTGAGACAGAGAGAGACAGAGCATGAACAGGGGAGGGGCAGAGAGAGAGGGAGACACAGAATCGGAAGCAGGCTCCAGGCTCTGAGCCGTCAGCCCAGAGCCCGACGCGGGGCTCGAACCCACGGACCGCGAGATCGTGACCTGAGCTGAAGTCGGACGCTTAACCGACTGAGCCACCCAGGCGTCCCTGTGTTATAATAATTTTTAATACTTTTTTAAGGTCTATTTATTTTGAGAGAGAGACAGACACAGCATGAGTGGGGAAAGGGCAGAGTGAGCAAGCAAGAGGGAGAGAGAGAGAGAGAGAGAGAGAGAGAGAGAGAGAGAGAGAGAATTCCAAGCAGGCTCCACGCCACCAGCACAGAGCCCGATGAGGGGCTCGAACCCACGAAGCCGTGAGATCATGACCTGAGCCGAAACCGAGAGTCAGACGCTCAACCGCCTGAGCCACCCAGGCGCCCCGCAAGATAATAGTTGTAACTGGTTTTTCCATTTAGAGCACACAATAGGAATATATAATAACAAATACAGGTGGATCACCTACCGTAGGCAGGAGACTGAGCACTGGAACATACTAGGGGTCTCTCTCAGAAGTGGCCAAGCACCCCACTTGTGGTTCACGTAACCCCCGATTACACAGACTCGGAGTCGCGCAGACGTCGCCCCACGCTTGCGCCAAAGCACCGCGCCGTGTTCTGCTTGGTTTTGCAGGTCTGTGTAACTCTGCCGACAGCTGGATGATCGTGCCCAACATCAAGCAGAACCACTACACCGTTCACGGTCTGCAGAGCGGCACCAAGTACATCTTCATCGTCAAGGCCATCAACCAGGCGGGCAGCCGCAGCAGCGAGCCTGGGAAATTGAAGACAAACAGTAAGTGTCGCCTCCCTCCTGCTCTCCCCTCAGCTGCCTCGGTCCCCCCTTTCTGTTCCTTTTCTCTGCCTCGGGCATCGCCGACGGCCTCAAGAAGCAAGTCAAGAGCTAACGGGTTCCAAAACTCACTCGACCCTTAAGGGCTGTGAGTCCATCCACCTCTCTGCTCTTCAGACTGCTCATTTAAAAAAAAAAAAAAAAACTTTCGTTTTAATGTTTATTTATGTTTGAGAGAGACAGAGTGCAAGTGGGGGTCGGGCAGAGAGAGGGGGAGACACAGAATCCGAAGCGGGCTCCAGGCTCCGAGCTGTCCGCACAGAGCCCGACGCGGGGCTCGAACCCACGAACTGTGAACTCATGACCTGAGCCGAAGCCGGACGCTCAACCGACTGAGCCGCCCAGGCGCCCCTGTAGTATTGCTTTCCATAGCAGAAGAGCACATGAACAGCTCTTTCTTCAGGAATTCTTTATTTTACTCCAGATATCTGTCTAGCTAGGTCTGTGATTCTTAGAAGCGATTCTGCCCACCCCAGGGATATTGAACAATGTCCGGAGACATTTTGGGTTGTTACAACTGAGGCGGATGCTACTGATATCTAGTCGTTAGAGGCCGGGGCTGATGCGAAACATCCCACACCACACAGGACACAACAAAGAGAGATCTGGCCGATACATGTGTCTGGTAACACCGTCGTCTCCCTCTCTGTCTCTGCCCACATGTGTTTTGTTTTATCCTCTCTTTTCTCTTGACTATTTTTGATCTAGAAATATGTTCCGTAACATGGAGTTTCTTTGCCCGGGACCTCCCGAGAGAAAGCAAATTGGAGCGTGTCGGTCCGGCACCGTGTTATAAGGTTCTCAGCTGGTCAACGGAATAGTTAACTCCTTTTCAAGAGGAACCCTCACTTAACCCAAGGCCTTGATTTCAGTGGTCAAATACGTTTATTTTCCTCCAGACGTAGGTGTTTAAGACACATGCTCTTGGGGCGCCTGGGTGGCGCAGTCGGTTAAGCGTCCGACTTCAGCCAGGTCACGATCTCGTGGTCCGTGAGTTCGAGCCCCGCATCGGGCTCTGGGCTGATGGCTCAGAGCCTGGAGCCTGCTTCCGATTCTGTGTTTCCCTCTCTCTCTGCCCCTCCCCCATTCATGCTCTGTCTCTCTCTGTCTCAAAAATAAATAAACATTAAAAAAAAATTAAAAAAAAAAAAAAGACACATGCTCTTAAACACTGGGCTCCTTTCTCCTCTCAGTGTTTCTGTTGGTAAAGGAGGAGATGTTTTTAGAGATTAATTAGGGGTAAAAATTAGTAAATACATACACCGCGGTTAATTCTGTATCTTGGAGACATCCTGCCCGTGCTCCATCAGAATTAAATATTAAATGTTAAAGATAATGGATTCATTTCATGTAGACTATAGATAATGTCATCTTCTATTTCTAGACATGCAGTCATTGAACAGATGTTATCAAGTTATACGCGAGGAGTTGGCAGACTTTTTCTACAATGTGCCAAATAGTAAATATCTGGGGCTGCGCGGGTCAGATGGTCTCCGTCACCATCCACTCATATCCAGCTCTGCCGTCGTAGTGCAAAAGCAGCCACGGATTACACATAAATGAGTGGGCGTGGCTATGTTTCAATAAAACTTTATTGACAGACACAGGCAGTGTGCTGGATTTGGCCTGCAGGCTGTGCTTTGCCAAACTCCTGTGTGTGCAAATATTACAGTGAATTGAATTCTTTAGTAAAGTAAGTGATTCATTTGTTCCTTGCACTGATGTGTCCTCATGAAGGCAGAAGCCTCTGACTTGGACAGAGCAGGCGAGGGTTTGTGTGAGAAACACAGCTGAGGCACAGGTGGAATTTGCTCACTGAGGGGGCAGGGGTTGGGCCTGACCTCAGCTGGCGTGATCCCGCTCCGTGCATGTGTAGGTGAGGGTGTGAGCTGAGACGAGACAGGACACGTCTCACCATTATGAGGCCAATCTTTCTTTTTTTTTTTTTTTTTAATGTTTATTTATTTTTTAGAGGGAGGGGGAGGGGCAGAGACAGAGGGAGACACAGAATCCGAAGCAGGCTCCAGGTTCCGAGCCGTCGGCACAGAGCCCGATGCGGGGCTCGAGCTTGTGGACCGCGGGATCGTGACCTGAGCTGAAGTCGGACGCTTAACCCACTGAGCCACCCAGGCGCCCCATGAGGCCAGTGTCTCTGATGGCTATAACATTCTGATATTTCTCACTGGAAGAAGGGCACCCAGAGCACGGCCCTCATTTTCCGTGATGGCGGCCTTTTGGACGTTAGCGAGAATTTTTGCATACATTCCGTCTTCCACCTTTAAAAGTTGAAATATTTGAAGCAAAACTATCTTCATGCTCTTCTTGCCTTAGTTCATACTTTATCCCTAATAGTTGCTGATGTGATCACTCCTGAGGGCATATTTATTTCACAGGACGAGCTGAAATGTAAATGACACAGGTAATCCAATAGGTCTCATAGCCTCTGAGAATGTCCGTGCCCTGATCAACACTTGAAGATCTTCTCAGCTCTCCCTTTAACCTTTTCTGCGATGTGGACAGAAATCCAAATCGGGTCAGCAGACTACAGCCCAGACTGCAGCCAAATTTGGCTGTCTGTTTTTATAAATAAAGTTTTATTGGCACACGACCCACGCCCGTCCTTCTACCTCTTGTCTCTGGCTGCTTTTGTGCCGCAATAGCATTGTTAAGCGGCCACAGAAGAGACCACATGGCCAGCCGAGCTAAAAATACCTATCCGGCCTCTTACCAGAAAGACGTGCTGGCCCTGATCTAAAAGGATTTTAGAGGTGCCGGCGTCATGTTTGTATCCGAGTGGCGACTGGAAATCCTCTGGCCTCCCCGCACGTGACGTAACACGCCTTCCCCCAGGCTCTCGGTGTCAGTTTCTCAGCGGCATCATGTATCGCCACAGCCAACTTCCCAAACTTTTCCACTGGCTGTCTCCCAGCGGGCCTACCGACTGCACCAGTGGCTGTGGAGTTTGGGCATCATGGTATTCGCGTCCTCTCGTAACTCGTTTCCCACCTTTAGAAGCTTGTACCCTATGTAGTGTTGGATGGCAGGGGGTCCTCCAAAGCAGTGTTAAATCCCAAGGAGTAACAACGGCTAAGACAAGATGTTCAGGTGGGACTGCCAAGATTTTCTAATGGTTCAGTCTCCAAAACACAAATGTGAATAATGAAATAGAGAGGTAGGGAGGGCCTTATTTAATATCTATTTTTTATTTCATATTTATTTGATTATGTATACACACACACACACACACAACTCAGGAGTAGAAAACCCAGGTGTTATGATCACATTTTTTCCCCTGACCTTGTTGTGGGCTGAAAAATACACATTTTTTTCTTGTTAAAGTTTATTTATTTACTTTTGAGAGAGAGAGAGAGAGCACAAGCAGGGGAGAGACAGAGAGGGGAGACACAGAATCCGAAGCAGGCTCCAGGCTCCGAGCTGTCAACACAGAGCCCGACGCGGGGCTCGATCTCACAAACTGAGATCATGACCTGAGCCGAAGTCGGATGCTTAACCAACTGAGCCACCCGGGCGCCCCCAAAATACACATCTCTGTAGCCATTCTGAGCTCACGGGAACAATGGTTAATTTTCAACAATTTCAGAATAACGTAAAGCCTATAGAATATTCGATCTGCCAAAATCTGCAATCTTGATTTCTTTGGTTTCTTGTCTGAAGTCTGCTGAGCATGAGCCACATTTTAAGCTGGACTGAATATGGGAATGGTTGAAAATGAAGTCTTCATTTTGGGACACTGTTTGGCCAGTACGTACCTGTGCTGCTTGGGTCCATCTGGGACCCCTGAAGATAGCTGTGGTTGAGCCCTGCCCACGGTACTGTTGAGTCCTTAGGTGTAACAGCTCTGGATCCCTGTCTCGGAACTGACGGACGGGGAGTTCATGAAGGCAGGGACGTGTTCGTCTCCACTATATTACTGTGCTTTTTAAATCTGATTCTGAAAAGACATTCTTGGTCGTGTCAAAATAAACAGTCCTTTTCTTCTTCCTCTTTGTGTTTCGCAAACTCGTTCCCAGGCCAACCATTTAAACTGGACCCCAAATCTGCACATCGGAAGCTGAAGGTGTCCCACGATAACTTGACAGTAGAACGTGATGAGTCATCATCCAAAAAGAGTCACACGCCTGAACGCTTCACCAGCCAAGGGAGCTATGGTGTCGCTGGAAACGTGTTCATTGATAGCGGTCGGCATTACTGGGAGGTGGTCATAAGTGGAAGCACATGGTAGGCAATTCTATCTATCGTCCTCCTGTTATACAAAAGGCACGTCTTAGGCTGTGCTGTGTCGGAGCATTCATCCATACCAGAGCCCATCTTGAAGAATAATAGGTAGAACAGCCTTTTTAGTCCGTGGTTGCTATGGTAATGCTGCATAACCAGCGCCCCGAAACTCAGTGGCTTCAAAATGATCGTTTGTTATCGCTCACCAACCACCCACATCCATGGGTTAGCTGTCAAGACCAATCTCAGCCGGGCTTTGCTTTAAGCTGCAGGTTGGATCTAGGTCCATTCTTTGTGTCTATTCATCCTCTTTGGACGCGAGGGGCACCCGGGCCATGTCTTTCTCAAGGAGCCTCTGCTTACGTCACCGTCTGCTGACTTCTGATTGGCCAAAGCCAGTCACAGAGCCACACCCAAAGCCAGTGGTCTAGGGAAGTATATTCCTCCCATGGAGGTGAGAGGAGGGGGTGAGTATCCGCAAAGCAGTCATCTGATCTACCCGTTCAGCCAGGAAGAACATTTTTTTTTTAATTTACTCCGAGAATTGCAGCTAAGGTGATCGAGTCCTGTCCCATGCGAGTCAGCCGACTAGAGCCCTGGGGCCCGTGCCTGTTTTTGTAAATAAAGTGTAACGGGAACACATCCGTGCCCATTCTTTTCCACATTGTCTGTGGCTGCCTTTGAGCCACACAGCAGAGTCGAGCAGTTGAGATGGAACCCTGTGGTCCACAAAGCCGAAAATACAAACTCGGCGGCCCTTTACCGGAGACGTTAGCTGACTCCTACTCTAAAACACTACTCTTCGACCTTTAAAGAAAACTAATTGCCGTTGCCCTGTATGTTTGGTGATTCTGGACTGGGCCGATTACTGTAAATAGCCAGGAGCCGAGAGGGTGAAGCAGTGATCACAGGCTGGAAATCCCTTCGAAAGGTCCGTTAGATCCAGTCAGGGTGCGGTGTCCACGCTGGAATTGGTTAACCTTGCCTAGTTCGTCTCACAAAGCTGACCTTGTCTATTCCACAGCCACAGACTGCCCCCCCCCCCCCCCCCCGCCTTACTCTGGCTGGCCGTCTCACAAACACCTGTTCGCTACTGCCCAAAAAGGCAGCTGTTTTATTTTTATTTGGCATATGTGCCAGGCGCTGGTCTAAGCATTCTACGGATGTTAACTCATCCGTTCATCCTAACAACTCAACTCTCCTGTTGTAGTGGGAAAACAGCCACGGACCATATGTCCACGAATGGGTGTGGCAGGGCGCAAATAAAACTTCATTTCTCAAAACAAGCAGAGAGCCAGATTTGGCCCATGGGTTGTAGGTTGCTGATCTCTTTCTGCTCTTAACCACCGTGCTTGTGTTTTTGAAACATTATAGTCACGCTAGGGCTTACAATGGTATGCTTGACGAGTGAGAGCTTCAACCTTGCTTAAAAAGACACACCTCAAATGGGCATAACCTGCAATGATGGGTATCGTAACGGTGCTATTTTTGAGATAAGGATGCTAAGACACATTGTGGCCGAAGTCCCTTGCAGTGTTGGTACAAGACGACAGAAATCTAAAAAGTGAAATCATAAGCTTGGGGGTCCCCTTTCTCCCCAAAATGGTACCTATATTGGCCAAGCAAGTAGGTTTTCTTCCGTTGTGATCCCCACGATTCTCTTTGCCCAAAACATTTTCCTGTTCCAACATCCTGCCGGAGGATAGAGGACAAATCCTTCCCCCGCAACCTCCCTATTCGGCTCTGGGCCAGATTGGCATTTATAGCTGCAGTGGGGCAAGATAAAAGCCCAAAGGAAAATACAATGAATTTTTGCAGGTGCAAAGGAGCAAACATTTCTAGTTAATTAACGTGCTGTATTAACCTGGGACAGAATCCAGTGTCTAAATAATTACAACCCCATTAATAATTATTTATGATAAATGATACCCGATCATTATGATCTCATTCCCATTGACGAATGGTGCGGGAAATTCCACCAGACCTCTTCAGTTATATAAACACAGATCGGTATTACCTTGAAAACACCCTCCAGATGTCAAAACCAACTCACGAGGGGGGGAAAATTCTAAAATTAATTGCCGCACTTTGGATCATTACAAACTGGATTGTGTCAATTTCAGAAAAAATTCTCATGTAGAAAGTAGTTTAACATTTCCTGGGAGGTGTTAGAGAGGAAGGGGTGACCCGTATGATCAAATGCTTGTGACGCCTTGATTTGCACCAGCTAACGACACGTATATATTTTCTCGTGAAATACAGTCCTGACTTTCAATTAACATGTATGTTATTATCCCTGCAATGAGGCATGTTAACATCGCTCCGAGAAACGTAATTTTTATACTTTCTGAATTCTCCAAGTCTCACTGCGTAACTTAATGGAACATTACCTTCTGCCTGCACCTTTCAAGCTCGATGGAAATACGTACATAGTTTTACAGATTAATGATCATATAATGATATTTTCCTTTGCTTAATGGACTATACACAGAGTTATTTTCTCACTCCCTAATGCTGTTAATGTGCACTTGGTGTTTTATGAAATGGTCTTAACTAAACATGGGTTCGTACGTGGATTACTGGGCCAGAAGTCGAGGGGGAAGGGGCGAGATTCTGGATTCTGCGCCTAATTTTAACCTCCGTGTTTTCCCATTTGCCAAATGAAGTCCGTCATACCTGCCGCGGCTACTTCACGGCGGGTTCAGTTAAGGCTCAGCTGGGAAATAAACGGCGGAGTTCTTTAATAAAACATGAAGGTGGTGACCGGCGACAAGAAGGAAGCAATACAGACATGGCTATTTTGTGATGCAAACGCAGGTTCCGGGTTATCTGAAAAACGGAAACGGCGTCTGCTGGGGCATAGAGAAGGTCTCTGGGGAAAATACTCAAAAACAGAACAAAAACCTTTCCAGCGTGCCTCAGGTAGGTAGGGTTCAGCAGAGAAACAAAAGTCGGTCGAGGAGCCCCACGGAGGAGGGGAGCCAGCGGCTTACCAGAACCCCCCTGGTAAGTTCTGGAGTTTGCCAGAAGCCCCCGCCAACCTCACCTCTGCTGTCTGTTGTCTGGAAAAGGGCATTTCCCCACCTCTTAGGACTTCCAGATCTTCTGCAAAGCCATCACGGTGGCAGGACGCGACCCAGACTCCCACTTGAAAAGGGATTCTGGGAGATACGGTCCCCGGATTCACCCTGAGATGGAGAACAGGATTGGCAAGAAGGAAGAGAGGAGGCCAAGGTGATGGCAGACAGGCTGCTACACTGGCCTTTACTGATTTTCAATTCCATCCTCTTTTTTAATTCAGTGATAGCATGTTACATTCATTTCTTTTTAACACAGCACTCTTAAAGTGATTGTATGTGAAATCCAACATGTGATTTTTAAAAGAATGTCGTTTTATCAAAGACCAATGAAGTTTTTTTTCTGTCTGCACTGGGTAAGGTACCATATGTCAATATCCACTTAGACTGGCTTCTGCTACAACATATTAAAAGTTGGGCTCTGAATCATTTATTCTTTCTTAAGAATGATGAGTGTTGCTTATCTTAATGTCTGAGATATTGCAAATGTTAATGGAGGCATACCTCAGCAGGGTAAAAAGAGATTAGGGAGCTTAGAACATTGTAGAAAGAATTCTCAACTTCTTTTGAGCGGTTGAGAGTACAATTTATTTATTTGTAAGCTTTATTTTGAGAGAGAGTGAGCACGCAAGAGGGGGAAGGGAGAGGGGAGAGAGAATCCCAAGCAGGTTCCACACTGTCAGCCAAGAGCCCGACTCGGGCTCAGACTCACAAACCGTGAGATCATGACCCAAGCTGAAATCAAGAGTCGGATGCTTAGCCAACTGAGCCACCCAGGCGCCCCACGAGTATGTTTAGAATAACCAGGATATCTGTCTCTCAAAGACATTCAGAATTGTTTTAAATGTAGTAGGAAATTAATTAGAAGGGCTCTTGGCAATGATGAATCGCATAATTTCTGGTGAGGGAAGGTACGGAAGAGTGTTGTTTAAGTTTGGAGCCCTTTAAGTCATCTGAGGTTCAAGTACTGATTCTGATGCTTATTAGTAATGTGTTATTGGGCAAAAAGAATAAAACAGCAGTTACTGAAGATTCCTTGCCAGGCCTCGTGCCCAGGATTTTACATGTATTCTTTCCTTTACTCCTCAAAATAACCATCTGAGATAGACGCTGTCATTGACCCTGTGTTATAGATGAGGAAAATGGCTAGGAGAGGACGAGGAACTTTCCCTGCAAATGAAAATCATTCTCCACACTTGCCTTTTGCAAAGTGTGCTTGAAGTCATGGAAAATGACAGACACGGTGCCGGTTGAAAAATTCAAAGTAGGTCAAAAGGAGAAATCTAGGGTTGTGCCGTCCAGTATGGTAGCCCTGAGCCACATACAGTTATTTGCATAATTTAACTTCATTAAAACTAACTAAATTTAAAGTTTGATTCCTCAGTCTCAGCAGCCACAGTTCAAGCGCCCAATAGCCACATGTGGCTCGTGGCTACCATACGGAACAGAGCAGAAGCTTTCGCTCATTGCAGAAAGTTCTATTGGACAGCGCTGGTCTAGAGAATTCACTGTGTGGGTCTTGATGAGTGGAAAGAAAGAAGGAAAAAAGGGAAGGAAGGAAGGAAGGAAGGAAGGAAGGAAGGAAGGAAGGAAAGGAAAGGAAAGAAAGATAGAAAGGCAGCAAAACACAAAGTTCAAATTCTCATGTAATGTCGGAACTAAAAACAGGAATATGAGTAAATACAGCAGCCCATTTCCACCCACTGTATGTGTGGGAGGGAAGGAGATGAGGAACACCCGTGTCAGGGTCCTTGCCAAACTTTCACTGAAGAATGAATTCGGTTCTCGTGACCCCGGAAAACCGTAGAAGGGATCTAGCGCACCTGTGCCCCACGCCTCACCGTTCTCGCTGTCACCATTTTGTTTGTGCAGGTATGCCATCGGCCTTGCTTACAAATCGGCCCCAAAGCACGAGTGGATCGGCAAGAACTCTGCTTCCTGGGCGCTGTGTCGCTGTCACAATAACTGGGTGGTGAGACACAACAGCAAGGAAACCCCCATCGAGCCAGCCCCCCATCTCCGGCGCGTCGGCATCCTGCTGGACTATGATAACGGTTCCATCGCTTTCTACGATGCTTTGAACTCCATCCACCTCTACACCTTCGACATCACATTCTCGCAGCCTGTGTGCCCCACCTTCACGCTGTGGAACAAGTGTTTGACCATTATAACTGGCCTTCCGATCCCAGACCATCTGGACTGCACAGAGCAGCTGCCGTGAGCACTGGGCCATGTGGAGCCGATTTCTGGGGGATTAAAAAGGGCCGTGGCCACCATTTCAGGGACCGAGAAAGCATAGGCTTCCAGAGTGTGATTAAATCTCGCCAAAAAGTGTCCAGAAATCGGCTAGGATAGGACTCAAAGTAGGCGATTCTCCCCCTTTGCTGTCTTTTGTATTAAGTACACGCTTTAATAATTTCTTCAATTTTTTTTGTATCTACAGGAAAAATTATAGATTATTTATAAAAGAAACATAACCAGAATTCCAACTCTTAGAAAGTATTTGGTTTTGCACAATTAAGAGGCCCAGAAGCGTACGGGCTCTTCACAACAGCCTTCGTCTTGTCACGCTCTGTGGGCTGGAGGAAAAACTCTTGTAGTTTTGTGTGCTTATCCACCTTCTCACATCCTCACATCTCACACCGATCCCCTTGTAGGTCCTGTCGCCCTGACAGTGCATAATAGAATATGCAAGTATCTTAAAAATAAAACATAGCTTTGAACCTAGTAGGGCAGTAAACGGGCTTTCTTACTGTGGTTTATTTCGAGGTGTTTTCACTGTGATGTCAAAAACTTACTGGCTCACCCGGAACGGAGAGCAAAAGAGAGAATTGAATGAATTGACTCTGGAGCTTGGACTCCACCATGGCCCAGTCTTTAATCACCCTCCAATGGCTGGTGGGTAATGTTGGAAAGAAAGGTTGTGAAGCCTTTGGCCATGTGTGACCTTACCTTTCCCAGGATTCAGGATTCTGGGAGAACATTAAGAATTGAGATTGCAATGGAGAATAGTCTCTTTGAATCCTACTGATTTTTTAAAACGTCTGAGGCTGATTTGTCTTTGATCAGAAGTAGGGTTCGGTTTCATGACATAAGTCTATTTCGTTCTTCCTTTTAGTAGTGTCTTTAGGCCTGTGACATTGCTTTACTACATTTAATAGCTGTCCTATCTCCCTCTCCCCCAAATCATTTTTCTTCGCTTGCTGGGGCTGAGGGAATAAACACTTTCTGTTACAAATGGCAGCACCACTCTGGATTGACTTTGCTCTCCAGGACATCAACACATGGCCCTGACTGTCTCTACCACATCCAAATATAACTCACCCGAAAAACACTTAATATTTATGAGTTGGTAATGACAAGGGACGTTGTGTAAAGTACTATTTACTGGTACACGTGCCTCGAAAGTTATAAAAGGACTTTTATTAAACACATCTTGAAAGATGTAGAGGACCCTCTGTGTTCTAGTATAGTTTACGATAGAGTTGTGAAACAAAAAAACAAAACAAAACAAAAAAACAAAAAACAAAAAACACGCAAAAAAAATCAAACTATTGCTGCGCTGGAACCTGCTAATAGAACCAGCTAATAAGCTGTCAGGTGGGATTCTGGGCATGCTGATCCGGTAAGATGGAACGGTCCGTGAAGTAAGGCTTTCTTAAGCAGGCCTTGGACCCGGACCAGGAATCTGGCATTGGTTCTATCTTGACGAAGGGCATGATACCTGTAAGTCTTTCATTTGCTAATGTATTGATCTGAACTACTGGGTTGGCCATTTTGACTGAACAGACTGATGAATTTAAGCATTGCTTCTTAGCAATTTCGTTGTTAACCAAATCAACCAATTGCCTCCCTGAAATCCGTCCACAGACCCACTGTTTTCAGCCTCACGTCATGTGACTGCGAGCCCGGACCCCGTGGGCCACGTCATGGGTGTTTCTGTCCCCTTCACTGGCAGACACTCTCCTTTTTCGTAACAGATAGAGTTTATATATTTACTATATTATTTATACCCAGATGAATATTTTGATAGCTACTTAGGACAATTTCACATCTAACAGATGGACACCTCAATGGAAAAAAATTAATCATTCTCTGGAAACGATGTTTTTGGGTTTTTTTTTACGACCTAAAACAATGTGTATTTGCCTTCCTGGACAAACTGAAAGGGTTGTAATTTTGACATACTGTTTTGGTAGCTGGATAATGGATATTTTAATGCACTTTGTACACCAACAGGTTTTAAATAAAAGGGTCTAAAACTCAGCATTTACAAGGACGATATTTCCGTGAATATAATGTTTTTCGACATAAAGAAGTTACTACTCAAATTTTCACCGCAAGCCATTTAGTTTATGTTTTGGCTATTTTTATAAGGACGAGAGGGATTATGTTATAATTTGGTTGTGGAAGTCTCACTCTTTGCTAACTTAAAAACCTTGTGGATAGTAGCAGTTACTATTTCCCTGTCGTCCTATTTACAGGAAAATATGTATATGGTGAAAGGCCACAGTGTTTCCTTTCGTTGCTGTAATGATGTAGAAAAGATTTCCATGTGGATTTTTTTTTTTGAGAGTCTAAAAAAATATATGCTATAAACATTTGCTGCAGTACAATTCTTTAAGTGGACTGGGGTCACCGTATTTTGTTTTCGAGATCCATAAATTAATACAACCAAATTGATGCGGCGCTGACCAAGGCCGCCGGGTCTGACGTCGTGGGTGTGTGAACAGGTGCTGTCACCATCTTGAAATCCTTAATAATTTGTGAATAAGGGGCCTGCATTTGCATTTTGCGCTGGGCCTCGAACGTTATGTAGCCGGTCCTCATAACGGAACTCAGGAACACGGTACCTCTCTTCCTGGTGGATGCCAATGAAGAAACCTGCGTCCGGTGTCAAACGTGGCTGGCCGTGTCATTCAAGGAGGAATCTAGACGGATTAAGAGGAGAGCGGGCGTGGGTGGAGATTTTCTTTCCAGCTTGAAAAAAACAAAAAATGACTTCAAAAACTGACTGCAAATATTGACGATGATTTCAGCTGGAGAAGAGGGAACGGCCTGATGACGAACGGGCGGTTCATCACGGTACTGAGATGTTGACCCTGAACTTGCCAAGGAACTGAACCGGCACCGTCCAGCGAGCGTGGGATTCGGCTTCGGCTCCAGGCACGTATGCGGTGCCTGAAGAGACACGCACGTACGCTCGCCTACGTGTGCTTTTGGTGTTGGGAAGTTGATGATCTGGTCTACCTGTGTGAAATGTTAAGCAGGAAGCGGGAGGATGTCTTTGAAATAGTGCTTCTCAGCAAGGGGGCGATTTGGCAATGTCTGGAGTCAGTTTTGGCTACCCCAGCTTGGGAGAGGGCGCTGCTGGCATCTGGTGGGTAGAGACCAGGGATGTCGCTCGGCTTCCCACAGTGCACAGCGCAGCCCCCCACAGCCAAGAACGATCCGGGCAAACCATTCAATGCCTGATCTCTCGAAAAGAAAAGGGGACGCTTCACCGCGAAAGCTTCACTGCCGTGGCTCCTTCAGTTTAAACAACATCTACGAAACCGTTATGAAAATCTGGAATCTGGAAGGCGGTCTGGATGCGATCTGCTTAGCCCTCGGCCCGGACTGTTCTCTCCCTTGCTGTTGCTTTCTGGTTCAAAATAAAATCATTTCTGTGGTTCCGAGGCCCTCTGTCTCGCCTGTCTCTGTTGCCTTGTCATCATTTTGTGTGTTCTGCTGGTTTCTTGAACTCCTTTGCAACATACGGTGTCTCCTTTCCCTGCCCGAAACTCTCCCGTCCGGCATCCCGCTTCTCTGCGTGCAAAATGCAGTTCCTTGACAAGCCTCAAAATAATGCCTAGGAAATTTCAAAACCACAGTAAGATCCGTACAGGAGTGGAGATCCAGCGCAAGAAGGCTTGATGTCGAGTCTTAAGTCTATCCCCACCCCCATCCCGTGGCCCCGGGACTTGACCTTCTCCCGTTAGAGGTGCAAGCCCTTTCGATGGAAGCCCGGGCTCTGCCGAGTGGTCGTGGGTCCCCGGCCTCAGTGCCACCTGCGAGCTGCTTAGAGATGCCCGTTCTCCAGCCCTACGCCCTGACCTCCTCGGCAGCATCTCCGGGAGTGGGAGCAGCAGTAAGTTCTAACAGGCCTTCCCGGCGATTCTGATGCTGGCCACAGTTTGTGAAGCAAAGCCCCGGAAGGCTTTACCCAGTCCCCTCTCCCGTGCGAAAAACGCGCTTACGACCTGAAGTGTGTTTTCGAGGTAAAGCGCTTCAGAGGCCGTAGGATGTAATGCGGTGATTGGTTCTTAACCCGGCAGAGCACGAAACTTGCCTTTTCTTTTTTAGAAATGCTGACTCCTGGATCCCCTTTCTGAAACACTGGGGCTGAGAAGGTCTGGAGTGTGGCCCAGCACGCTGCCCTTTTGTTTCGAGTGATTCGAAAGTGCTAGACACCTGGGGCGCGGCACCTTTTTCTTTTGCCTTTTTTTTTCAGTGTTTATTTATTTTGAGAGAGAGACAGAGCACGGGCAGGGGAGGGGCAGAGAGAGAGAGGGAGACACAGAATCGGAAGCAGGTTCCGGGGTCTGAGCTGTCAGCGCAGAGCCTGACACGGGGCTCCAACTCACAAAATGTGAAAACGGGACCTGAGCCGAAGTTGGATGCTTAACGGACTGAGCCACCCAGGCGCCCCTCAACACGTTTTCTATGAAAGTCAGATAGTGAGTTTTTTTAGGGTTCGCAGGTCATACCTATGTCTGTGGCAACCTCTTAACTCTGCAGCTATAGAGTGAAAGCAGCCATAGAGGATACGTAAATGAATGGGTGAGGCTGGGTTCCAATAAAACTTTACAAAAACAGGCACGGGGCTGCATTTGGCCGATGGTGCAATTTGCCAACCCCGACTATAACGGATATAGTACTTGACTTGTGGCCCGAAGCCCATGGGACATTCTCTATCTTCTCTCTCCCTGAGGGCTCAGCAGCCCCTCAGGGCTCTGGGCCTCTTAGCTCTCAAGTCCTTTCCACCTTTGAATTACATCAATCCTGAAATCACAGAACTCGTGGAGAATTAGTTACCGAGTGCTTAAGACAGGGCCACTCAAAGGTTATTAGAAGATTCTTTCATTCAACAGAGTAGAGTGTGTCGGGTCTAATGATTAGCGTTACCTCTTTCATAATTTTGACTCGAATCAGCCCTTCTCACAAGTGACAGGTGTGTAAAATATATTCCCTTTAATAAGAGTTTTGAAGCACATCTAATTTGAACGTTTGAAACTGAACAACCACTGCTGAAATTAATCACCTTTCAAAGTCAACTTGAAGGGCATGCCATACACTCCAGAGAGTAGCCCACATCGCCTTCTTTGGTAAATTATTATTTTTAAATTTTTTTTTCAACGTTTTTTTTATTTATTTTTGGGACAGAGAGAGACAGAGCATGAACGGGGGAGGGGCAGAGAGAGAGGGAGACACAGAATCGGAAACAGGCTCCAGGCTCCGAGCCATCAGCCCAGAGCCCGACGCGGGGCTCGAACTCCCGGACCGCGAGATCGTGACCCGGCTGAAGTCGGACGCTTAACCGACTGCGCCACCCAGGCGCCCCGGTAAATTATTATTTTTAAAAATACAAGGGCGCCTGGGTGGCGCAGTCGGTTAAGGGTCCAACTCTTGGGTTTGGCTCAGGTCATGATCTCACGGTTTGTGAGTTCAAGCCCCGTGTTGGGCTTTGCGCTCACAGTGTAGAGCCTGCTTGGGACTCTCTGTCTCCCTCTCTCTCCGCCCCCTCCCCTACTTGCTCTCTCTCTCAAAAAAAAAAAATATATATATATATTTATACATATACTATATATATATATATATATATATAGACGTACAATATGTTGAAGAAGGTAGTTGCTTGTGATTAGAAGAGGAGCATAGAAAGGGAGAGACGTGGAACTTGCAAAGTCCTTCTCTCTTGAGTATCATTCTCCCTGGGATGCACATTCAAGAACAAAATTAAAACGGGGTTGAGGCCTTCTGGAAAAGCTTTCTTGCAGCTGTTCTGTCTCAACATGGGCGATTTACGGAGAGGAATGCAGGTCTCCCTTTGGATCTTTTGCAGCCATGTTGTCCGGAGAGAATTACAAAAGCATGGTCAAATAGGAAGTATAGCAATTAACAAGCAAATGTGTCATGGCCGAAAACCAATTACCAATTAAGGAGAGACACAGAAAAAAATGATTTAATGAACATTGGTGCTTCCGCACGGTCTATTTATTCTCAAAGCTTAATTTTTGCTTCTGGTCATTAAAAGCTGTTCCATTTCAGTAAAATATTTCAGTTAATAAAGCTTGTAACTTCCCCAGTCTTATCTTCCCTCCAGCTTCTACCCTCTCTCGCCTCCGTTTTTGTCCGGCTTCTCAAAGGGAGGTTCAGACGTTCTGCCTCTATGTCGTCACCTCTCATTATACCCCGCGCCCTCCATCCCTACGCAACGCCATCCACACCCCCTCCTCCTTCACCATTTTGTGCAGGAGCCTCCCAAATTTAAATCTCTACGTCAGATTTCTCTGCCCAGCTCAGCCCCTTACGTCGGCCTGCCTATTTGGTCATCTCCTTTGGATGTCTGAAGGCTACCTCAAACTCCACATGTCCGAAACTGCACTCATGCTTTCTCCCCCCGAACCTTGCCTCATCCAACCCGTTTCATGAACCCCAAACCACAGGTTCGTGTTTAGAGCCTTCCTCGCCCTCCATGTCCCATCCATCACCAAATCCTGTTGGTTTTCTCTCTTAAGTAGCTCTTTGACCTACTCTTGTCTCTGCACACGACTTCCAAGTCCCAGCCTCCAGATCTCCCACTCTACAGCTGACCTAACCTGCCATCCACGCCGCACCAGCCCCCAGGTGACAGAGCGGCCAAGGTGATCTCAAAATCGGGTCATGTCACACTCACCCCGCATAGTCCTTCGGCCTCTCTCACGTCCACGCCGCACCCCTATACGTTGACTTTAAAACTCTCCCCGAAGCTCTTCCGCGGTGCCCATACGATTCGCCACGGTCCCTGCGGCTGTCCCCCGCGTCACCTTGGACCACTCTCCACTTACTCCCTGCACTCTGGCCACAGTGGCTACCGTAGCCCCGCTCTGGTCTGCCACAGACCTTTACTCCCCTCACCTTCTTCCATACCACTAATATTTCAGGTTCCTTCTCAGCCATCACTTCCCCAAGAGACTTACCCTAACCTCCCTGCCTGAGCCAAACTCCCCCAGTTTTGATCCGTAAAGCAGCCCATGCTTCCCTGCGTGTCTGCCACACTTGAAATTGAGCCGGTATTTGTGTAAGTTTCGTTTACTTTTTCTGTTCCTTTGCCCCCACTAGACGGTAGCGTTCCCGAAGTCTGAGGCCAAGACTGACTTAGCTCGGTGTTCGCCGTGTTGTATGTGCTCAATAAACAGAGAGTAGAATCATTATTCCTCATGCGTGTGTTCTACTTGTAACTGCCTCTTAAACCTACTACATCCACTATTCTCCTTTTTACAAGCCTTGTGTTAAAAAAAAAATCCTTCGTGGGGCGCCTGGGTGGCGCAGTCGGTTGAGCGTCCGACTTCAGCCAGGTCACGATCTCGCGGTCCGTGAGTTCGAGCCCTGCGTCGGGCTCTGGGATGATGGCTCAGAGCCTGGAGCCTGTTTCCGATTCTGTGTCTCCCTCTCTCTCTGCCCCTCCCCCATTCATGCTCTGTCTCTCTCTGTCCCAAAAATAAATAAAAGTTGAAAAAAAAAATTAAAAAAAAAAATCCTTCGTATTTGCAGAAACCACAAATGCTACAGAATAAAAAATACTATCAAAATAAAAGCTAGGAAATCTACCATCTAGCAAATTCCACCCTCTCTTTATAGTGACTCCTTGTCATCAAGCAAAAATCAAACCTTCAATTTGGGCGAGTAACTCCGCCCCTCCGTGTCCTCCGTCACCTCCTGCCCAGCTCCTGTCCCTGTGTTGTGGGTCTGGGGTTGTACGTACGTACGCACTTCTCGCTTGCCCGCTCAGCTCATCCCACACTCTAAGAGAATCCAGGTGCGAATCACATGGGCTCCGAGGCGTCACAGTCCCCCTCGGTCTTAGAGAAGGTCCCCTTTGGCCTCGGTGCCCCGCCTCCTCGGCATTTCTGCCCAGCTTCCCCGAAAGCGCACTCCTTAATCTTCACTACCGGTTCACAGAGCCCCAGCCTCCTTTCTCATTTCTCAGTAGCCGGCCCCCTGACTTGACCTGCAGCGCGTGCTCTGAACCCCCCCGGGCAGCAGTAGCCCTGCACGTGGAATCCTGCCCAACGCCTGTGTCACCTGCTTGTTCAGCTTGGTCTTAGGTCACCCGGGGGCTCCTGCCTGCTTCTTTCTATGGGCCGATTTCTCTGTTTCCTTCGTTCCTTCAGATTCTGTTGCCACGTTCCCAGGCCTGTTGCCCCGCAGCCCCTTTAAAGGAACCCGTCACAGGCACGTTTCCCAAAGATAACCCAGGTCATCTTGGGAAACCCAAGTTTCCCAAGTAACCCAAGACCAGCTCCGGGCTAATCCGTCCGACACAACATTCAATCTACGCGAAACTCACTTTCAGCAAGAGAGACGGAGATGGGTCCAAAGGTACAGGATGGCAAATGATAGAGCGTGCCAGCCCTCATCAAGCGGAAGCCGGAGTAGCTAAGTCGACAGCGGACAAAGATTTCCCAATGAAGGACATTTCCTGTGAGTCGATTCGCCGAATAAGTAAAGCACTCTCCTTTTCCTTCCCTCCTAATTCCCACTTTCTTTCACCCCCCAAAAGATGGCAAAGACGGGGTCAGTTGGGGAAAACCAGGGCTGGAGTTGGAGGGCTTGGAGCAAGCCTATCCAAATGGGAGTCGGCTGTGGAGTCGGCTATGCAGCCTTCTGGCCGGGCCTACTGCTTTTTGGAGTCTGTTGTCGGCGCCCAATAAGCGAGCTACCGCAGATGCTGACAGAGATGAATCTTCTTGGTTTCGATCCCCACGTCACGCCTCAGGTGAGTCCGTCTCGGTGAGGCCAGGTTCAGAAGCGGCAAGAGACACGGACACGAACAGACGTGGAGGCCTCTGACCTTTGGCCCCCCCGGGGACTGGGTCTGCACAGAGAGAGGAGGGGCGGGTGTCCACACGGCAGCATCTGTTGTCGGTTGCCTCTCGCTCCCTGCCCGCATTCCAGACCCGGCGCTCAGGACATCCTGAAACGGAGAAGCCTGCCGTTGGGGGTGCGTCTGAAACCTTCAGGTGATTGACTGGAAGCAGAAGTGCCAGGGCGTGAACCCGAACCCCAGAGTTCCCGGGGGCCGGCCGGCCCGCAGGGCCCAAGCCCTTGATGGTGCCGCACAGGCGGTTCTCGTTAAGCGATGCCACTGGACCTGGTTCCAGAAACAGAAGGCCGCCTGCTCCCCCCCGGGCTCCGTTCCTAGGCCCCGAAGCGCAGGTATATTGAGCATTTCCCAGTCGGTCGATCTTTCCTCTGCAGGATTGCTCCAGCAGTGCTGCCGATGGTTAAGCAAGTGGTGAGGGTACAGTCCTCGCAGATGGCCACGCGGGACTCATCCGGGGCCTGGAGGACAGCCCAGAGGAGCCCCACAGGCCTGCCTCCCCTTCCCCTCGGGGAAGCAGGCGCCGGAGATGCTTCTGGACGTCACAGAACACCGGGCCGGGCTTCCGTCCCAGTGACTTCGGAGAGCTACTGCACGTGTCCGGGCGGCCGGCTTGCGAAGGCAGCTCATCCTTCCTGAGGCTTTTGCCCCTAAGAGCAGGAAGTCCTCAGGGACAGCTCTGACAGCAGCAAAATCGACACGGCTCGTGACAGCATCCGAGGCACAAACGTGAACAATTTCCCTTAACGCCGTCAGACACGGCCCTCCGAGAAAGACATCCGCGGAGCCGGACGGCCAGGCTTCGTGTCGCAGAACAGCTCCACGGCAGGGAGATCGACGTCAAGGCACCTTTACAGCTCTGGAAGGAGACGACGTGGCTGAGGGTTCAATGCGCCGCTGAATTGGGGAAAAGTGAGGACGCTGTTCATTCTTGCTAGTTACAGTCTGTGTCTCCAGTTCTTTTCAATTTAGGATGTTACGAACTTTCTGCTTATGTATGGAGGGTCTAACGAGATTGCCACATAGAATCTTCTGCCTTCACGGAGACAAAGGACGGAAAAGCCAGTAGCTGTTGACTGTATTTGCCGTGAATACTCCCTCGCCTCGCTGGTCCTGTGGACAAAGTCTTCCGATTCCCTGCCTTCGTCATTGTTCAGTCTTTTCCCCAGACGCCCCTTCTCTAAAGCAGGGGCGTTCTACCTCAGCGCCGTGGACGTTTGCGGCTGGACAGTTCCTTGTTGGGGACCATCCTGGCTGTTGTAGGACGTCGACCCACAACCCTGGTCTTTGCTGCTCCCAAGTGTGACAACCGAATATATCTCTGGACACTGCCAAATGTCCCCTGGGTGACTCAGTCACTCCCGTTTGAGAACCACTGGCTCAGATGAGGGCTTCAACCGTAATATCAACATTATATCATTATAACAATATAATGTTGTACACGTTCCATCAACGTTCTAGCTTAATATTCCTTCTGTCCACAGGATCTTCTCATGTCACCTTCCTACCGATTTTCTATCCCTTCCTCTCCGCTCCTGGGCCACTGGGTCACTTGTGGGGTGTCTGGCAATAATGCAGCCATCGTCTGGCTCACGGTTCAACATCTCCCATGTGCCCGGGGCGCTATCAGTAAAGTCAGGAGAGAGGGAAGCAGGGTTGTGGGAAGAATATACACTTCCAGCTTCTCCCTAGATCTGGAAGCTGCCAATAAGCAAATACCCAAGACATCTGATTCTAGGTAAATGTGGAACTCCGATACAAGAAGCTTTCGTATACAAATTATTATTACTGCAAAAAAAAAAAAAAAGAGTGAGCTTACTAGATGTGTTTTATTTTTTACATTTTTTTAATTTTTTTTAACGTTTATTTATTTTTGAGACAGAGAGAGACAGAGCATGAACGGGGGAGGGGCAGAGAGAGGGAGACACAGAATCTGAAACAGGCTCCGGGCTCCGAGCTGTCAGCACAGAGCCCGACGTGGGGCTCGAACTCACGGACCGCGAGATCATGCCCTGAGCCGAAGTCGGCCGCTTAACCGACTGAGCCCCCCGGGCGCCCCATAGATGTGTTTTAAAAAATACTTAAAAGGGGGCACCTGGGTAGCTCAGTCGGTTAAGCATCTGACTCTTGATTTCTGCTCAGGTCATGATCCCACGGTTATGAGATCAAGCCCCGAGTTGGGCTCCACACTGGGCACGGAGCCCGCTTGGGATTCTCTCTCTCTCTCTCTCTCTCTCTCTCTCTCTCTTTCTCTGCCCCTCCCCTGCTCACTCTCTCCTGCTCTATAAATAAATAAATAAATAAAACTTAATGGGAATTTCCTCAAGCCCTCAAAATATTTCCCTGCCCTGCAAAAACAGATTATTTCTGAACTTTCTTGCAGCACAAGAAATACCGGCACCCTCACTTTCCACATCAGACCTCAAGGTCCCTGGTCACGGCCACATCACTGCTCTTCTGTCATCACATGAAGCTTCTCTCTAACTTGAGAGAACAGTTTTTTGGTCTCTGACTCTGTTTTGGTTTTGCTGACGGCCGGAAGCGTATTTTCCATATGGTATGAGGGGCTGCTTTTTGAAAGAACACGGTAGCCCCAAAGTATAGCTATCATGTTTTCTCTTTCCTTTCTTCCTTCCTTACACAGTTCAGAAGAATCCACAGATTTCTGCCTTCCTCCCCCTGAGGGACTTTTTTTTTTTTCCCTCTTTGACCTTAAGCTCCCTGAAGGTAGGGATTGTGTTGATTACCTTTTAATATCTCTGGGGCCTAACCCACTTGCTAGTGCGCTGTATGCCTTTAGTAGATGTTTACTGGCAAAAGAAAGTAAGGGAGAGAGAGAACGGGGGAAGGAAGGAGGGAGGAAGAGAGAGAGAAGGAGAGAGAGGAGGGAAGGAAGGAGGGAAGGAGGAAGGAGGGAAAATCGAAGGAAAAGAAGAAAAGAAAGAAGAGACGGAGGGAGGATATCAGTGTTAGACTTCTATAATACGTACTCAAATCAAATTTGTTCCATGATCAAAAGAATGACACCACTGATGCTTAGCCTAACCTACGCTCCCTTGCCGCACCTAACCCAGAAGCCGGTACTGCTTCCGGCCTCCGGCATCTCATGCAGAACCGAAAGAAGCGATGTGTGGGTTTGTTTAGGCGATCCAAGAAATTCGGCTGAGGGAAAAGTGACAGCAAGGGAAAATACGTAACCATAACGAGTCAACGGATGCCCAGCTTTTGGAGTTACGCCCATTCCCGTTCCCATTAGACGGGAGGGCAGGGCTTCTGCTATGGAGCCATAAAAGGTAAACATAAGTAGAATAAAAGAACCGGGTTACAAGTCCTCCAATCCATCCCACGACCTTCAAGCAAAACCAAAAAGGAAAAAATATTTTTTTAAATTTTCCATTTCTGTAGACTTTTTTTTTAATTTTTTTTTCAACGTTTATTTTTGGGACAAAGAGAGACAGAGCATGAACAGGCGAGGGGCAGAGAGAGAGGGAGACACAGAATCGGAAACAGGCTCCAGGCTCTGAGCCATCAGCCCAGAGCCCGACGCGGGGCTCGAACTCACAGACCGTGAGATCGTGACCTGGCTGAAGTCGGACGCTTAACCGACTGCGCCACCCAGGCGCCCCCATTTCTGGAGACTTTTGACAGCAACTGCACTTCTTGAAAGGCCTCGAATGTAGTCCGTTTCTCTCCAGTCTGGTCATGTATGTCGACGGAAGAAAATGTGGAACGATATCAAAGAGCACGAGGGAAAAGGCAAAGCAAAATAAATGCCCGTGGTGTTCCAGGAATCATTTAATCAATGAAATATTTCATTTCTGAAAAACCTCATTTCTACTGCACGTTACCATATGCATCATTCAGCCTTTACATCCTGACTCAAACCCTAATTCTTTATTCACCATTAATGAGAAGTGTTGTATATTTTTGAAGTGTGTTTAAGTCTTATTTTAGGACATGGGCCAAAAGGCAAGGTTCTCCAACTCATTAACCTGCTCCACAAACTTGAAACCGCTGTTTCCTACGGGAGGAAACGTACCTGGGAATAGAGTTACTATTTTAATTCTTTCCTTCTATTTCAAGACCAGTTTATCCCCATTTCATCCGAATGAAAATTGCTGGAGAACGTTTCCTCCCTTGTGCAATAAGGGACTTAACAATTTAATTCTGGTGAAGAAACCCGATTGCTCCCATCGGCCAAAGAACCAGAAGCTAAACAAAAATTAAGAACCAAAGGAAACGTGTCCCGATGGCGTAGAGAGCCCCGTGGAGGGCACTGCCGATCAGCGGGACCCACCGACGGAGTGGCCCTTCCGACCTCGTTAGCTCCGAGCTGAGTCCCCTCTGGCTTCCGCCGTAAGAAAAAGGAAGGAGTGTGGCCCCCGTGCGCTGTTTGTCCACAACCGTCTCCCCGCCATTTCCTTTCCAATGAGGGAAGGGAATTGTTGGGTTCAGTTTGTATGACTTTCATTTGTTTTTCCACTTCAGGATTATGTTCTTTGGCTGGGAATTTGGGAATTCTGCTTCTGTAGGCCTCAGCCTGAAAGCCATCACTTCTCCCAACTTCTCTAGGCGGGAGCTGGCGTCCAGGCCACTCAAGGAAACTTCCCGGCTTCCAGGGGGCCCAGAGCCAGGCCTTTCTGCTCTGCTCAGGGAAGCTTGCTCATGGAGGGGGCTGCTTTCCCGGGCCTGGGGCTGGGCCCATGCCCACATTTTAATGACAGACCAGAGCCAAGTGCGTTTGCTGATTGGGAAAGCTATACGCTTGCTTGGGGCTTTATAGTCATAAAAAAGCTTTTGCAGGCATTGTTCCCGGGCTGTTTCTACCTTGGCCTTGGGATCTTGAGCTAAAGGGGCCGCACGCCGTTATCAATGGTCAGAATCCTGTGCCAGTGTATTAGGGCTCTCCAGTGTGGTCCAGCCTTGTGCAGAATCCAGAAGAGACATAACCTCTGCCTTGACGATCCCGTGCCCTGGAAGGTTGGTATGTACATTTCATACGTAGATATGAGAGCTGACAATTAACCATTGATACGCCTTCGAAATGCAGTAAAACCTTGTTAATCCACTGTTGCTAATCCCAAATATAGCATGTAATTCAAAGCAACCGCTGTTCCTGTCCCCCGTGGTTCTTTAATGAGAATATGACGTAACTCAGAACTGGCGACGGGATGTTTCTTTTTCCAGGTCCCTGGCATCTCAAATGTTCAGGACATGGCTCTAATTGTATGTGCACAACTAAGTAACATCATTTCCCCGTGTCCACCAATCAAGTTCTCTCCAAGAAGTTTCACCATTAGAATTACAATGGCATCAGTGTCTGTATCAGAAAGTTGAGGCTCATGTTGTCTAAAGAAATTGATAAATCTAAGCGTGGATTAGCGACTCCATTTTTCTGAAGGAATTTGTATCTGACATAAAAAATGATACATGTTTAGGGGCTCCTGGGTGGCTCAGTCAGTCGGGCGTCCGACTTTGGCTCAGGTCACGATCTCGTGGTTCACGAAATTCAAGCCCCGGGTCGGGCTCTGTGCTGACAGCTCAGAGCCTGGAGCCTGTTTCGGATTCTGTGTCTCCCTCTCTCTCTGCCCCTCCCCCACTAGCACTCCGTCTCTCTCTCTCTCTCTCTCTCAAAAATAAATAAAAACATTCAAAAACGATATATGTTTATTACAGACAGTTTCAAAAATAAAGAATAGCACAGAGGAAAACAAAAACTATACTTCACGGTCCTACGTGCAGAGAAAACGCTGGTTTGTCTACCTCTAGATTCCGGAGATGGAGATGTTGATCCAAAAGAGTTGGGCGGAGGGAGGGAGGGAGAGAGAGAAGGAGAGAGACAGAGAGACTCTTCTATCACCTGCTCCTTTGACTTGTCAAAAACATTGATACCTCCTTTATACTAACTTGGATCCAGAGTAAAGAATCCAGTCACCGTTGCCAACATCATAACGAACTCTATTTTCCATGAAGCAGAACTCATGATAAAGTAGGCGCGACCCCCATTTCGATTCCTAACGTAAAAGGAAACTCATTACCGGGTGGTCCCGTGCAGGAAGTGAAAACACAGGCTGAACCCCGAGGACTGCAATACCTGCACCATGCTACACTGGGGAGATTGAGTTAAACCAGTGGTTCTCAACTTGGGGTGATTCTGTCCTGCAGGGGACACTGCCAGCGTCTGGAGACAAAAGAGTTACTGTCACAACTTGGGGGTGTGCTATAGGCACCTAGTGGGTGGGGACCAGGGACGGTGCTCCCTGTCCTATGGTGTACAGGACGCCCCCACGGCCAAGGGTGGTCCAGCCCCAGAGGTCACCAGGGCTGAGGTCGAGGAACTTGGGGTTAAGCTCATCCCCCCCTTGACCAGAGAGAGTCGCAACCCAAGAGGCCACACGATGCAGACAGAGCGAGACCAGACCGCCTGCCCTCCTGATGGCTTGGTGGATGGAAAAATATTCTAACAGCGTAGTATAACGTGTCAAAGCCCTGGTGTGAAGGCAAAATGAGTGTAAAATAGTTTAGTGCCTGGCACATTGTCAGTGGCTCGGTAAATGGTCACTGATGTCATCGTGGGCCAAAGCCAGTAACTTCTGACACGTGGCTTCTAAACCGAGATGCATACTTGGGATGTCCTCTAGCCGTGAGCAAGCTGACAAGGAGCTCTCAGAAAAACTGGAATCGTTTCTTTAAGAGTTCATTTGCGACCTAAACAAGAGTAATGCATCATGTGGATAGAAGCCTTTTTGGGTTACCCTTGTTCTGTAATCATGGTGTAATCAAATGGTCGGAGAAATTCTACAGGCTCTAGATTGCTTCCCTGATGCTAAGCACCTTCTAATAACAAATGCTAAATGAATTTGCGGTAAATGTTGTAACGATACTCTATTGAACAGCCTTCCAGCCAAGTAAATCTTTGGCTTTAGATTTCTAGACAGCTATCATCTGGCCGTCCTTTCCAGCATTAACTAATCACCAGTGAAAAATACAGATGTCATTCACAAATCATATCAAAGACGGGAACAGCTGGAATCAAATTCAAGAGACTGCATCATTTTATCATCTTGACATTAATCATTCTACAGTGGATAGCACAGGCAATCTAGAGCAAAGAGTTATTTATGTTGCAATATAAACGTTAACCATTTAGGCCTGGGAGACTCTCTCCCTATTCCCTCCCCCAACCCAGAACACCCCTAGAGACTCAAGGATTACACGAAAATGTTTTATGAGACGTTATTTATAAAGTAGCCGTGGGAGCTGGAGGGAAAAAAAAATCCTCATATGTATAAAGGCCGAGTTGTCTGACCATCTAGAAGAGGGGTCAGCAAACTACTGCCTGTGGGCCAAATCGGGCCTGACGCCTGTTTTTCTCTGGCCTGTGAGCGCAGAATGTTTGTTTTGTTTTTTTTAATATGGCTGGGAAAAAATCAAAAGAATAAAAATGTAGTGGCGAGTGAAATTTACATGAAATTTAAATTTCAGTGTCAGGAAGGAAGTTCTATTGGCACACAGCCACACCCATTTGCTTACATACCGTCTATGGCTGCTCTTGTCCTATGACGGCAGAGTTGAGTAGTTTCAACAGAGACCATATGGCTCACAGGTCCCCAAATACTTATTATCTGGCCTTTTACAGACAAATCTTTGCCCACCCCGATCCAGGAATCTCGGGGCTCAAAAGTGTATTTTTTCTATGCCATAATTACAAACTTTACGAAGTATCTGTCGGGTTTTACCTGCCTCACCCCTGTTTCCCAAGAGGATAGCACTCCGGAACCCTGATGGGCAATTCCCCCTCCCCTGTCTTGAGTGGTCTTGGTGGACAAGTAATTCCAGCTCCTCCAGCCAATATGTCTGCTACTTCCTCCCTCGTGTCCCTCAATCTGCACTGAGGATTTCAGAGGGGGCCTGCCTCCAACGAATTCTTCACGTATTCGTTCGACAAATTATGGAACATCTCCCATCCATTTTCCAGGCACCGCGCTAGGCTCTGCACAAGGTAGGCAGAGTCCTAGCACCCGTGGAGTATCTTCATCGAGGATATAACAAGCAAACAAAGAAGTGGAAGAGCAGCCTCCGGTGGTGATCGGGTTACAAAGACAATAAAAGTGGATATTTAACAAGGAGTAGGAGAGGTTGGTTCGTGTAACTTAGCAGTCAGGAAGGGCGTCTCCGAGGAGACCGCGTGAAACGTGGACTTCCGTTGACATGGACCCAGAATTGTCACGTGGCCAGTTCTTAGCTCAAAGGGGACATTAAGGCTAGAGAGGGGAAGATTGGAAGACTGGAAGTCATAAGTCTAGGAGGAGAATTTAAATCCCTGATCGTCTAAGGGAGAGGAGAGAGAGAAACGTGCTGTCCAAGGAGACCAAAGGAAGAAGAGGTTTCAGAACGAGGAAGTGACTCTAATGAGGGAAGCTTCAGAGGCAGGTCTATCAGCGATACGCCAGGCCTGGCTTGATGCAGATTGCCAGGTGCTGCAGGCTCCATGGCAGGTGGCCCTAAGGGACAGCGGAGAAAAGACATCCCCTCAGCGTCCAGTCGAGCGGAACATCTCATTTCCCCCTTTCCCTGGGATGAGAGGTCAGAAGACCTGAATGCATTGCAATACTGCATCGTAGGCAGTGGCTAAAGGTCTCGTTGGATGGTTCTGGGGAAGAAGAAGCAAGAGTGGAGGGTGGCTTTGCGGGGGGCAAGCGATAGACCTCGTCGAAAGGGCCTAGCACATCCAACCCGTCAGGTCACACCCGAATGCTAATCTGGCCACGCCACTGCAAAGTGTTCTATTTCCCAGAAGCAGTGCGGCAGAGAGTATGCCCATCCACCAAACTTCTTACGCCCTCTCCTCGGTGCAGAGTTGTCGCTAGGAAATGGCCACTGAGCCCAAGTTTGCATTTCCTACTGTTCTTTGCAGTGAGGTGCGAGCAGGTTAACGGTGCACATGTTTTTTACTCGGCTAAACAAGATCTTCTTCTGGCGAAACTGGAGGTTTGACACGGCCTTCTCAATGCTCCTCCCTTTTCTCTTTCCCCAAACTGCCTCGTGACACAAGCAAAACAGTGAGGCTCCAGGCAGAGCCAAGTCGCGGTAGACATGTGTCATTAATTTGGGACCTATTACCCTCTATATTTTTCATAATTAAGCAAATAATTTTCAATCACTTAATAAAAAGAATGTTCAAATCCTGAGACTCTTGTACTTTGGAAGGGAGGTCTGGAGCATCGGGCACCATTACTTTGTCCATGACCTCTTTTGGTTTTTGTTATTGTTATTACTATCACTATTATTTTAGGTCTTGATGCCAAAACAATGATTTAACCAGGCTAAACCATGGGTGGGAGTGGAGAACTGACATGAGCTTTCTCTAAATTATTTAAAGATGTCCAGAAACCATCCTGTGACACCAGGATTTGTAAGGACCAACTCAGGTGAATGTAAACAGTGCATGTGCGACGCTAACCCATAAAAGCTCTTCAAACGACGACTTGAAAGGAAGGCCATACATAAAACAGATAAGCCCAGAGCCATCTAAGTAACACGTGGGCAGAGCGCACAGGGCTTCCTCTGCTACAGCTCTTTTTCTTCTCGAAAGTGGGAACTCCAGATGTTCCGCAGAGTGGATTTGAAAGCCAACAGGCTACTCAACTGGAAACTACTCTTGGTCGATGTTTCTGCGCAGTTCATCTCCAAGGTCAATTTGGTCTGCCTCTGCTGGCGATCCCGGCAGGCCAGGGCTTGCCACATTAGACCCAGCAGTTGCATTTGGAGCAGGGTATTTTGGAAGAGGCTAGATGTTTTGGAGCTAAAAGCTCGCCCCCTTCTGAGACCCCAATGGAATGGGAGCAGGGACTTCCTTAACCTCTAAGAGGGCGGAGCTGGGAGAAGGATGAGGTGCAGAAAGAAATGCCTTCTGGGAGGTTCTGGAAAACCCCATTCAAAATCGCTTCTGACCCAGCCTTGGAAGCATGTGCCTCCAGGTTTTTGAGAGTGGCTTTCAGAATCTGAAAGAGCAAATTGGGGGCGCCTGGGTGGCTTAGTCGGTTGAGCGTCCGACTTCGGCTCGGGTCACGATCTCACAGTTCGTGAGTTCGAGCCCCGCGTCGGGCTCTGTGCTGATGTCTCGGAGCCCGGAGCCTGCTTCCGATTCTGGGTCTCCCTCTCTCTCTGCCCCTTCCCTGCTCATGCTCTGTCTCTCTCTGTCTCAAAAATAAATAAACATTAAAAAAAAAATAAAAGAGCAAATTAAATCGAAAAATTTGAGAGACACTGTGGGAGGCTACCGTGTTTGGGTTTTTACAATGGTGTGTCTGTGGGGCCTCCATCAGTTCAGACTCTCCTCTTTGAATTCACTTCGTTACTTTAAATTTATATACACTTTTAAACTTCTGGAGATTTCATACAATCCCTGGGTTTTGTTCTCGTGCCCCACACTTAAATTAAACCATTTGGACAACAAATTTATGGAATCTTTACCTACAGCGTTTCCTTATTTGTCATACATTTTTGCCGTATTAACGGTGATGACTCTAAATTCTTGATAATGCCAAATTAAGCATTATTCAGTACAAGAACTTTTCCAAAGAAAAGAACTTGCGTAGCTGAGTTTAACTCAACATTTGTCTGCTATTTTTCCAGCTAATGATATTGACATTTTACTGTATTAGTTCATTAGAGCATGAAACTTCCTGTCTTATTTTTGAAAAGCTATTTTAGTACTTCATATAAAAGTAACTCTATACCACTGGGACGAAGTGAGTGCAATGGAACGATCAACCACTCAGTGGGAAAGAAGCCATTGCAAGCCACGAATCGTTATTCTAAATGGAGCACGTTTTAGCCCCCTCGCCTCAGAGAGACAGTCCTCATTTTACACCACTTCGCACACCTCACGACCTCCCCAAGCACTGCGGGGGAGGAGGTGTGGAAAGGAGATCTTTGTTTCACTTGTTTTGTTTTCTTGGAAAAGTTTGCTCTCCCTCTCCATGGGTGTGGGGAGATGGGTTGATTTTCCTAAAAGAGGATCTACCCAACCGTGGCAGATTCCATTTTTCCAAGTTTGGCCACAGCCCTATTTCCTGTCTCACACGCTCTCCTTAGGATGTCTTGGGCTGTCCTCTCATCAAAACGTGGGCATCTAGTTTCCTTCCTCTTGAATTTTGTGGAGCTTGCGAACGCAGTGACTTCCGAGACCACTTGGTTTGCGGATGTTCACGCTTGGACCCCAGACACCATGCCGTGAGGAAGCCCAAGCAGCGACAGTGCACAGGCCACACGTGGCGGTCCAGCCCCAGCCAGGATCACCTGCCAGACGCGCAAGCGAGCGAGCCTCCAGGTGACGCCAGCCCCAGCTGTGATGTCGCCCCTGGTCTCCTACTCTCCAGCTGAGGCCCTGGACATTGGAGGGCAGGCACAAGCCACCCCTGTGTGCCCGTCCGGCTTCCTGGCCCACGGAGCTGCGAACATAATCAAATGGTTGTTTTATGGCACTAACTTTGGGGTGGTTCATTATGCGACAACAGTAGCAGGAGCGCTGACTTCCCTCGCGGTTGTCAATTTAGTGACACAGAGGCTACTGTTCTTTCAGCCCTCAAATATCTACTGATCTCCCCAAATGTCGCGACCACTGTGCGGGTGCCAGAGATGTGGAAACACAGGAGAGGTGGCTCTTGCATTCCAGGGGTTTACGGTTTAGCAGGGAGAGGTTGCTTGTAAGCTAGTTAGCTTACAAAACCAAGAATACTTGGTTGAAAAACCAAGTGTACAAACCAAGAATGGGTTTTAGGTACCGCGAGGAGTTTGCAGAGCCCGGGCAAGAGTTGAAATCAGGGCTGTCCAGGGGCGCCTGGGTGGCTCAGTCGGTTGAGCGTCCAACTTCAGCTCAGGTCGTGATCTCACGGTTCGTGGGTTCGAGCTCCGCGTCAGGGTCTGTGCTGACAGCCCGGAGCCTGGAGCCTGCTTTGGATTCTGTGTCTCCTTCTCTCTCTGCCCCTCTCCCGTGAGTGCTCTGTCTCTCTCTCTCTCTCTCAAAAATAAGCATTAAAAATTTTTTTAATTGAGGCCAGTCCAGAGCACAACCCCTCTTCGCGTCTCCAGCTCTACTGCAAACCACGAAGAGCCTCAGGCACATCAGAATAGACGCCCCGGCTTGCACATTCAAGGCCAGATGAACATTAGGCCAACAGCTGTCCCCTTGGCCAACTCTCAGGCCTGGGGGTGTGCACAGCAGCACAGTCTGCCCTGTGCTCTTGGATACGTGAGGAACATCGGGAACAATCCATGCAGGCTTGGAAGTAGGCTGGGCCATTTGAGCAGGGAATTTCTAGGTCTCGGGTCCAAGGGGCATGGTCCAGAAGGGGGTTTCGCATCCACTTAGCGCAACAGAACTCTGGGCTTGGGGAAAGGTGCGGACAGAGGAGGGCCTTGAAAGCGGAAGGCCCAGGACTCAGGCTGGCCGCCGGGTTTAGGGGAGACGCGCTGGGGGTACAAAATAAAAGCGTCATTCGAACCTAGCCACTTAGAAAAGGGGTCAGGGACCAGATGGCACTGGTAGTGCCTCTTGAATGACACGTTTGCAAGTATGGTTGTCGGCATTGACACACACTTGGGCCGTGGTGTTATTCAGGTTAACTGGTACACACAGAACCGGTCGGTCGACTAAATATTTTCCTTTTATACTGGTCTTGGTGTAACGTAGGAACCACAGCTTCAAACACAAATGCTCATCGCAAGGGGCCTGACTGCGGAATTGTAAACCCGAGAGCTCCTCTGGGCCCCACCATCATCTGCGTGTGCAACTTTATGAAGGCCAATTAACCTCTCCGAGTCCGGAAAAAAAAAAAAAACACACAAAAACGTATAAGCCTTGGACCAGATGTGCAAATCTATACGCGAACAGACTTAAAATTCTTTAGAGGGAGGTATCCTATAAATGGACTGAAAAACTGCCTAGTCCTCTTTGCTCGAAAGGAAATGAGCACCATAAAAGAGTAAAATCAAATCAAGTCAAATCAAAGCTTATCCTTTATTAACTGCCCTGCAAGTTAAGGTGCGACGTCAGCAGTCACTTTCTTTAAAGGGACAAAGAAATATTCTCGGCTCTGCCGGTGGACGGTCTCTGTCACATCTGCTCAGGCACGGTGGTGTTCCAACAATACTTTATTTACAAATGTGAGCAGAGGGCAGGGTTTGGCCTAAAGGCTGTAGTTTGCCAACTCCTGCTCTATGTTGAAACATAATATCCGGGGTCATTCCAGTCGGCTCAGCGCCGTGAAAATGTTCAGTCACGATGTTAAAAACAGAACTGAGCAGCACGACTCTAATCTAATCTGGAGCTAGCATCTCCAGAATGTGCGAGAAGTAAATTAGCAACGTTAGTGGACGCCTTCGCCTTTTTTTGTACGTGTGAGATGGTTTGTTTTTAACTGAAACAAAACTTCCATCGTCATTAGGCACAGCGCAGGTCACTGGGATTCTGTGTTCGCCGAGTTAATCACACAGAAAAAATAGAAAAGAGCAACATGAAAGGGAAACATTTTTCTAAAGATGAAAGGTCATTTTCATTTCTGACTTTTTTGTTGGAATGTCATTTTTCCTAAACCCATTTTCATCTCCATCATCAGAACAATCAAGACTATAAGCATTTTACATTTTTTTTGAATTTTTCCCAATATCTTTTTAATGTTTCCTTATTTTTGACAAAGAGGGGGGAGAGAGCATGGGCTGGGGAGGGGCAGAGAGAGGAGACAGAAGATCTGAAGTGGGCTCTGAGCTGTCGGCACAGAGCCCGACGCGGGGCTCCGATTCACGAACCGCGCGATCATGACCTGAGCCGAAGTCGGACTGACTTAAGCGACTGAGCCACCCAGGCGCCCAACACATAAATATTTTTAAGTAAAAAAAATGTAGGGTGCCTGGGTGGCTCAGTCGCTTAAGCGTCCGACTTCGGCTCAGGTCATGATCTCAAGGTTCATGAGTTCGAGCCCCGCATCCGGCTCTGTGCCGACAGCTTGGGGCCTGGAGCCTGCTTCAGATTCTGTGTCTCCCTCTCCCTCTGCCCCTCCCCTGCTCATGCTCTGTCTCTGTCTCTCTGTCTCTCTCTCTCTCAAAAATAAACATTTAAAAACATTAAAAAATATATTTGTGTGTAAGATACATCGATAAAGTCTCCCAAAGTTCACAATCTAATAGGAGAAACCAAATAATGAAGGAAGGCAAGCAAACATGAAGCTATAGCTTTTCAAGACAAGAACAGCCCTTATGATCTATCCAGCCCAGCCCCCACCCTGTGCTTGGGTTGCTTTGTCCCTGCAAAGGAGAATTCTCAGGTTTTTTGCAGACGTATCGTGTCCCAGGGACCCTACTAGGTCGGGAAAATGCAGTTCGCCCCAGGGAAACCGGGCGTTTGCCAGGCAAGCGTGCCGTGCTAATGCAGGGGGGACAGAGGCGTCCCGCCGGGTGAAGGGTCCGGCCCTAGCACGCAGGGCCTGGGTCGAAGACAGCAAAACCAGGTCCAGACCCCGCTACTGGCAGACTAGAGATTGGTGAGACACTGTCATTCCTGGTCGGGACTGGGCCAGAAACTGCCCAGGCGAGAGCATACGGTGGCGACCCCAGGGTCAGGCCGGGGAAGGGAGGCAGGGCCGGCCGTGGTAGCAATGATCTGTTCTTCCCGCCAGTATTGGGCGGATGAGGTTCGGGGATTCTCAAGGCTCCCGTGCAGCTGCTTGGGGCAGATCAGCAGTTTGCATAGAGAAGGTTCCTGTTTAGTGCGGCACCTGAAATCTCTAGACTCCGAAACAAATTCTCTGAGGACACCTGAAACCGTACAAAGACTAGAAAGCAATCGCATCTCAAGTCTCTTAAGGGTTAAACGTTCTCTGCCAATAGTATGTTCTCTAGTCTCCGAGCGCTGATGTGACTCGCTGTATGATTTCGAGCAGGCTGATTTCTTTTCTCTGTGCTGGAGAAAAAATGGGGGGAGGGCGATGTTACCCCTAGGGCTGCCGAGACGACGCACGAGCTCATGGCTATAACGCACCATTGTTTTGGCCGCCCAGACTTCACCTGCATGTATTAATTACTATTATCGTACATTAATTATGTATCGTTTTCTGTATTTTATGACGCTTTGACATTCGGGGCCAGGCCGATCCTGGAGAGACTGCCCCTCCAGAACTAGGGACAGCAAAGCAATCGTCCACAGCCCACACCTGCCAACTACCTCCTTGATCAAGCTCTCGCAGGTTGGGCCACCACCTGCGTCATGGTCGGAATATTTGCACCCCTCCAAAATTCATACGTTGAAATCCTAGCCGCCGGTATGATGGTATTCGGAGGTGGGCCCTTTGGGAAGTGATTAGGTCCTCAGGGTGGAGCCCTATGATGGGATCGGTACCCTCATAAAAAGAAACCAGAGTGTTGGGGGACACCTGGGTGGCTCAGTCGGTTAAGTGTCTGACTTCGGCTCAGGTCATGATCTCATGGTTTGTGAGTTCGAGCCCCACGTCGGGCTCCCTGCAGTCAGCGCGGAGCCTGCTTCGGATCGTCCGTCCCTCTCTCAAAAATAAACATTAAAAAAAACAAAAACCTTGGGGAGCCCCCTCACCCCTTCCACCGAGTGAGGACATAGCGAGCGTCCGCAACCCAGAGGAGGCGCTCACCAGACCCCACGCGTGCCGGCACCCTGACCCCAGGCTTCTAGCCTCCAGAACTGCCAGGAACAAATTTCTGTTCTTTATAAACCACCACGTCCATGATATTGTCGCAGCCTGAACAGACTAACACAATTGCCCTGCCCTAATACCACGCCAGAGCCAGCTATCGGGCAAGGAGGGGCAGTCCCTGCATCCTGAAGGGCCCTGAAATTGTTCCAACTCGCCAATCCCAGGTCTATCTACCCTGCTTTGTCCCTTTCTCTGCTGTGAAAACCACTGTAAAGTCTTTGCCCCTGCTTTTCCACTGTCCCTCTGCCTCCTGACTCTGATCCTTCCCTGTTTCTAGAGATCGGTGAGTATGGACGTCTTCCTTCGTGACCCTCATTCTCAGGTCTGTGTGTTAGACCATACCTGATTAAAACAAATTGCAGGTGCACCTTGAACAGTACCCTTCTCCAGTGCCTGTATGCTCAGTTCCCTCTGGGGCACTCTTTTTGTTGGCTGTCTATTGTTGGATTACGAATTGCCACAAACTTGGCAACATGAAACAGTACGCACTTATTATTATATAGTTTCTTTCTTTCCTTTTTTTTTATTTGTGCACGCATGAGTGCACACGAGAGAGAGAGAGAGAGTGTGTGTGTGTGTGTGAGCTCGGGGGAGGGGCAGATGGAGAGAGAGAGAATCTTAGGCAGCCTCCACGCTTCGCACAGAGCCGGCCGCGGGGCTCGATCCCACGACTCTGGCATCATGACCTGAGCTGAAATCAAGAGTCTGATGCTCAACCGACTGAGCCGCCCAGGCGCTCCTGTTACACGGTTTCTTTGAGGCAGGGGTCCACACACGGCTAGTGGGTCCTCTATTTCACAGTCTGTCCCCAGTCTGCAATGGAGTGGATGGCCAAGGCTGGGGGTATCATTTCAAGTCTCCATTCCTCAACTGGCGTTGTCCTCATATGGGCCTCTCTCACAAGGCAACTTGCTTCACCAAAACGTGCAAGCTCAAAAGGCAATAGAGAAAATGTGACAGCAAGACAAGAGTCACAATCTTAGGTAACCTAATCACAGAAGTGACATCCCATCACCTTCGCTGTATTCTATCGGCTAGAAGTAAGTGACTAGGCCCAGTCCAGACTCAAGGGGAGAGGAATAAACAAAGACAGAAACGCCGGGAGGCAGGGATCATCCCTCCTTCATTCTCGGCCCGTCAGTTTTGGGTGGACTCCTCCGATTCAGACGTGGGGCATGTGATCAGGCCTCAGCCAATGAGACCCCCCCCAAGCCCCCCACCAGCTCTGTGATCGCTGATTGGTTACAGAATAGGCACATCACACAATACACAGTAGATGGAAACAAGACATGGACGGTGAGAGAAGGAGGAGACAAGAGAGGTTGCTAGAAAGCGAACTAAATTCATCTCATTCATGTTGATGAGGCCAAAGGACGTGTCTTATAAACATAGACCTTTCCATCCTCAGCCCTTTTTAAAAGCTGAACCGAGCACAAAAGGCCACTCGTTTCTGACGAAGGCCCATCAACTCTCCTGTTTAACAAATAAAAAAGCAACGTGCACTACTTGGCCAAAGTAGACAGGGCGTAAGGTATTTTAATTTCTAAAAATAAAGTTACGCACAATCCTCTGAGGTGTTCGCCAGTTAATATTTAGAACTGAGGATTTAAAAATAATCGGCATCCATGAAAAGCAATCTCTCCCCCTTCTCCTTAATGCTTCTTTGACCAAAAGTGTTTCATAGACTGAACTCTCTAATGAGGGAATATTTATAGGACATACCAAAGCAGATGTGAGTCCCATTTTATGAAATCCAAACCCAGATGGTCTTTTCTTTCCATTGTCTTATGTAATTTATATGAAAGCAGAACATGAAAAAAAATTCAAATGTAATTTCTTTTCCACCATTTATGCTTAATGGCCCTGTAATCACTTTCATGGCCTCAGTTTCTCTGCCGAGTCTCCAGAGGGTCTGTGGATTAGCTCATGTCACAGAGGTGCTTTCCAGCAATTGGAAATGCCCAGCAAGAGTGGAAATGTCTGTTATCATGAAACATGCATTTCCAATTTAAGTTATTCCACTCTGTGTCTTCCGTAGAGAGCCCAAAATACTCTCTCTAATTTGAATCAGCCCAGAGGGTATAAACTACAAGAAAGACCCGTAGATGAAAAAACATAAAATAAAATAAAATAAAAAGAGACTGACCCTGAACTCAACTTCTTTAAATGAGTTTTCTTGGGGAGCATTCTATTTCGTTTGGTCATCTACAGGGAAATGGAAAGACGATTGAGGGATGAAAGAAAGGAGAATACAAAAGGGCTCTGAGAGGTGTCTAGGAATTTCCTTTTGCTTGAGAATTCCTGGAATATGACGAAGGGAGGGCTTAATTTTTCCACTTGGCTTAGTGACAGTTTCTGCCACCTTCCCAGACATTACCTTGACAACCAATTCATGCTACGTTCTTGAGAATTCGTTAGCAGGCTCGAAACAGAATAATAACACCCATTTAGTTATCGTCTATTTAAAATTGTATTTGTAAATGTTGGCTTCAAACGCTCTAAAGGGCATTTGGAGCTCCATGGATTGCATTAAATTGGACGATGTAATGTAGTATATTTCCCAGCACCTCATAAATTGTACATTATTCATATATTCACAGTGTAGAGATATCTCGGATTCTCTTTGAAATTAAAAATTATTTTCTTCTCATTTCTCCTGGAGTCACATTCCCCACATTCCCAAGCATGTGAATGATTGTCCGGGCAAAGGAGGACTGAGTTCCTCAGTTATCAGGAGAGTTTCGGGGGGGAGGGGGCCAGTGTGACGTGGGGGCCTCAACAACCTTAGGTGGGTGCGGGTAAGGAGGTGTGAGGAGCGAAAAGAAAATTAATATCAGGGCCTCGGGCCCTGGGTTTCTGGAAATTTCCACAGGCCAAGGAGAGCTGGCATTTGGACGTTTTTCTGAGCACAAAATGCTCTGGGAATTTAATCCAGGGCATTTAGGGCTTTGTATTTTCTTCTCGGTGCTTCTAAAACTCAATGCAAAAAGAAAAAAAAAAATCTTTTCCACATTTGCAGGCAGCAGCTATGAAGCAACAAGAGACTTAAGAAAAAAAATTTACACACCATTCAACTTAGAGCCCCTCACAACACTCTGAGCTTTTATGACAGATGCTGAAAATATGTGCGGCCCAAATAGCGCTGGGAGATCGGGGTCAGGGCCTCCGACATTTCACTCTCTCCTGAGAAAGTTTTATTTTTGCAGGAGGTGGACCTGAAAACGCGTGGTACTCCCATTCACCAAGTCTGACCTTCCGCACCTTGATTCCCCGGACAGCATCCTGTGAGCAAACCTAAGTCAAGGGCGGCCCGGGGTTCTGCCCAGCAGGTGCTGCCCAGCAGGTGCTGGGACCGCCTCTGACGGTCGCCAGCAGGGAGCTGCGTTCACCTTCCCGGCCTCGGAGAGGATCCCCCCGGACCCGGGCTGTGAACGCCAATCCCTAGGGAAACCTTTCCCAGAGGAGGATTACGAGATCAGAACTGTTGGATGGGGTCCAGTTGGATGCTGGATGTCCCCAGCGTGTGATGGCTTCTCCCGCGGGCTCACGGCGGAATGAGTCCAGCTCTCCGGGGACCGTGGATGGGAACGAAGAACACACAGGGCCGCGGAGGTCCCCGAGTGGGCTCCTGCCCTCCGTAAACCTCAGCGAATGAGAAGTGTGGTCTTCGCGCCGGCAATGAACCGGCCATCCGAGTCAGAGGGCCCTGGCCCATTGCGATTGAACCGGACACAGCCCGCGGACCAGCCACCGTTACAAAGAAACTTCCTTCTTCTAATCAAAGAAGAAACGAGGACATTTGGCGGTGGAATGATTTATATCTCATAGGCAGCTTCACATAGTTTTAGAGTTATATCAGGGACTAAAACCACACAGTAAATACCTCCAGATCCAGGGGACTCTTAATTTTTTTTTTTTTTTAAACACGAACCTTCAAACCTAAGAAATGCTTTGGTCATTTCCAGAAAACACAATTGATTTTAATAACTACATTACCCCCAAAGGGAGCCTTAATGACTACCACCGCTCTTCCTAAGTGGAAAGAGTCCTGAATTTCAAGATCTTCTGCACATGAAGGTATATTATGTGACCATTTTTAAAAATGCAGATAGCGTCTCCTGCGTTTCAGCGGCCTGCCATTCCCGTAGCAGATGCAGTTGGGCAGTGAAAACATATTTTCCCCATTAGAAATGTTGTCTTAAACGAAGCCTCACCCATCAAAGAAAAGATAAGCATCTAATTGGAGAACCCTGGGAGTTTCAAGTTAGAATCTGTATCGTGCAGCTCACGGCCATCTCGGCCTGAAAAATGGCTGGATATGGGCACACAAAAGCACACTGCTCTCTGCTTGTCATGTTTTTAACTTTAATCTCTGCTATAAAAAAAAATTGCATTGTTGGCCCTTGAAAAGCTTCCATTGTCAAAAGGAAATATAATAACCTTTCCTGCATAGAGGCCAGGTGTCCCACAGTAACAAGCCTGGTGACAGAGCGGCGAGTTGTCTGTGACGGCCATGCTTTGGTGATCTTACTGGGTTGCAGTCAGGACGCTAACAAGCTCGGGCAAGGGGGCGGCCGGGTACACCGCACCATCTCCCACAATGGAGCTGTGCTGCGGGGGAAGCCGCCGGGAGACTGGGGAAATACAATAAGCTTGATCTCTCATGTGGGAAAATCCATGGTGTTTAATAGCTTCATAAAGTGGCGTGCTTTTGTCTCTGTGTATAAAGTCCCCAGTAAATTCTTACATTACCACCATTATAAAACGCAGCAACGGAAACGTTGAGCTGTGCTATGTGATCCCCAGTGGCAAAGGTTAGGAAGAACCAAAATTCGTAATGACTTCCAAGAAAATACTATTAGAGTGTAATTTAAGGAGGCTTTGCGGCCATAATTTCCAGCGCGATGCAAAACGTGCTTTCGTGACATACACACCCCACTAAAACGGTAACGTGTCACAAGGAGAACTGACAAGAGTAAAAAAGATGAAAGGTCAGGAGGCAAATGAAGAGTGTAATCATTTGCGACAATTGGTTCTGCAGCAGGAGTTCAAGAAAAGGGACCACATGTTGTTAGATACGATTCTGCGATAACGCGGAAGATTCTGCTCCCCGTCCTGAAAGGACACTGCTTTCGGCTCAGGGTAATTTCGGCCTGTGCCTTGAGCCTGTGATTTGAGGCTGAGACGGGCATTTCCGTTTAATCATCACGGCTACTGCTCATCCGCAGTGGACTCATCTTGATATGGAGCCCCACCGGTCACTCATACTTGTATGAAAGTGGTAATCTGCGTTTTCCCCAGGTGCAGTCAGTCCCCAGTTCTTGAGCGTGTATCGGCGAGGAATTGGGTGCGAACTCTCCATGAGGACACTGGCATGACAGGACTCACGGAGCCAATTTTCTGCTACCCGCCAACGTGGGCAGCGGGGTGTCCGGGTTATTTAACTACTCACCTTAAGACAGGATTAGCCTAAACGCATCACCTTTCTGGGAAATAAAAGACTATAATATATATGCAATATTGAATTAAAAAGTCCATACATTCCAGGGACACCTGGGTGGCTCGGTCCGTTAAGCGTCCGACTTCGGCTCAGGTCACGATCTCGCGGTTCGTGGGTTCAAGCTCCACGTCGGGCTCTGTGCTGACGGCTCAGAGCCTGTAGCCTGCTTCGGATTCTGTGTCCCCCTCTCTCTCTGCCCCTCCCCTGCTCGTTCTTTGTCTCTGTCTGTCTCTCAAAAATAAGTGAACATTAAAAAAAATTTTTTTTTAATTCAGTACATTCCACGCATTTAGAGAGTACTTTTTTTTTTTTTTCAAAACCCTGGTTGTTTTATTGAACGGTTTCACCATTTGGAGATGTAAGGCTAAAATAGGACGGGGGTGCCTGCTTGGGATTCTCTGCCCCTTCCCCTGTCATTCTCAAAAGAGACTGAGCTAGGGCTTAATGTAGAATTAAGGGGTTTAAGGCATTCACAGATGTCAGAGGGAAAACCGGTCCTTGGTTTCTTACTACGAAGATTTCCCATCAACGAAAGGCTGTACAACACTCCCCTAGAACAGAGAAACGGCTGTCGGGGGCAGCCAGTCTGCAGGAGGGATGGCTGGGCTGGAGGCCGAGGCTCAGGTCCAGGACAGCAGGCTGGGAAGAGGTCAGGTTAGCGCTTTCACCAAAAGGCACTTGTTTTCCGGTCTCTAGTCTGAGGATTTCCTCAGACGGGGTTAGAAAGTACCTTTTAGGTGATAATCTAAGCACCGGGGTTGAGAGACTTTGTCCGTAGCAAATACCTGGGGCCTCGCAGGCCAGTGATCTCTGTCTCACCTACTTGGCTCTGCTCTCGTACAAACGAAAACAAATGGCATGGCTGTATTCCAGTAAAAGTGTATTTACACCAACAGGTACTGAGCTGGGTTTGGCCAGTGGGCCGTGGTGTGCCGACACCTGGTCTGGAACAGCCCTGCCCAATAGAAATATAATGGGATCCACATAGGTAGTGTTAAATCTATAGCGTAATAATGTTGTACGGTGACAGTGACTGTGCTAATTGCGGTGAGCACTGAGTAACGTATACGCTTGTGAAATCACTCTGTTGTACACCTGAAACTAATATAACATTGCATGTCAACTATACGTTGATGTTAAGAAATAAATAATTTTTAAAAATCTGAGGGGCCCCTTGGGGGCTCAAAAATAAATAAGCAAACGTAAATTTTTTAAATGTGCCTTTAATTTGACAGAGAAAGAACGGGGGAGGGGCAGAGGGAGAGGGAGAGAGAGAATCCCAAGCAGGCCCGGCACCGTCGGCACAGAGCCCGACGTGGGGCTCGAGCCCACGAACCTCGAGATCATGACCCGAGCCAAAATCAGGAGTCGGATGCTTCACTGACTGAGCCACCCAGGAGCCCCAATAATTTAAAAAATTTTCAAGGAACAGTTACAAGAAACAAGTAAAA
The DNA here is from genome assembly GCF_018350175.1 of Felis catus. Classification (NCBI taxonomy): domain Eukaryota; kingdom Metazoa; phylum Chordata; class Mammalia; order Carnivora; family Felidae; genus Felis; species Felis catus. Next base: position 7,485,103 of record NC_058386.1, on the reverse strand, counting down.
TTAATTTCAATACTACATTTTATTTAATCCAGTATGGACCAAAGTCCTTCCCAGAAGCAAGGGAGAGCATTCCTTGGAAAATCCCTCACGCACACACCCCCCCCTGGAGTGGAGAGAGGAGCCCTGGGGAGAGATGGGATGCTCGCGTGCACAGAGGAGAGGGGGGCTCCCGACGGGCTTGGAAGGAGGACCCCGCCTGTGCCTGCCAGCCCCAGAGCTGGTGCTGGAGATGCGCGGGCATTGGGACGGCGGGCCGACCCGGAGGGAAGGGCAACGAGGTGGGCCCACCGCAGCGACCGTGTCCGTGGAGCCCGAGGCTAGAGTCAGAACGTGCCGGGTCTGGCAAGTCGCTGCCTGCAGGGGTGGCCAGAGAGAGCGGCCACCGTCACCTGGGGCTGCGGGCAGTGAGGACCTTAGCCACACGCAGGATCCCGTCTCCTCGGCCAACACGAGACTGGAAATAACCGCAAGCGACAAAAGTCGTGACGTTAGGTTGAACGGAATATTCAGAGAGCCCGCTGCCCAGGAAGAGGGCAGCACGCGGCTTAGCAGTTATCACAAAGAGTAAAATAATTTGGTCTGTATCCTATGAGTCGAGACTCCTCCAATAACAGGGTCTCTCCTTCAGCAGGGATTTTCACTCCAGGAACGCAGGAAATTGGAGGTCTGCTATAATTATAAAGGCTTGAGAAACCTCAACCATTATGGAGAAAGTTTTCCATATAAATGAAAGTTGTGGCCCGACAGACGAGACAATTTCAGCTTGAATTACTGTTGAGAGAAAGAAAAGGAGCCTCTGACATCAGGAGCTGGCAGGCACTCCCGCCAGGCCTGGGTGTTCTCCTCTTGAACATGAACAGTTTCACAGAACATCAACATCAGACAAGGCCACCCTGTGACCATAATGAATGAAGACAAAACCAAGAGTCCTCTGTAAACATTGTGGAGCATAGACAAAACACGAACATTGTCCAAGCCACGGAATAAAAACCCTCCCCCTGTCCTCCCCCCTCATGAGTGATTGCTGCTTCTTTATCAGTTACAGCTTTGGCCCTGTTCTAGCCTTTCCTCCTCCTGGTTGAGAATTATTGCAATATCCAATCCCAGAATTAGCCCCGCTTTCTGACATCATGCCATCCAGAGCGAAGTCCTGCTTCCTTCCGTCCTCCCCAAAGTTACCCGATAGAAGTTCAAATCCTCTGCAGAGGCCAGCGCGAAGTCAGGTGCTTTCCCTGCAATTGGGGAAATAAGGCATCAGTACCTAAGAAGATAAGTAATAAAGGATTTAAATGGTCACAGTATCCAGGGTGCACACGGCAATGACTTGATCCCTGCTGAGTGAGGGGAATTGGGAGCTGGGTAACCAGTGTCTACTGAGTCGTATGCCTGGTGTGCGTTATCTTTCTTGATCTCCAGAGCAACTTCCTGAGGTAGACATTGTGTTCACTTCATCCTGGGTAACTGGATGTTGGGAAGGAGAAATCCTATGTTCTGGGAGTCCCATGTTCTAGGAGTTTCCAGAGCTCTTAGATTATGTGACTCCCTTCTCCCCACGTGACAGAGGAAGCAGGGTGACAGGGGCAAAGACATGAAGGGAGAAAAAGCCAGATAACCGTGGGAGAATGTCCCAGGCACTGTGCTTTGTTTCAAGCAACAGAAACTTGATTCAGGATCTTAAAGAGAAGAGGAATTTATCTGGAAGTTGAGAGTGTATTTGGTATACTCAACGGGGCGGCTCTAGAAAAGGCCCAGAAAAACTGGGGATGGGAGGTGAGGAAACGGGAAGGGTTTGGGAACTGAGGACAAGCCTGGTATTTACAGGCTGCTTACCTGACTTCCTTTAACCTTCTTCGTATGCTCGACTCAGCCTGTTGTCAGCCTGGTAGTTACAGCCTGCTTACTTGACTTCCTTCAACCCTCTTCGTATGCTCGGCTCAGCCTGTTGTCCGCCAAGGCCCTCAGCTCAGGAAGCATGGACCAGGGTACTGAGGGCTCTGCCCTGGAGGGCATCACAAGCTAACAGGGGAGCAATAATCATGTCAGGAAAGCAATAAAAGCAGTACTCACATAACAGCAGCCATAAAGTAGCCATGGAAGTAACAAAAAGTAGCAATTAGTTCCAAGGGCAATTCGTTCCAAGAGGGGCACGGGAGAGCTTTATAGAAGGTCTCTATACTGCCTGAGAAATGTTCTATTTCCTCCTCTTTTGGTATCTCAATTCCCAAACCAGATCAAAAGCTAATCAAGCACAGGGAGTGTGATTTCTAATCACGCCACTGGAAAGAAGCCAGTGGGGATGGCTGCCAGTGTGGGGGGCCATGGTGTGGGGATGGGTGCCGGTGCCCAGGGCAGACGTCTCTAGTCTGACAATACCCCTCTTTCCCTGGGCAAGGGTACGGCTGGGCGCTGTGCCCAACACATGGCAATCCACTGCATTGGACACAACATATAATGTTTAGTCCTCATTGCTAGCTTAGGCACATTATGGAAAAAATAAAGATTTGCTATTTTGAATCACTGGCATTTCATGCATCTTATTTAATTCCCAGATTAATAAAACACAAAGCAGCTCCTTCAGGTTCGCTATTTTCATCGACAATAGTTATGTCCTTCAGTAGTTCAGCTATATTTCATGGAATTGTTTTAGCTACACCAAGAAACTCAGGACTTTGGAGTTTTGCCCGTAAGATGATTTAATTAGTACACATTACTCACGTAAATCATGACGTCCTTATTTTAAATTCTGTAAATTCGTATGTAACATTCCTTTTGGAAATCAGATGCTGTGTGCTGTTTCACGGACTCTTACCTTCACGGTTGCAAAAGTTGAAGCCCTTGCAATTAAGTCGGTGGGAAGTCTGATTCTCAACAAGGAGAGTTAACTCCTCCCAAGTAGGAGGGGGTCAGAATCGCTTGGGGGGGGGGGGGCTTTTCCCTGGTACCTATGTCCCCAGGCAATTCTAATTCCCCTGCTTCCAGCGGGGTGCCTTGCCAGAACAAATTCCTGTTGCTTTGGTGGGGGGGCTGTGTGGGTATTCCCCCAAAGAAAGGTGGTTTCCCTGAAGTAGGATGTCTGATGGACCGTGAGAACATCATCCCCCACCAACGGCACTGATGATGACACAGGGGCAAGATCCTTACCTTTTGAATAGAAGATCTCCACAGAGCCCATCCCTTCTCTGTCCTGGCAACATCATCCTGGCTCTGTTACCATAAATAGAATCTGGTTATTTTAATTTTCTTGAGATGAGCAGGAACCCCTGGCATATCAGCAGCTTCCTCACAAACACCTTTTTAAATCAATACTCCCTTCTGTAATACAGTTAATGGACTATTTCCCATTCTTCTCATCTTTATTTTTTATTATGACTTCCTTTTGGACACTGTATATTAATTGTTCTCCTTCTTTTTTAATGTTTTATTTATTTTTGAGACAGAGAGAGACAGAGCATGAGCAGGGGAGGGGCAGAGAGTGAGGGAGACACAGAATCCGAAGCAGGCTCCAGGCTCTGAGTTGTCAGCACAGAGCCCGACATGGGGCTCAAACCCACAAACCGCGAGATCATGACCTGAGCCGAAGTCGGACCCTTAACCGACTAAGCCACCCAGGCGCCCCTTAATTGTTCTCCTTTTTAGTATTCATCATGGACTCAGCCTTCCATAGACAAGACTCTTGGGTAAAAACAAATATTTTATACCCACTTTGTCTTTCCCTCCAGGAGGATATGAAATCCAATATCCACAAAATGCTCTTTTGAATTTTTTAATGTTTATTTTTATTCATTTTGAGAGAGACAGAGAGCACGAGCAGGGAAGGGACAGAGAGAAAGGGAGAGAGAATCCCAAGCAGGCTCCACACTGCCAATGCAGAGCCTGATGCAGGGCTTGAACTCACAAACTGTGAGATCGTGACCTGAGCCGAAATCAAGAGTCAGATGCTCAACTGACTGAGCCACATAGGTGCCCCCACAAAATGCTCCTTTAATGGAAAATAGAAATAGAAGCCCAAGTCTGGGCATTCAGGGTATATAGTAAGGAGTTCTACATGGGTGCTACTAGTTGACCTCCAGGTCACTTTACTAATAGAGCCAGAACAATTTGGAAGTTCCTCAAAAAATTAAAAATAGAACCACCCTACGACCCAGCAATTGCACTACTAGGTATTTATCCAAAGGATACAAAAATGTTGATTCGAAGGGGCACGTGTGCCCCAATATGTATAGCAGCACTATTGACGATAGCCAAATTATGGGAAAAGCCCAAATGTCCACAGACTGAAGAATGGATAAAGAAGATAGGGTGTATATATGATATATATGATATATGATATGATATATGATATCATATATGTCCTATATATACCCACAATGGAATACTACACTGTGATCAAAAAAAAATCTTGCCATTTGCATCAACATGGATGGAACTAGAGTGTATTATGCTAAGTGACCTAAGTCAGTCAGAGAATGACAAATATATGATTTCACTCATATGTGGAATTTAAGAAACACAACAGATGAACATAGGGGAAGGGAAGGAAAATAAGATAAAAACAGAGAGGAAGGCAAACCATAAGAGACTCTTAACTACAGAGAACAAACTGAGGGTTGCTGGAGGGGAGGTGGGTGGAGGGACGGGCTAGATGGGTGATGGACATTAAGGAGGGCGCTCGGTGGGATGAACACTGGGTGTTATATGCAAGTGAGGAATCACTAAATTCTACTCCTGAAGCCAATACTACACTAGATGTTAACTAACTTGGATTTGAATTGTAAAAAGAAGATAATTTTTCTATTTATGGTCATGGCTTCATGCGGTTATTTCCATTATAATGCAAATACTAGTAAATCCCTCTTAAAACTTTTGTTTGTGGGGCTCCTGACTGGCTCGGTCAGTTGGTAGAGCAGGTAACTCTTGATCTCAGGGTCATGGGTTCAAGTCCCACATTGGGCATGGAGCCTACTTAATTAAAAAACAAAACAAAACAGAAGAAAACAAAACAGGGGTGCCTGGGTGGCTCAGTTGGTTGAGCAGCCGGCTCCTGATTTTGGCTCAGGTCATGATCTCCCAGTCTTGGGATGAAGTGCCACGCTCAGCATGGAGCCTGCTTGGGATTCTCTCTCTCCCTCTCTTTCTGCCTGTCCCTACCTCTCAAAATAGATAAATAAACTTTTCTTAATTAAAAAAAAAAAAACCCTGTGTTTGCATCTAAATTTTTAATCCTTATTTTTGGTACAAGGTAACAACCCAAACTGTTAACTCCTTTCTCATGCTATAATCATATCCCTTCTCTCTAGAATTCTCCACATGTCTTTTTGACCACTGTTTTGTAATCTTTCTTTTGACCTGTATGTGTCTGTCTATTGGGAATTATAATATCCACCTCACTGAGTTATTTTAAGGACTCAATGAGGTAATATACAAGAATTTCTTGGGTAAATTGTCTTTTTTTGGATTAGCACACCGACGTATAAAAGCAATCAAATAGCTTTCACAGAAGTAGAACCAGGAAGAAGACATATTCCAGTTGAAGTTAAACAGTTCTGAATCTACTTATAGCTAGTCCTGTATGTAATCACTTTTCTCTCTGTTCATATGTGTGTATCAAGCTTGAAACACGTAATGGGATGTGAAACCCAGACTGTTGAAATGCATTGTACTTCAATAGCACATTTTTTAAACAAAGCAAGCTCTGTGTCCTTGCGACAGGTAGACAAAATAAACTCTGAAGTCATTTTCGGTCATAACCATCTATGATGTAGCATTGTAGATTTGCTTCTTTCTCAAGAGGTTAATATTTCTTAACTTAAAAATATATTTTCACGAGGAGACCCCAAAGAAAGTAAGGAGCAAGAGGCAGAGGCCTAGGAATCAAGGAGACTTCTTGGAAAGGAGAGTGGAGAGGCCGCGTTTGCGTGCAGAGATAGCAATGAGACGACACATCAATGCTTCCTTTAGCCTGGAGTTTATTTGAGAATATTTTTAATCCTATGCTTGAAAAGTTATGGAATCAATGTAATACACCACATTAAAATAATGGGAAAAAACACCACATGATCATCGCTATTGATGCAGAAAACGCATTTGACAACATTCAGCACACACACTGGATGATAAAAACGTGCAAAAAAATGAGGACTAAAAGAAAATAATTTCAGCATAATAAAGGCCGTATGTGAAATGCTCACAGTGAACATCATACTCAATGGTGAAAGACTGAAAACTTTTTCCTCCAAGATCAGAAATCAGGCAAAGGGTGCCCGCCTTTACTGGAAGTTCTAGCCAGAGCAATAACGTAAGAAAAAGAGATCAAATAAATCCAAATTGGATGAGAAGAACATTATCTCTGTTTGCAGATGACATAACCTTACATATAGAAAACCTTAAACATTCTTTGAAAAATTGGTAGAACTAAATAATGAATTCAGCACAGTTGTCCAATGCAAAATCAACATGCAAAAATCAATTGTGTTTTTATACACTAACAACGAACAACCTGAAAAGAAAGTTAGGCACATAATTCCATTTACAATAACATCAAAAAGAATAAAATACTTAGGAATAGACTTAATCAAGGAACTGAAAGATTTTTACACTGAAAACTACAAAACAATGCAGAAAGAAATGAAGGTGGACACAAATGATTGGAAAGACATCCTGTGTTCATGGATTGAAAGACTTAACATCGTTAAGATGGCCACACTTAGTGATCTACAGATTCAATGCAATCCCTATGAAAATCTCACTGATTTTTTTTGAAGAGATAGAAAGATCTATCCTGAAATTAATATAGAATTCCAAAGGACCCCACAGAGCCAAAACAGTCTTGAAAAAGGGGAACAGATTTGGAAATATCATACTTTTTGATTTCAAAATGTAGTACCTAAGCTATAGTCATCAAAACAGTGTGGCACTGGCATAAAGGCAGATAGACAGACCAATGGAATAGAATAAGGAGCCCAGAAATAAATCTTTGCATATCTTTGCATATATAGTCGAATGATTTTTAAAAAGAGTGCCGAGACCATTCAATGGGGAAAAGACAGTCTTTCCAACCCATGGTGTTGGGAAAATTGGATATCTACATGCAAAAGAATGAATGGAGTTAAATCTTTACACCGTACAAAAATTAAGTCCAAATGGATCAATGACGTGTACGCACAAGAGCTAAAACTACAAAGCTCTTAGAAGAAAACATGAAAGGAAACCTTTATAGCATCAGATTTGGCAATGATGCTTTGGATATGACACTAAAAAAAATAGACAAATTAGACTACGTCAAAATTCCAAACTTTTGTGCATCAACGTCCACAATCCACAGAGTGAAAGAAAGGGCAACTTATGGGATGGAAGAAAGTATTTGCAAATCATCTGATAAAGGGTTAATATCTAGAATTTTTGAAGAACTCCTACAACTCAACAACCAAAAAAACCCAATTAAACATGGGCAAAGAACTAGAGTACACATTTCTCCAAAAATACAAAAATGGCCAATAAGCATCTTTGGATGCTGAGCATCCCTCATCATCAGGGAAATGCAAATCAAAACCACAATGAGATAACATTTCCCACCCATTAGGATGGCCAGTAAAAAAAAAAAAAAAACACAGAAAATCACAAGCGTTGGCAACACACAGAGGTATTGGAACCCTCATGCGCTGCTCGTGGGAATGGAAAATGGCGCAGCCGCTGTGGATAGCAATATGGCAGTTCCTCCAAAAGGTAAAAATAGAATTACCACGTGTTCCCGCAAGTGCGCTTCTGGGTATATTCTCAAAGGAACTGAAAACAGGGACTTGCATATATATTCCTACACCTGTGTTTATAGCAGCATTATGCATAATAGTTATTTTAGTGTATGTCCTGCCAAAGCGAGCACCATAATAGCTAAAAGGGGGAGGCGACTGAAGTGCCCCTCAGTGAATGTATGGATAAACAAAATGTTATCTATATACCCAATGGCCCAGTATTCGCCCTTAAAAAAGAAGGAAATCCTGACACCTGCTACGACATGGATGAACCTGAATGGCATGATGTTGAGTGAAATAAGCCCGTCACAAAAGGACAAATACTGTATGATTCCACTTGTATGAGATCCCTGGAGTAGTCACATTCGTAGAGACAGAGAGTACAACGGTGGTTGTCGGAGGCTGGGGGAGAGGGGGAATGAGAAATTCGTATCTAATGGGTACAGAGTTTCAGTTTGGAAAGATGAAAAGAGTCCTGGAGACCCATGGTAGTGACGGTTCCAACAACAATGTGAATGTATCCAATGCCACTGACATATATACTTAAAAACGGCAAATTTTGTTACACACGTTTCACCACAGTAAAGATGTGGAATTACTGAATTCTACCATTTGAGATGTTCTTGAAATATCAACCAACATGTGAAACTATGAGAGTGTCTTTCTTTCACACCCATCTTGACCAAATGCAGAAATATACACATCTTCAAGAGGCCAAATTCCTTCTGGGTGGGTAGATGTAGAGAACATTTTGATCAAGAGTTCTTAAAACTCTTGCAATTCGATGTACGTGTTGAGTGTGTGTGTGATTTTGTTCCTGGAGATCATGGTTTCAGTTAGATTCTCAAAGGACTAGGACACCATAACATTTAAGGATGCCTGAGAGTATTGAGACCTGTAGCTGTGACTAACACGTAATCACTAAGCCGACAGCAGAACTGACGTGGGGATGAGGAATCAGGTGAGGAGAAGAGAAAAGCAGACCCAGGGTGGGACAAGCTAACGTGGGGTCTCCCACTTCCCGTGCTGATATCAGTCCTGTCCTCAAAGTTCTGCTGGGTATGGAAATGCAAACACATAACCCTGTCTTCATGCTGAACCCACATGTATGTGATGAGGATACCTTCGCTGGGAAAAGACCCCCATCGTCGTAGTTTTTATTTCATTTGCCTGATTATAATTAGTTTTGGCTTCTTACTGAGTGGTTGTGGAGTGGATTTTTCACATTGCTTCTGGATGAAAAGGATGCTTAAAACTCTTATCGTGAGAACTTCTCGATATTCGTTTGGAAGTCTTTGGTAATGATTTTCAAACTGCCCCCTCATAAGATTGTGAGAAGATGTTTCAGAAGTACACAGGGAGGAAAGGAGTAGCCAAGCTAAGCCTCCGGACTCTCAACCCAGCTGCAGCCAAAATGGTTGCACACACGCACATTTTGCTGGGAAATGTTATTGACGTTTCTGAATCACACAAATTCCGTCAAGTATCAAGTTTGTATCAGTCAGTAGAAACGAGATTGTACTACAGTAACAAACAGCCTCCAGGTGTCGGTGCTTCCCGGAAGCTCCATCTGGACATTCTTCCATAATAATCGAGATAAGCAAAGGGTAAATGTGAAATTACATACCGACTCCTTAAAGCATCGCCTCTCATTTTCTTAACCAATGCAAGTGCCCTGGCCACACTTACCTTCAGAGCAATTCGAGGAGTGACATCCCATAGCATGTCAGCAAAAACAGGAGAATTGGGATATTTGGGGTAGCCCCCAAAACCGCCATAATATTTGCACTACTTACAACCACATGAGAAATGTTTCACAAAAAGATTCATAGGACCTTCCTTAGAGTTCTGTTTTGGGTTTATCTAATCTCAGAGGAAGAGGAAAGGCCATGTCAGGAATTTTCCTACAAAATATTCTTTTCGTTTCTTTTCTTTTTGGAAGAAGACAGGTTAAGAAGCCAAACTAACCATGTTTAGGATTCAGGCGGCGAGTGCATTTTGTTGCAAAGTGTATTCCACGTGAGGGATAACTTGGTACCCGTCAGCCTAAGCTAGCCAGAAGGCCGCTACAACCTGTTGAATCCATCCGCCCACGTTAGATAAAGCAGTTGAGCCACAAATAAAGGGTCTCACGCTTCCACCTTGCACCCCTCCGACTGGCCCGAGGTAAACCATTGAGAGGCCAGAACCCGGAGCTGTGGAAGAAAGGGGCCTGTGACAACGCTCCCCTCCCCCTTCCCCATCCTTCTTATAAGAGACAGGAGTGGGGGTGGGGCACGGAGAGCAGGCAAAGATCTGAAGCCCAGGCCTCTGGGACTGAGGTGTTACATCCACCATATTCCCCTGCTTCCCTGAGACCCAAGTCTCCTTCTCTGCTTTTCTCAGACAAGAAGGAGAAGGGCAGACCCTCGCGACTGAACCATGGAGCACGACAGGAGATTAATACCAAACACTGTAAGCCACATCCCAAGGGAAAGAGTGACTCATCTATTAGAGAATCCTACCGTGGAGCCAAAGCGGCAGCCAAGTAATAGACTTCTCCCCCACACCCACCTCATTTTTAGGTGCTTTGTGTGCTAACAGCGCAATTTGGCGGAAACATGAGATGTTCAGTTGGTCTTGTGAGTACTTCCGTAGGCTGCCTTTACACGACTCAAGGTGGTACCTACAATCCCCGCACAGGGCGGCTCCCTACCTGTGCCCTCCCCAACCCCCCCCCCATTATGTGGTAGATGACATTTCTACCACTTGAAGATGGTTGACTCAGCTTCCGTCAAAGACGGTGAATTAGAATACGCACGCGTCCCTCTTCCCCTTCCCGAAATCCCATCCTGAACTCCCAAGGCTGTGAATACATGTAAAACCAAAAAGCAGAAACCCAGGACAACAAGGAAAACGAGAGGAGATCATAGGAACAAAATTTCAGCAGCTGGTGTGCAGAAGGATATGCTAATTGATTTAGCAGGCCCGGGAAAGTGGGGACCTGTATCAGGCCAAGGGGAAAACCGGTGTGACAGAATCCCACAAAGGCTCCGGAAAGGACCGGCTCCGATACCGCAGCCCAGAAGTGCAAATGTGAAGCTAACAATAGAAAGGGTAGCAGAATGTTGATTTAAGAAACAGTTACTGGGGCGCCTGGGTGGCGCGGTCGGTTAAGCGTCCGACTTCAGCCAGGTCACGATCTCGCGGTCCGTGAGTTCGAGCCCCGCGTCGGGCTCTGGGCTGATGGCTCGGAGCCTGGAGCCTGTTTCCGATTCTGTGTCTCCCTCTCTCGCTGCCCCTCCCCCGTTCAAGTTCTGTCTCTCTCTGTCCCAAAAATAAATAAACGTTGAAAAAAAAATTTTTAAAAAAAGAAAAAAAAAAAGAAAAAAATAGGGCGCCTGGGTGGCGCAGTCGGTTAAGCGTCCGACTTCAGCCAGGTCACGATCTTGCGGTCCGTGAGTTCGAGCCCCGCGTCAGGCTCTGGGCTGATGGCTCGGAGCCTGGAGCCTGTTTCCGATTCTGGGTCTCCCTCTCTCTCTGCCCCTCCCCCGTTCATGCTCTGTCTCTCTCTGTCCCAAAAATAAATAAACGTTAAAAAAAAATTAAAAAAAAAAAAAAGAAACAGTTACACTTTGAGATCCTCTGAACAACTAAGGATTCGGTGCCCACTGAACCCAGAACCAAAATGGATACTCATTCTCAGGAAAGAGAGAGAGCTCCTCTCCTGAGAAACACCAGGTAGCATTAAGGCCGCGCTTCTCGACGTGGGGTGATTCGGCCCCACGGGGGACATTTGGCAATTCGGGGAGACACAACCGGGGGTCTGGGTAGAGACCAAGGATGCTACTAGACATGCTACGCTGCACAGCACAGCCTCCATGACGAAGAATTGTCCCGCCCCAGATGTCAATAGGGCCAAGGTTGAGAAACTCTAGGTTAGTGGACTTGGTTGGTAGAGACGTTAGTAGGAAGGTTAGTAGAAACTGGAGCATTGAGTCCACATTGGAAAGAAGGGAATCAATATACGTATACATTCTAAACACTGAGGCGCCAGCTCCGACCTTCTCCCTGTTTCCCACACTCAAGTCCCACGATTCTGTGGCTGAATCCAGGTAGGGGTGGAGATTTTTCCCAAGAAGATGAACTGGATAGATTTCCTGGCTCAGTCGGTTGGGCGTCCGACTTCGGCTCGGGTCGTGTTCTCACGGTTCGTGGCTCGAGCCCCGCGTCAGGCTCTGTGCTCACAGCTCCGAGCCTGGAGCCTGCTTGGGATTCTGCGTCTCCCTCTCTCTGGCCCTCCCCCGGAAGAATCCCTTCCTCCTTGGGGCGGGGGCTTAAAAGCAGGACTACCTGCGACAGCTTTGTGCTGTTCTCCAGCTGGGTTGAAGACAAAGGGAAGGGTATGTGGGGAGAGGGAAGGACATACCCGGAAGAACACTCAGACGTGATAGCGAGACAACATTCAACCCACAGGGGTTGCAAAGTAGAGAACAATGCAAATTTGCTCCTCCTCGGTCTTCCGGGGCCTCACCCATCTCAACTTTAGGATGACCCGGTTGGACCGGGTCGTCCAAATGCATTCGGTGTGGCAATTGAAACCGAGTTGGTGGGTTTGGGACGGCGTTCGTGATTTTCAAACCGGCCACCCGGAAACCAAGAAATAAACGCTGCAGGAGAGTCAACACACATCCCCGTTGAAAGCTTGACCTCTGCAGATCAAAGGTGAAGGCAGATCAGGCTCCTGGTGACTTCGTCATATTCAGGGAAGATTCCAGTCTTAAGGCCCCGTCAATCACAGAACTGACGCAAACACTAAATTCACCTAAACATACTCGGGGCTTTTTCTCCACGAAGTGATTTGGGGGGGGGGTAAATCCTTTTTCCTGAAATCATACGCTTCCCTGGAAATCTTATTTCATCAAATTCATGGTTGCCTTTTTCACGGGACACAGATTACAGATCCCCGGCGCGAGAACTTGCCAAAATTCTAAAGGCCGTTATTGGCGCCCTGTATGTTGATGCTGAAATTATAGGGAATGGAAAATTGATCGTAACAAAAGCTCAAAACAAACAAACAGCCCTCCTTCCTGTATTTTGTCAAGATAAATGTGTGCCTCTTCCTTATTGTAAAAGTAACACCGGCATCGGAACAAACTTCCAACACTCCAGGAGAGCATGAGAAAGGTTGACACGGATCAGAACCAGCATCCTCGAGCCCAGCAAGAGCGGGAACCTGTGATGTATTATTCCAGGCACTTCTCTATGTGTGTGCGTATATTTTTACAACAAAATTGGAATCACTGAACGTAGCCTGTTCTGAGAGCCGCTTTCTTCGCAGAGAAAACATTTTCTCTGTCTGTTCACTCCCGGTTGCTCGACAAGGAAAATAGGTTAACAGGCAGACTTTTCTTAAGCGATTGAATCTTTCAGCTCGGCCCTTATTCATCTGATTGCGGAATCTTCCGCTCCACAAAAAGGGGAAAGAGGCTGTAATGGCGACGTTTCTTAGCTGGAAATCAAGACAGTTCACTTCTCTCTCCGGGCCCAGCTGCTCGCACGTAAACTGAAGGGTTAAGAGAGGGTCTCAAAGAGAAGCTTTGGGAGGGGAGAAGCCTAACCTTGGAGTCAGGCGCGAGGATCATCGGCTCGCCCTTCCTTGGCCAGGGACCCTGTGCCAGCGACTTAACTTCGCTAAGTGTCACTGTCCTCCTCTGTATAAAGGTACCAGGACAAACTCTCTGGAACAGGCTATTCTGTGGGAATTTCTGGCTGGGGCCCGAAGCTGAAGACAACGGGTGAGGCCAGGAATCGTGAAGGATTTGCTAAGAGGCTCGGGACTGGCTCTGTGACCCTTGTTCGTCGCCCGCCGCCTGCCTGCCCGTGAAGAGACCCAGGCACTGAGAGAAGGGGGCAGCCCATAGAAAGAAGAGAGAGGGTCACGAGTGTGCTCTTGTCCCCTGTGGGAGAGCGATGAGCGTGCTTTCTCTACCTGCCGCAAGGGTAGAAGCCAGCCTCGGGGCCTCTGATCCTGCCCCTGTCCCGGCATCTGGGCCACAAGGAGTGCCGCCTGACCCTGGCTTGGCCAAGTTCAGAGGCGAGAAGAGACGTCGGAGGCTGGCGTTGGCACAGGCCACGCACACCTCCAGAGCTCGTTGGGGAAAGGGGCTAAGTTTTCCTGAGGCCGAGAGGGTGATGCTGACGGTGGTGGCCGCGCCAGAGGGATGTGCCCAAGGACACGCTTGCCAGCGTGAGATGACCCCCAACACGAAGCAGGTGTGAGGTAGGCCAGAGGGAGGATGGCTGCAGTCGGGAAGCTGGGAGGAGCCTAGGGTCCCGCGGGAGCACCCCACGGAAGCACCGCACAGGAGGGAGAGCCAGTTTTTGCACGGCTGCCCAGACGAGGCTCCCGCAGCAGACCGCACCCTGGAGGAGGCAGAAGCCGCAGGGTGGGAAGGGGAGGGCAGGGGAGGGAAAGGCCGCGATCGGAAGTGAGGGAAACAGTCCCTTCCCCTTTTCTTCCCGGAGGTTTCCAAGCTGGGCGAACGCAGCCACGGGAAGGCTGAGAGCCTTGGAATTGCGTTTGCTGGTAAAACATCAGTTTAGATGGGACCAGACTTCTTAATAGCTAAAAATGAGGCTGTGCCCAGAAGAAACGCCAACAACAACAACAACAACAAAACAAAACAAAAAACCTAGGGGCTTTGCCCAACATATGATCTGGTGGCACAGGGGTAAGGAAGATACATGCACCCCAGTAGATTTTAGGGGCAGCGAGGGGAGGAAACCAAAATGGTTCCCTTAGGAAACCCTACACTCTTCCGCTCAGGGCTGCTCACACCTTAATGTGCCCGTGCCTCACCGGGGGCTTGTTAAAATGCAGATTCTGATCCAGGAGATCTGGGACCAGAATTCTGCATTGCCGGGAAGCTCCCAGGTGATGCCCGTTCCCCTGGTCCACAGAGCACAGTTTGAATAGCGAGAGTCTAGACCAAAAGCTCTGCAAATTCCAGCCGATGGGCCAAAGATCGAGCCCACTGCCTAGTTTTGTAAGTCAAGTTTTATTGGCACATAGCCTCACTCCTTCTCTCATGTACCGTCAGTGGCTGGCTTCATGCTACCTTGCAGAGTTGCGAGAGACTGTATAGCCCACAAAGCTGAAAATATTTATAATCTGGCCCTTTATGGAAATGGTTTACAGACTCAGTTATGTGACCATACAAGCCTGTCGAACATCGGATGTGGTGATGTCACGAAATCCATAAAGAGCCTCACATATATTGCAGGGTAAGGTTCTGCAATCCCAGACATGTTTTTAAAAGGAGTTGACAAAAAGAAAGGTAATAAACCCAGAGGACTAACAAAAGAAAAAAGATGGTCAAATATGGGATCAATCATCTGCTAGAACAGCCCCTTCACCTCTACTAGAGAGCAAAGGAACTTTTTGTCACTTAATAATGTATTTCTTTTACAAAAACTGTGGGTGTCGTGGTGGCCCGACCAATATGGTGGCCCAAGGACGAAGTCCTCTGCCTGTCTTCTCTTATAGATGCCCTCTCCCTAGTTTCCGCTCGGATTTGGCCGTTTAGGAAACAAAGGCTCCTTGACTGCTGTGTAGAGATTTGAATGGGTCTTGTAATTTTCCACTGGGCTCAGTGTAACATACATCAGGCGTCGGTGGTCATCGCCTCCCACACCCTACGTCAGTCTGGAAGCTGCTCCTGTTCCAGAAGAAGCAATGTCCTCTATTTCCAGACTTCGGGATGAAACGTCCTCCTCACAAACACCAGAGCCCTAACCTGGCAGTCCCCCAGGAGTCTGTCCGCACAAATCCCCTGCCTTGGAGTCTCCCTTCCCCGACCCAAAGGCCTGGGTAGAGTCCCAGTGGAAGCTCCTGTCTTGTCTTCTTTGGTCCTTCTTGACCGTTTCTGAAACAAGATCCTTTGAAGGTCGCACATTCTTCACGTCTCTACCTGCCACCAAACAGATGCATCTCTGCTTCAACACAGCCTTCAGGTCACCCCATCCTTTCAACAAGTATTTATAGAGCGCCTGCTGTATGCCCGCCCGGCACTGTCGTGAGTGCTGGGATCTCTGCTGTGAGCAGGACAAAATGCCTGGCCCTGCCTTCAGTGACTTTCCAGTCTCTGGGTCTATTTAACCGTCTCAGGGGCCACCGGAGGCTCCAATTACTGTCTCTGTAAGATCTTTAAATGGAAGTGCCTTTTATTTACTCCAGCTCCACACCAGTTAAAATCTAAATTCACTTACAATTTGCGGAGCCGTGAGACTTTGAGTCTACAAAAGGATGCGCTAAATTTGGAATGAATTATGATGCCAATGAAGGTGATTTAGGCCTAACCAAGACTTAAGAGATAGACATTCCAATCCAAAACTAGAGAAAAGCCATGAATTTGTCAATAATGCTCCCCAAAATGAAAGGGGTCCTTCCCAGTGAAATGTGGCTAGTGCTCTCCGCAGTTAAACACTCTCGTTATTATTTCCAACAGACATGCCCTTCCCGGCCATTGGAAAATTCTCCCGTTGCTTAATATTTTGTAGGATGAATTTCAAAGACCTGTTGAAGGCGCCGATCATGGGCTCCACTGACTTTAAAGGCTCATGTTTGATCAGAACCAGGTGGGTATGATTTCAGTTGGAGATTTCTAAATGATACCCGCCCCCCACCATGTCCATACACTTGGGTATGGTATATGGACTGTATGATATATAATATATATGTTGTATATGGATCATATGGTATACTGATATATACACCATGCATACCAGATAGGTAGGTAGATAGGTAGATAGATGATTGATAGATAGATAGATAGATAGATAGTTATGATGGATGGATAGATGGATAGATAGATGATAGATATGATGGATGGATAGATAGATATAGAGACACAGAGAAATAGGTAGATAGAGGTAGATATAAATATAGATCATATATATATATATATATATATATATATATATATATATATACTACTTTATTCCACAGATAAGAAGGGGGTCCCTTCTAGTCTCATTCTGGCATCAAAAGTACCAAGCTGGAAGGCATCCATGCCTCTAGGATGTTATCATGCTCCTTGACCCAGTCTGCCCCTGCTGAAACCCAGAAGGACTCCTGATTGTCCTGATGCTAATGGGATTATCGCATACACCTTCTGGCTATCCTCTGTTAAGCATCCACATTTTTAGGTGCTCTCCACAGAGGGTCCTCTGCCCCACCCCCTTCATTTTTCAGTGTCTGAGGGTGCTCTGAATGTGCTCTTAATCCAGTTTTATAATAGTTGGAAATAAGAGACAGAGGTCCAGTGACTTGCTCTAAGTCACACATCAAAGCAGATACTCAATTAGAACACAGATCTCCAGGGTGTTTTGTTAAACTCTTCCCTTTATTAAATGTTACACATAATAAATTTCCAAGGCACCACCATTCCTGGAATGTACCGTATACGTTATCTACAGCCCAGTGGAGTTAACCTTGCCACAGACGCCTTCACACTCATTTCTGTGTCTGCTTCTCTGTTGGTGAGTTTTCAGAAGAAACATGAAGTTTTTCACCGACGTAAGACAGAGAGCATCATTTCCCCAAAACGATCTTGGAATGTGCCAGCTCCTTTTCAAGTTCACCATCTTAGAGATTATCTTTTTTCAAAGAGCTGGTCAGCCCACCAGAAGCAGAACAAATGATCCAAATACAGGGATCATTATTTAAGCAAGCAAATGGGTTCTCCCCCCCCCCCCCGAAAGCCTTTCAGTTTCTGTGGGTCATTTTAGTTATTAATAAAAACAGGTGAAATTTATTTAGTGTGGCCCTTTGACAAGCAGTGTGCTATACACATCATAGGAATTTATTTGCACCTCACAACCACCATTCAAACATACTACTGTTGTCATCATCCACGTTCTACAAATATGAAGAAGCTGAGGCTTTGAGAGAGCAAGTAAGAATCCAAAGCGGTGGCCAGGATTTGAACTCATGGAGTCCATCCCGGACAGCCTGGCGGCCAAGTTGACGTTACTTTCAATGACTGCTCCAGTTATCTGTTACTGCACGACAAACCACCCAACACTTAGTGGCTTTAAAACCATGTATCATTATCTCTATGTTTCTGTGGGTAGACTGGGCTCAGCTGACGGTTCTTGCTGGGAGTCTCATTTCAGTGGTAGCTATCAGATGGCGGTCGGGGCTGGAGTCATCTGGAGGCTTGGCGCTCATAGTATGTTGCCTGGGATGGCTGGAATTATTAGAGCTGATTGGTCATCCCTCTCTCCATGCAGCTTCTGCACACGGTAGCTTGGGCTTCCTCATAGCATGGTGGCAGGCTTCCCCGCTAGCAAGCATTCCGAGAGAAACTGGCAAGGCTCCGTATGCCCTAGTCTTGGAAATTACAGAATGGTCAATTCCACCATATTAAGCAGAGAGGCTCCCTTTGGACTACTGTCTTATTCTGAGGGAAACAACTAATTATTTTCCAATAATTTGGGTTTTTTTTCCTTTTTAATGGAAATGAAATAGAAACGAACCCTGAAAAGAGATTAGTTAACTTTTTGAAGATGGTTCCTTCCATTTTGATTGCTCTTTGTATGCATAAATTTTCATTCCATCTCTCTTCCTAATCTTCCTAAACTATTCTTGAGCAAGTTGAAGACATTTATCCAAACAGAGATCTAAATTCCATTCCATTTCCGGAAACACCGCCACCATCCCCATCGCTGACAATGAAACAATAAAAATTGAGTCCACTGCAAAGAGCATGCTACACCAGCTTCAATTTCATTGTGTACAGACATTTTTCACATTCCTCAGCGCCACCCTGGCCACCAGCTCAGTGCATGATGGCCTGGCCATCTAAAGGCCACTCTGTCATTTATCTGAAAGAATGATTTTTTGGCAATGGAACATTTCAAACAGCAACGGAAATGTAAGAACCAGAGGACTTTGGTTTTCCCAACTTTTCCCGAAAAGGTAGATGAAGGACTCTTAGCCAAAGTTCAAATCCTTTGGTGACAATTAAGATAACGTACCCATTGCTCGTCCTCTAGCCACTTTGTTGTGGTAGAGATGCTATCAGACCTTCATTTGCCTCCACTTTTGTTTCTTCTTTTCATAAAGCGTGTTTTCTCTAAGGGAACCCAGAGGGTTAATTTG
This sequence comes from Felis catus, assembly GCF_018350175.1. Classification (NCBI taxonomy): domain Eukaryota; kingdom Metazoa; phylum Chordata; class Mammalia; order Carnivora; family Felidae; genus Felis; species Felis catus. Next base: position 7,466,209 of record NC_058386.1, on the reverse strand, counting down.
AGAACAAAGATGCTTTTTTTTCTTCTTTAAATGTTTACTTATTTATTTTTGAGAGCGAGAGAGAGAGGAAGGATAAGAGAGAGAGGGAGAGAGAGAATCCCAAGCAGGTTCCGTGCTGTCCGCATGGAGCCCGACACAGGGCTCGATCTCACAAACTGGGAGATTATGACCTGAGCCAAGATCAAGAGTTGGATGCTTAACCGACTGAGCCACCCAGGTGCCCCAGGAACAAATATGCTTTTAACCCCCAAACCGTGTCTCTGTAAAAACACCTGTGACTAGAGACTCCAGGCCACCACCCATGGCTGTGCCGGATCATCATGTCAGCAGAGTTCTTTTGTGTCTCGCCAACAATGGTGGAAAAGGGGAGATCCATATGCTCTAGAGAAAGTACCTATTGAATAAAATGCATCCGAATGATAAAATATCCTTTCTATAAAGACAAAACTTCTAGAGAGGTGCAGTTGACTGAAAGAGGGATTTTACTGGTTTGTTTTCATGAGACTCCAAAATGTTGTTGACCGATTTTGGAAGTAAACTTGGTCCAACATTAAAAATTACTCACTTCAGTGGATGAGTCGGTCATGCCCATCCTCTTCAGTGCTTTGGGATCAAGTCCTTAGCGACTTGATTATTTTCTCAAGAGTACGAGAGCGGACGTTCTTCTTCTGTCTTGTTTTAATGTTGACTAAACAAGAGTGGCAGCGACTTATACCAAAACCAAGCTCTGCTGGCTCTCTGGAGGAGTGGAAGCTATGAAGAAGGTGAAATGCAAGATCTGAGTTTGTTAAAACTAAATTGGATCATCGTGCTGAATTTAATTCTAACTGTTGAAACAGCTGTGCCATTAACGAGCCAATTCTGCCTGCCCTAGGTTTCCCTAAAGCCCGTATCATCTTCTCTCCTATCTTATCTGGGACTGATTTAAAACAGTCATTTGTGTTCAAGACATTGTTTTTTCAGTGAGTGTCAAACATTCCAACCTGGCCATCTAAATCTGTGCTTAAGTGACAGGAGCATGACAGCACCCTTAGATGAATGGTTACCACCTACAGGACGCGGCCCTAAGTCTTAGCCTTGGAATGTAGTCCGTTCCCATCTGCCCCTTATATGCCTTTGAATTTTACCCCTGATTGTTCTCTTGCCTAAACGTTCCATCACAATTTGCCGGGTCTAACCACAGTGGCACGATCTCATCTTGGTCCTTTTGCACATGTGACTTTCTCCATCCAAAAAGCCCTTCCTTCTTCCTGTCTGTCCCTCCAGGCTCCATTCTAGTTCCAAATCTTCCATGAGGTCATGCCTGCAAGTCCCAGCCTCCCTCTCATCTTGTTTTGTCTTTGTCTTCTATTACTTGTTAAAAGACACATCCATACCGTGTGTAAGTTCAATCTGTTGTGCAAGCGAGGATGTTCTTGAGAGTGACAGTGCTATTAATAATTCCACTGGGACAACAGACACAAATTGGGACACTCCTGGGCATCTGGGGACATATGGTCCTTCCTCCTAAACCGTAAATGATATTGATCTGATGTTCTCCAATGGCCCACAAAATACAAAGAGATTACAGAGAATGACCAAGAAATACTGATTGCATTTGCAAATGCTTAGATTAAACATATACAACTAATTCAAGGTGCCTGGGTGGCTCAATCAGTTAAGCATCCAACTCTTGATTTCAGCTCAGGTCATGATCTCCCAGTTCATGGGATTGAGCCCCACATCAGGCTTGGAATCCTCTCTCTCTTTCTCTCTGCCCCTCTTCTGCTTGTGCTCTCTCTCTCTCTCTCTCTCTCTCTCAAATACATACATACATACATACATAAACTTAAAAAAAACATATAAGACTAATTACATTTCTGTAATTAGCTTTGCCAATTGCCAGTCACTCTTTTGTTCGACAAATGTTTATGGAGCTGCTACTATGGGCCTAGCTCTCTTCTAGGCCCTGAAAATGCAGGGAGAGGCAAGTAAATAACCCTGTAAACATATATTCCATAAAAAAGTAAATACAAAAATATTGAATAGTATAAATGAACATAATGAATAAATGGGTAATATAAATGAAATATAAACTTGATAACATCTATGAAAACATTAAGCACGGTAAGGGGCAAAAGCATAACTTTGTACAGAGATTGCTAATTAACCAGCTAAATACGGTGGTCAGGAGGCAAAATTCAAGGAGGTAATATTCAAACAGAACCTCATGAGAAGTAAGCGTCTGAGGAAGAGGGGGATAGCATGAACAAAGGCCCTGGAGTAGGACCAGCAATCAGGCCAGTGTTGTTGGGGGTAGTGATCAAGGAGGATCTCTGGGCAGTGTGAAAGTGAGGAAGGAGGCAGGGGCCAGATCATGCAGGCCCTGGCAAGTCATGGGGAGGAGTTGGGGTTTAGCCTGAGTGTGGCAGGAGGCCACTGGAGGGTCTTACGTGGGGTATCATGAGGCCTGATTTCTGTTTTTTCAAAGACTACCCTGGCGATTGGAGAAGAGACTACAGCAGGCAGGAGTGGAAGCAGGAAGGCCAGTCAGAGGCTGTGGTGGTGAATTTCTCAGAGTAAAGATGGTCTTCTCTCAAAGCTTCCTGCTATGCCCTCGGAGATCCTGTTGGTTAGGCTGCCATTTCTCCGAGGCTCTGCAAGTGGTGAGGGTGGGCAGCAGGTGGGAGGTGGGGCGGGCTTCCCGAGCAAACAGCCCAATGGTGAGATCTTGCTATGATTATGGGACTCTGCTATGCTTGCCACAGATCCTTGCCAGCCCCGTTTGACTCGTAGGTACAATTTCCGGTTCTGTTATCGCTCTTGGTTCCTTGGCTTCTGTGTCCATAGGACAGGGATTTTCAACCGGGGGCAACGGTGCCTACCAGGGGACATTTGGCAATGGCTGGAGACACTTCTGGTTGTTGAAACTGGAGGCAGGGACGCTACTGGCATCTGGTGAGCAGAGGCCAGGGATGCTGCTAAACATCCTACAGGGCACGGGATGGCCCCCACCACAATGATCTAGTCCGAAACGTTAATAGAGCCTAGGTTTTAAAAACTTGCCATGGAGTGCCCATCGGGTGCCCCATCCTTCCCCAGACATCTCCCAAGGGTCACTTCTTGTCTCTAGGCTCTGACCCATGGGGACTCATTCTCAACTCAGCCTATCCCTTCTGCCCGTTCCAGTCTCTTCGGCCCGGCCTGGGGTCAGGGCTCTTCACTCCCCGCTGGAAAGTCATCTTTTGGGTTGTAAAGTATTGGCTTCCGGGGAGTGCCACCAACAAGACCAGTCCCTTCTGGGAAACCAATCATTTCTTTTCATGGTGCTTCTTGATTCTTTATTTAACACACTCTTTAGCCCACACACCTAACCCACTGTTCTAGCTCACGACATGTAGGATAATGGGCCTTTGGATGGCCTATGTGAGACAGAAAGCCCGTCGTGAATGCACACAAATGATTTTTAAAACGCTTCTTCACTTATACACTGCGTGGCTTTTTAGTTAGAGTCACCAGAGAAATCAGAGTCCCAGTTAAATCTGACTTTCAGATAAACAATGAACAGGCACAGGTGTAAGTATGTCCCTCACAATCGATGTATTTGGAATTCAAGTGTCACTGGGTATCCTGCGTTTTGTTATCGACTTCTGATTGTTTGTTTCTCGGCCAAATCTAGGCAACTCTATTTTCTATATTCTCTGAAGTATCACATGTGAGTCTGAGTTCCTTCTTGGCCTGGCAGCTTCTTCCCACTTCTCCCTCCCTCTCACTTTCCCACTCCTCCTTAGATGGGTGCAAACTACCTCCTTACAGGGCTCTAGACCACTCTCCTGAGTTACTCTGTCACATTGTTTAATCTCCCTTTCCACCAGAAGTGGACCAAGTTGAGCAGTGGTTGTGGGGTCGACATCAGAAACCTCATTCTGAAAAGCTCTACACTAAAAAAAATGAAATGAACTGGCACTGAATGTAAACATGTTACTATTTTTTTTATTTGTTTATTTTGAGAAAGAGAGAGCACGCATGCATGGGCAGGACAGAGAGAGAGAGACAGAGAATCTCAAGTAGGCTCTGCACCATCAGCACGGAGCCCGATGCAGGGCTCAAACCCACGAACCATGAGATCGGGACCTGAGCCAAAATCAAGAGTCGAACGCTTAACTGACTGTACCAAAACATGTCACTATTTTAATCAAATCTGGTTTTTACAAAGTTCTGCTTTAAAATAAATATTAAATACAATTAAATGATTGAATTCTTCATATAAGTCCTTTATTTAGAGAATTTCCCTTGGACATCCAACATTTGATTTAATTTACTAATTGAATGATGTAATTTTTCAAAAATAGGGACTGAAATGTTGAGGAAGCAAGTATGGAAGAAAACACGGAAAAAAGAAATTTGAGACGAATAAAATCTTTGGTGGCAAAAAAAAGACTTGAGCGGTAAATGCTTCAAAGAGAGCCCAGTTCTCGACAGGGATTATTTGTAAGGAGTATGGAATGAATTTAGAGGAGTTTGCAATCTTTTTTCCCCAAGGGAACTAAACGGATCATTGTGTGCAATAACTATTTGTTGAACTGAATGTAAGGCTTAGTCCCCATCCTCAAGGAGGAGGAAAAAATGAAGGAAAAAAAATGCAAGTGGAGAAATTAAATTATAAGTCATGTGTGACCTCTGTAATCAGATTGTAAAGTCCTTACAAATGAATGGTGGGAGATAGGATCCGAGCAATGATACGGATACCCTATTTATAGTGTCTAGATTTCCAGTGGCTTCTATCATTTGCCTGATCTCTATGTTTTGCCCAAAAGGGATACACGATGCTTCATACTGTTCAATATCCCTATGATTTATACAAAGGAAAGGTGCCTTTCAAAAAAGATATCAGGGGGGCCTGGGTGACTCAGTCGGTCAAGGGTCTCACTCTTGACCGCAGCTCAGGTCTTGATCCCAGGGTCATGAGTTTAAGCCCCACGTTAGGCTCCATGGCCAGCATGGAGATATCATAATGCTGCTGGCTCAGAAAACAGACTCTTGAAGATGAGGACCTGATCTCTCATATCCACCTCCTTTCCCCTGGTGCCCAGAACAGTGCTCAGGCAAAGACAGATACACAGAGAATAAATGGTTACATAGGCAACATCACTGCTTTATGTAAACTTGCCTTTATTTACACTCCCTACGGAGTGAGTGATGACAAGACATTCTTTGTGTAGTAAACAGACTAGGTGATGGCGTTGAAGGGCATGTGGCTAATTCCCCCCACATCTTCAGTTTTCACCAACCCCACCCCCACCCCAGGCTACGGCGTCTGACGGTCCCCCAGTTGTGATGGCGTCTTCTTGAGGAAGGGGTGACATCTGCCGAGATTTATTGAGGGCCTTTCTGCTCTGTGCCAGGCACTGCAGGAAGCACTAGAATACAAAGTTCCTGTCTTCAAGGAAGAAGGGCTAGAGGTAAAATGTCCGTTTCAGCTCTTCCAATCGAATAAGCTGTGTACCCTCATGGCAAACCCAGGTGCTCTAGGAGCCCACAGGAGAAAGATCCCATCGAGGAGACGATGGGGGAGCTGAATCTTGAAGGTCATACACGGCATCGCTGCCGTAGTCAACGCAGGCAAACGCTTAACAGACAGCCCCAAATCTCAGTGGCTTAACACAATCGAAGCTTCTGTGCTGACGCGAAATGCAGAGCCCACGTCCCCCATCACACAGCTGTCCCGGGCAGCTGTCTCTCAACCAGGCTCCTTCTCTTTGGCGATTCCGCCAACCCCTGCAGCTTCGGGGACCTCCAGAGCCTTGAACCAGCCGGCCGCGTTCTAATGGACCCATCCATGAAGGGAGGATGGAAGGGAGATGAAAGTTTCTGCAGGGCTTTCAAGAGGCTTGGAAGAGGGCAACATCATGTGTGCATCATCTCATGGCCCACTTCATGCAAGAGTCTTCCCGTGGACCCGGGAGGAAATGGAAACAATTTCGTGAACCTTGCGTTGATGCCTCCGTGCGCACCAGAAGTGGAAAAGTAACCCAAGTGGAGGAAAGTCCCGATGAAAGGAAAATGGTACGGGCTGGGGAGGGGAGGGGGAACAAGAGGGAAGTCTGAAGTAAGAGGGGCCGAGGGCTCTGACGGAAGGCGACAAGGAGTCGCGCGTGATACGATATAAGGAGGGGAAGTATCCCCTCAAAATCAAGGCAGAGGGTAAGAGGTGTGCAATGACCAGAGAACGAGAAGTGGCCTATGGGTATTTTCCAGAAGGAGAGATGGACAGGACTACTCTTGCCCCAATTGCTTTCTAGAACTCAGTTATCCATTTACTTACGAAATCTTCATAAGAGTATATGAACACAGCCCTGAGTTGTACAAATCTAAGACTTCTTTGTATTTCCGACTTTCTCTATTCTGCAAGTTGTAACAACAAGAAGCTTTGAAAGCGGCTAATAAATATACAGGAATGTGGTCCTTCTGGAAAAGCCACAGGGAAGGGACTGAGTGTACCTAATATTTATGTAAATTTTAACCACATAATGGGCAACTCAAGAAGTAATGATCCGACTGCTGGGACCAATCTCCTGAACTGCAAAAGCGTTTTTGATTCACAAGGAACAGTGGTGATTATTGGCTTTTGCAGCCTGCTGCTGTGTCGACAGCACAGGGTCTGCATTTAGATCGGCTTCGGCGGAAACTGAAAATAGCGAGCTTAAATTTAATGGACTTGGTGACGTTTGTAAGAAACGAATGATTTGGAAGCGGATGCATGGCGTGGAAAATCGTGAGTCACAGCGAATTCGGAAAGTGCCAATACAATAAGAATATGTTACTGAAACATGACAGAAACTGACCTTCGAGATGCCCGATTGACAGGTCTTCTTCTGCTATCATGCCCTTTTTGTCGCATCAAAGAGCTGGAGAAATGGATGTGAAAATATTAAGTTACTCTCCTTCCTGGATAGCTCTTTGGAAAATGAAAGATTTCGCGGGACGGTAAAATGACTGGGAGGGCACCACGCCGAGTGTTCCTCGATTTCCCTCCTTCCCTTTTCCTGCCATTTTCCTCGCTTATTCTTCTGTGTATATGGTGGTTTTGCATCGGTTCTAATTACGCTCCTAGGTTTCAGTATTTCAAGAGCGCCCCTCTGGTCTCCCCATTCTGTCCAGAAGGGAGAGCGTATTTGCATCATTATAAGGTACTCCTCAACTTTATCACCCTCTTCGACTCTTGGCAGACGGATGGATCCCCTCCGACCAGAAGTGCCATTTAAAGTTGAAATTCTCACGAGAGTCACCTGCATATTCCACCCCAGCCCTAATTCCTAATTCCTAATCCATGTCTCCTCAAAGGAGGCACATGTATTATTTTCAGAGTAGAGACTGGTGGATATGCGAGTTCTCAGGAGCCTTGGGCTCCCGGTTTGGGGTTGTACCTGCCGGCACAGTCAGCTGGATCCCCGCGAAGGAGGACAGCTGGAAACCGCAAGGAAAAAAGAAAGCACCCCCTGGTGTCTCACCCCGACAATTAGTCAGTCCCCCTCGATTCTAAAACAGCAGTGTTTGTTTCTGCAAATGAATATGATCTAAGAGAAAAACCTTAAAAAACCTAATGTATTTTTTAATAGCACATTTATTACCACTCTACTTCTCTCATTACAAATGTAAAAGGTCATTAACATGTAGAAGACTTTTGTCAGATTATCTAGCTCTCGGGGCACAAATAAGCATTTCACGGCCCGTGGAAATTAACAACTTGATCCCTTACCAGGAAGCACGTCAGTTCCTCTCTATAATTCCTCCTAAACATCATAACTAGTCAGAATAGATTTACACATGAGAAGGTCACACATCTTCCCCTGGGAAACACTCTCCCGTTCAACTGCATTTTGACGCATGACTTTACGGAGAACAGTGCGTTTCACGGCGCATTCTGACTTCCCTTTCTCGACTTGGGAACTGAAAGGCATGAACAACAACGGGAGATGTGTTTTTAGTCACTTATAGCAAAGACAGTTGAGTTTGGTTTCGTTTAGAGTTAATTGTACATTTTGAGTGATTCGGTTTTGGCAAAACCCAAAGCATATTTTGCAAATCGCTTTTCCCATTAAATGCTAAAACCCTTTATTTTTAAAAGGAAATGTGATCCAGATGTTTGGAATTTGTTTACACTAAAATTATAAAAGATATGTATATATATTTTATTCATGTTCCAGAAGCTTTCTGCACCATTTTGTCCCTCTTTCAAAAGTCAAGAAGTCATGTATTGCCAAAAAGTAATAGGAGCAAATCCATAAATGTTAGAAATCTTGATTTTATGATTCCTGATGGTCTGACCTTAGAAAAACATGTCTTTGGTTTTCAATCATCCATTGTAGAGAAAACGCCCTTTCTTTGGAAAAACCTGTACCAAGCAGGGCTTTTAGGGCAGCGAGTTCTCCTTGTATAAAACGGCTTTGTTTTGCCTACCCTCATCAAGCTACTTGACCAAATTAAATTCAGAAAATGATTTAATTCAGTAAGAAAAAAGAAATTAAGAATTTATGAAATGCTTGTTTATTAAAATCCATATCCAAAATTGTCAAGTTCAATTCTGGGGGCTCACTGAACATGAGGAGGTTTCGCGCAGTCCGAAATCGCCCCCCCCCCACACCTGAAACTAATATAACATGCATTAACTATAGTTCAATAATAAAAAAAAAAAAAACAAGTTTAAATCTCCCCCGTGAAAAAAAAGAAGGCCAAGAGGAGATAAAGACCCCGGATGTTCCTTCATAATGAGGCTGAAGACGAAGATGAATTTATCTTTGCCTAGAATCATGAAGTTGTCATTTGTTTAGAGCAGGGATCGGCCAACTGCTCGTGGAAAGGTCCAGATAGTAAATATTTTCGGCTTTGCAAATCATGTGGTTTCTGTCACGACTGCTCAGTTCTGCCACTGTAGTGCAAAAGCAGTCATAGGTAAAATGTATGTGAATCGATGTGGTTGTGTACCAATAAAACTTTATTAACGGAAACAGAAGGCAGGAGGAGTTTGGCCCCTGGGTCGCAGTTTGCCAAGCGCCTGGCTTAGAGCTACCTTAAAAAATATATAACGCTAGGGGTGCCTGGGTGGCTCAGTCGGTTAAGCATCCGACTTCAACTCAGGTCAGGATCTCACAGTTCCTGAATTCCAGCCCTGCATCGGGCTCTGTGCTGACAGCTCAGAGCCTAGAGCCTGCCTCGGATTCTGTGTCTCCCTCTCTCTCTGCCCCTACCCCCGCTCTTTCCCTCAAAATTAAATAAACATTAAAAAAAAAAAAACTAATAAAAAATAAAATAAAATAAAAATATATAACTCTATTTGCTATATACCTAAGGTCACTTTTGAGAAAAACTGACCTTGGATGCCGAAAGACAAGAATCAACTTTTCATCTCTTCTCCTACTACTTGTGTTCTTGGGACTCTGATTTTGAGATGCAAAGAATTAACTCACTAAGAGACTGACGACACCTTGCCCCTTGTGCTCAGAAACATTAATGCCTAAAGATGGGGTATTTGCAGCTTGATGTGCACTTTCAGACCCTGTGTCACGGGCACCATATTCTTTAATGAATGTGAGCAACACTGAAATGTTTGAGAAGAGCTTAGTTTTCTACTAGCATGATCCCGGCCTGGTTATCCTGTTTTCAATGTGTCTTTAATAGTCCCTTTGCGTAATTAACACAATCTGTTGACTTGTGGTCAATGGTTGCAAACCCAAGCATTGTACTATAGTCTCATGCTTGTAGAGCAAGCAACTGAGGGCACAGGCTATAGAGCCAGGCCATGTTGAAGCAAACATCCGATCTGCCACTGACTAGCTGTGTGACCTTGAAAAGATGTCAAGGTCAATGTTGATGCTTCTGATCTCTCTCGTGGTGATAAACTCTCAGTGTTTGTCAGAGCATGTACATCTGAATAAACAACAAAGTAAAACCAACATTTTCCACCTTTTCCTGCAGATAGTTGTAGCTACATGACCACGATCTGGACAATGAGAACAAAAGCGGTAGGATTTATTAAATCTGTTTTCTAAAGCTCAATAAGATATGTTATATGTGGATTTTTAAAAACTCTGTTTGGGATTCAGTGGGCCTCAGTGTATTGACGTCTTTTATCATCTCCAAAGATTCTCAGCCTTCATCATTTCAAAATTACTTCTCTCCAATCTCACTGCCTGCCTCTCTCTCCCTTCTGTTTGTGAGACTCCAATGAAACATACATTAAGCTTTATGACTATCTTCTGTCTCTTCCGAGTTTCATCCTTTGGGTTGTGCTTCATTTTGAACTGTATCCTTGGGCTTATTCTCGGTTGTCAATCTTGCTGTTTCCCATTGTCATATTTTTCAAATCCAGAATTCCTGTCTGGCTTTTTTTACAAAATTGTTACATCAATTTTTATATCTTTCAGTTCTCTGTCAATTTCTTAAGGTTTTGTTTTCGAACGTTGTTGTTTAACGATAAGAATCTTTGTTGTTTTACAGTCTACATGTGATCAGTCCAATCACTGTAGTTTGCTGTTGTCTCTGTTAGTTCTTGCCCATATGGTCTTGTCTCTTTGCATGTCTAGTTAACTTTGGTCATGTGCTTGATATTACACCAGAGGTATTATTGGTAGGAATAACTGGAAGACTAAGGTGATATTTTCTTAGTTATACTTGCCTCTGTTGGGACCTGGGGCTAGTGCTTGTGATTTAGTATCACCTTGATCTAAGTTTTAGGTATGAGATTTTTCTGAGGGAAAATCGGAGTTTTGCAAAGCCGGGTTTCAGATGAGGCAAGGGTTAGTTTGCCTCCAGTTTGCCCTTGTTCTAGGGCACAATCCTTTGCTGCCCTGCCTAAACAAGATTTAGATTTTTGTTCTCCTAGTCCTTTGGGGTCACCAAAAGGACAACTAAGCATCCCCCTAGGACACTGGCATCTCCAAGAGCTTTGCTCATCTTTTCTGAGTTAGCAGCCTCTCTAGAGCGTCAGACCAATAATCTCACAGTATCTTATTGGCTCTTGGATGCTTCTTGGGTTTTAAAAATAATCCATATAGCTTTTTTAGTTGTAGGAGGATTGGTCCATATCACGGAGCTTGTATCACCAGAAGTGGAAATCCTGAGATTTCTACTCCTACTTGTAACGGGGAGGGAATGCATACTTTTCTTCCCTCACTGATAGCCATCTTTACTTTGGAACATGGTTGAAGTGATGGCCAATCTTAGACCTTGCAAATGAACACGCTTCTTGAGAGGAAGGCAGAGAAACCAGATAAAAGAAACCCGGAAGTCTGGAGCACACCAAACACACAAGCCTGGACTGCCTATCTTTGGACAACTACACACAGTGGTAATAATCCACTGCCGGTTTGGACCTCTATGACACACAGGTGAACCCATATCCCAATCAAAAGAGCAAGTTATTTCACCTCTGTGGTGGATGCTTGTCATGATGCTTCCCCTGATTTCAAGCAAGCAGGACGCAAGCAGGCTTCGAAACTGCTTATGTGTTTCTTCTTCTCCTGTTGATCGTTCGTGCACCCCGCCTCTACTGTGGGAATATGCCCGAGCTGGCCTGCTGAAGGGATCTGAAAGACATGTGGATGGGGGTTAACATGTAGCAGAATCAACCCAGCTGAGACCATCCTCGATCTACGGCCCAGGTGACCTGCAGCTGACCATAGGTGAACGAGCAAGCCCAGCCGAGACCAGCAGAACCACCGGCTGAGCCATACGCTCAAGTGCCGTGATAAATGGCTGTCATTACAAGCCACTGAATTTTGGCGAGGTTGGTTACACAGTGCTAAGTGCTAATGATTACATGGAGATAAGTATAATACTTACCTCGTAGTTTTCTTTTTCGACTTAACGGAGTTATTTCAGATACGCCCCTTAAACTAGTCAACGGTACATAGTAAGCACTCAAAAAGTATTATCTACTCATATCTTGGCTACTGTCATTATTACCATAACTATTGCTGAGACCCGCAATTCCTCCAAACCAGGAAATTCAATGATCATCAGATGTAATTGACTCCAATGTCTAAATTACCGATATTTTCTAAGGGATTGTTATTCCTTTTGTCCTTCTCCCCTCTCCCTTCTTATGAAATCTCAGCTCCCGGGGCACCTGGGTGGCTCAAGCCGGTTAAGCGTCCAGCTCTTGGTTTCGGTTCAGGTCACGGTCTCGTGCCTTCCTGGGTTTGAGCCTCACATCGGGCTCTGTGCCAACAGCGTGGAGCCCTGCCTGGGATTCTCTCTCTCCCTCTCCCTCTGCCCCTCCCCTACTTGTGCTGTCTCCGTCTCTCTCAAAACAAATAAATACACTTTAAAAAAAGTAAACGATAAAATCTTACCTCTCATATTTAGTACCTCATTTTGCCGGTTTCTTTTGAGCATTGCATAGACGAAGCATACGAACAGTTGGGTGAGTTCTCTGGTGTGATCTCTGAGTTGGCATAGGGAAGCCATAGCCTGTGTGGCACGCCCATTGCCGAATCAGGAGTCACGAGGCAGGAATGTCAGCCCTGCTTTCCCTGCCAATGAGTTATAGGACCTACATAGGTCGCTTCAGATCTCCAGGTTAAGTTTCTTCACACAAGGACTGAGATGTGTGATGGCAGACTGGATCTTACTGGTCATTACATCCCCGAGGTTGATACACTATAGATGCGGGGCGACTGTTTATTGATTTTATTGAATGGAATGGAACCAATTCAATTGAGTGAATTGAATTAAGGGAATCGGCTAAACCTCAGAAAATTCCTTTTCAGCTTAGTCTTTCTATAATTTTACCACATTTTTCCTTTTAAATCTCCTCTTCTAAGCAACACCTCTCTGTTCTAAACAAAATAAAATACAATCACTTTCTAGTAGAAATCACTTTCATCCTTCCTTTTTAATGCATGTTGTCCTTTGAAGCAAACTGTGCGCAGAAGACGCTAATATTAGCCATTTTCTGTGTGTCCACGGATTTTTGTTTTCCTCCCCTGTTCTCCTCAACCTTGCGCCACAGACCGTGCCTTGGGAACAAGATGGGGAGGGATCCTGTATCAGGAGAAGGATTTACTTTTTCTATTATTATTTTAATGCAATAGAAAATTTCAATAATGTTACAGAAAGTGTGACATGTGAGAGCGTGAGGGCTCTCAGTTTCCCACTTTGGAACTTCAAACCGCCGGAAGCCAGCCTGCAATTTGAATCTTAAACTGGCCTCTTTTAAAATGTTTCTCTTCAATATGCTGACTTAAGCTTTTTATTTACGTTTATCCATTTATTTTGAGACAGAGAGAGAGAGAGGGGGAGAGACAGAGAAAGAGAGAGAGAGAGAGACTCCTGAGCTGGCTCCATACTGTTAGCATAGAGCCCGATGCGGGGCTCGAACTCACGAACCATGAGATCATGACCTGAGCTGAAACCAAGAGTCAGAGGCTTAACGGACTTAAGCCCCAACTTAAGCTTTTCAGTAGTGTTTCTTATTCATTGTTTTGTCTGAATTAAAAATGAAAAAATAGTTGACTATAAATATAACTGTATGTAATGTTATTGTCACAAACAAAATAAAATCTTCTCTGACCACAAGAACTAAGATATACTATCTTAAGGTTGTCAGGAAGGTGGGCACAAAGTTGATGGGGAAACTTGTAGTGTAATACCTATTAAGACAGCATCTTTGGGGCACCTGGGTGGCTCAGTCAGTTAAGCGTCCAAATCTTGATTTCAGCTCAGGTCATGATCTCACGGTTTGTGAGTTCGGGCCCCTCATCGGGCTCCGTGCTGACAGCACGGAGCCTGCTTGGGATTCTCTCTCTCCCTCTTTCTTTCTCCCTCCCCGGCTCGAGCTCTTTCTCTCTCGCAAAATAAAATAATAAATAAGCATTTCTTTAAAAAAAGACAACATCTTTGGGGCGCCTGGGTGGCTCAGTCAGTTGGGCGGGCAACTTCGGCTCAGGTCAAGATCTCGCGGTCCGTGAGTTCGAGCCCCGCGTCGGGCTCTGTGCTGACAGCTCGGAGCCTGGAGCCTGTTTCAGATTCTGTGTCTCCCTCTCTCTGCCCCTCCCCCGTTCATGCTCTGTCTCTCTCTGTCTCAAAAATAAATCAACGTTTAAAAAAAATTAAAAAAAAAAAAGATAACATCTTTGGTTTTAAGTGGAGAGGAATTCTATACTTTGTATTTCTTTGTATTTCCTGATACCAGCATTGAGAAATTCCAGGTCTGAATTGCCAGAATTGTTAAAACGTCAGGTCTGATTTGGGGGCCGGGGAGAGTTTTTGACACTAACCTGATGAGGTTTTGAAAGGAATATGACAAGATACACCAGTTAAGATGAGATTGTGATTCCACCACTTACAGGAAGAGAAAAAAGATCATGTTCCATCCACCAAAAGGAAAATGAGAGAAAAAGCTACGAACAGCTATGGCAGATAATGTGCTGTATTGTCTTCCTGGGAACACAGGACCACTACATTTCCCAGCCTGCCTCGCAGTTGAAGGGGGCCATAGGACTAAGTCCTGGCCAGTAGAATGTGATAGAACGCGACGTAAGCCATTTTCTTCCCCGGTTCTTGGAAACAGCTCACAAAACCCTTCATTCTTCTATTCTTTGCTAGGAATATAGAATTTCTTGGGAGATTTTTCAGTCCATCTATGTTACATAATTAACTACCCCAAAACTTAGCGTCTTCAAACAAAAATAACTATTTTATTTGTGCACGATTCTATAGTTCAGCGTTTTGAGAAGGGCTCAGCCGGGCCACTCTTCTGTAGACCTTGTTTTAGGATCACCCATGGGGCTGGTGGGTTGGTCAAGGGGCCAGCTGAGGTAGTTCATCTGTGCTCCGAGTGGTCTCTAACTAATACAAGGAGAATGACACTTCTCTCAAGTATGAGAAATATTTCTATTTTTATGACATCCAAAATATAGTTATAATATAAAGCCATAAACTGCTCTTCTGGGACTCTTAAGCCTCCTTTAGTTGATAGTTAATAGAGAGTTTTACCATCTATACAAGTGTCACACATACGTTAACTCATTTCACTCAGGTACCAACCAAAGAAATACGTAAGAGGATCGGGCGCTCTTTAGAGACAAAAACCACCAGGCTCGGTGTTAAATGATGCACAAAGACCACAGAGGTAGAATTAGCAGGGAAGACCCTGAAATCTGGGTCTACTATCTTTTATTTCGGCAGATGCATCACCACTATGTAGGAAAATTCTCTGATCACTCACTGTGCTCAGGGCAGGGCAAGGCAGCAACACTGACCTTAGCTTGCAAACTAACACTCCCTGGAGAAAAAACAGTAATTTAATTAGGGCTCTTTGGGAACAATAGGAAGTCGGTTTGTGACCCTGAGCCCGACATGGGGCTCAATCTCATGAACCGTGAGATCGTGACCTGAGCTGAAATCAAGAGTCAGACCCGTAACCAGGTGAGCCACCCAGGCGCCCCTTTAACGTTCTTATTGCGGTATAATTCAAAATTCACATACTAGAAGATGAACCATTTTATATTTTAAAATCTCACATTTTAAACCAACAATTCGGGGCGCCCGGGGGGCTCACTGGGTTAAGCGTCCAACTCTCGGCTTCAGCTCGGGTCATGATCTCGCGGTTCACGAGTTCAAGCCCCGCGCAGGGCTTCGCGCTGCTGATGCTGGGGTTGCGCTCTCTCTGCGCCCCGCCCCCCCGCGCTGTCTCTGTCTCTCTCAAAAAATAAATCAATAAATTTAAAAAAAAAATGAAGTAACAATTCAGTGGCACTTAGTACATTCACACTGTTGTACAACCACCACCTCAATGCTTCACGGTTTATACCCCTGAAAGAGCTGCCACATATCGTCTAGGGCGCCTTTCACACTCTGGTGGCAGAGTTGAATCGTTGCAACAGAGCCGATATAGCCCTAAAGCCGAAAATATTTACCTACCTGGCTTTTCACAGAGGAATGTCCTGACCCCTGGGATAAAGGCATCACAACCACTATCCTTGAGACCTTGACGTGGTGCATTACCCTTAAACTACTTTTCTCCTTTAATCTGCGCCGGCCAAGACTTAGTGTGGGACGTTTCTGGTTAAAATAAGAAATCCGTGCTGGTGACAGCTTCTCTCATTCTCTTTGCTTCTCCTTCTTCCTTCCCTCTTTCTTTTCCTCCCTTTGAACAATGCTGATCTTTGCTCAGTAGCAAAGGTGGAAGAGACGTGCTGCACTCGTCGTGACCGGCGGGGGGATCAGCGCTCTGCTTGTGGGGGGGGGGGGGTGGAAAGACCTACCTGGCTTGGTCGGGAAAGGGTCCCTGCAGCTGGGGCCCATGGTGGACGGAAGCTTGGTGCTGCCCTTTGTGACTTTTATCCGTCCTTTAAAGTGCAAGCAAATCATCTGGGTGGGGCTTGTTAAAAAGTAGATTCTGATTTAGTTAAGTCTGGGGTAGAGCCTGAAACTCTGCGTATCTAAGGAACTCCAAGGAGGTGACGATACTGTTGAAGAGCAAAGTGTGCACCGGTTCCCAAACAAGGCTAATGCCTGAGTTCTGTCCCCAGATTCTGATGAACTTGGTCTGGGGTATGGCTTGGACTTCCCGACGCACAAAATTCCCCGGTTTGATTCGAACATGCGGCAAAGTTTGAGAAACAGTGTGTCAGAGTTCAGGGGGGTGAGGATTGCAGTTGGGTCATCAATGAGTGACTTCAAAAAAGATTATCGGTGAATATGAATAAGGATCATATTAATCCAAAATCAGCTTGACTGTCTCCCCATCACCCAGCAAGCGACTTCTATAAACTGTCCTCCATTGTGTAACCAATTTGGGCTCTCAGGGGAATCCATGTAATTCAAAGCTGGATGCATTTTACAAATAAGTGATCTGATTTCATTACTCTTTTTCCTGGGAATGGTGCCTGGCCGAGCTGTGATCAGCTTCCTGCCTCTCATTGTATCAATAAATACGTCAGCATCAGGCCACTGGGACCTCATCTACACTGAGAGCAGAATGTGCAAGACGATCCAACAGTTAATGTTTTAGACTTGTCTCTTCCCATTTCCAAATTACACACTTATTGTATTCAGGCAAAATCAACATGAGGCCAAGTCTGCAGATGTTTGAAAACTTCCAGATGATTCCTTAAGTTGTTCGTTTTTCATCCTGATGTAAAGATGCCTACATTCATGGTCTTTATTGTACATTTTTAAAGTGTTCCAATAAACTCAAGTGTTCCAGTCCCATCTTCCATGTCTCCAAACCAGGATAGAAGACACATAAATGTTTATTAACAAGACCAAAATGCTAGCTGATGAACCACTACCCCCCATCTGGCCTCTTAAAGCCTACGACTATCCAGGCTACTCCCCACAGATTTTTTTTTATTAATTTTTTTTTTAACATTTAGTCACCTTGGAGAGAGAGAGACAGACAGAGCGTGAGCAGGGGAGGGGCAGAGAGAGAAGGAGACACAGAATCCGAAGCAGGCTCCAGGCTCCGGGCTGCCAGCACAGAGCCCGACGCGGGGCTCGAACCCACGAACCGTGAGATCACGACCTGAGCCGGAATCGGACACTTAGCTGACGAAGCCACCCAGGTGCCTACTCCCCACAGAGTATCTTCGGAGCCTTGTCTTCCGTTCCCCCAGGGATCAAAATCCATTTTTTTTTTCAACGTTTATTTATTTTGGGGACAGAGAGAGACAGAGCATGAACGGGGGAGGGGCAGAGAGAGAGGGAGACACAGAATCGGAAACGGGCTCCAGGCTCCGAGCCATCAGCCCAGAGCCTGACGCGGGGCTTGAACTCACGGACCGCGAGATCGTGACCTGGCTGAAGTCGGACGCTTAACCGACTGCGCCACCCAGGCGCCCCTCAAAATCCATTTTTAAGACAAGCCCCCCTCGCCCCACCCCCACCACCAGTACCACCTGCTTTCTCTCCATTGCAGCCCATTTTCTGGGTAACGGAGCCTGTTCCCAGCTTAGATCACATCGAAAAGGGCGACATCCGCAGAACTCAACCTTTTCTATACTCAACCTTTGCCACACACGGTTGCTCCCATTCGTGATCGGGGCTTTCCGTCAGTGGTTCCCAAAATGGGTCCCTGGACCAGCGGCATGGCAGCGCCCGACAAGCTTGCTACAAATGCAGACTCCGGGGCTCCAAACCAGACCAACTGACTCAGGCGCTCTGGGAGCGGGCCCGGGAAGCCGAGCCACAAGCCCTCCAGGTGGCTCTGACACGGGCTCGGGTCTGAGAAGGGCTGGGGTAGACGAACGCAGTCGCCCTCTGACCTCTGAGGTCCTGCCACCATCAGGTGTATCACAGGCGTGAAATGTGCCCGCACCAAATGCCAGGGGCACGCAACAGCCGCCAGTTCTCTCTCAGGGGAGGTTGAGTCCAGATGCGCTCCACACATCTCGTCCTGGGGCTCGGGCTGGAGCAGCGGGAACCAGCCGGGCTTAGCATTCTCTCGGCAGAAGTCAGAAGCTCCCAAGGGGCTAATCTCCCGAAGGCCTAGCCTCACAACTGACACATCATCTCTTCTGCCCTCATTCTATGGGCCTCAGCCGGTCGCATCGCCATCGCCGAGCCCGATGGGACAGAGAAATCAACTCCTGTGCAGGTGATGGCCGGGCGGGGGAGGGTGAGGAAGAGAGAAGAAGGGGAGTGAACATTTGCCGAAGAAAAATCTAGCAGAGCACACCGGGGCGGTGAGGAGACAAACCCAGTGCGGACCTTGCCGGCTACTAAACGCCACCGAGATATTTCGGAAGGGTGGCCGTGAGCCTGCAGACAGCCTGTGTCACTCTCTCGCATTCACGTGCTACACCCTAGACAAAGCGTTTCCGTCCACATTTCCTTTCCGGTTCTACTTCTAAAGAACATATGCAGTCTGAACTTTAAAAAAAAAAAAACAAAAAAAAACCAAGGGAAATACCTGCCGCAGCGTTCCCACCCCCCCCCCCCACCCCCCGGGTTGTTTCCACTTTGGAAAGCTGACCAAATATTTTTCTCGCCTACTGTGTTTTTTTAAGGAGAAAACTCTCTAATCACATTCGACCGGCAAGAGCCAAAAGGAAAAGGTCTTCCCTGAAGACGCAGTGGAGTCAGGATCAATCATGTGCCGTGATTGATGGAATCGTTACTGGGGACAGCACTGTCATGCCCGGGAGGTGGAGAAGGCAACTCAACAGCCCCCATCCCCCACCCCCACCCCGGCCTGCGTGTCTTCAGTTCCGTGTCTGGGACATCGGGCCCAGTGAATGTTCGTTGGGCTGAAAATACATAGATTCAGCTCAAGATGCCAAGCCAACTAGCAAATTCTAAGCTCAGTGTCTTTTTTTTTTTTTAAGTTTATTTATCTTGAGAGAGAGAGACAGAGTGTGCGCGTGGGGGAGGGGCAGAGAGGGTAGGGGTGGGGGGAGAGAAAGAATCCCAAGCAGGCCCCATGCTGCCAGCACAGAGCCAGATGTGGGGCTTAAACCCACAAACCATGAGATCACGACCTGAGCCCAAGTCAAGAGCTGTATGCTTGACTGACTGAGCCACCCAGGTGCCCCTAAGCTCAGTGTCTTTTGACAGGCCCTGGCCATGGTGGCATCTAAAAGCGACACTGATGGGGGCGCTTGGGTGGCTCGGTCGGTTGAGCATCTGACTTCAGCTCAGATCACGATCTCAGGGTCCGTGGGTTCGAGCCCCGCGTCGGGCTCTGTGCTGACAGCTCGGGGCCTGGAGCCTGCTTCGGATTCCGGGTCTCCCTCTCTCTCTCTCTGCCCCTCCCCCGCTCATACGCTGTCTCTCTCTGTCTCTCAAAAAATGAATGAACATTAAATAAATAAATAAATAAATAAATATTAATAAAAGCCACACTCATGAACAGATTTTGAAAGATGGTACAAACATACCAAACAAACACCACCATATTCACTGGGTGAATTCTTGATTGAGGCTGGCAAAAAAAAAAAAAAAAACATGTGTCACATTCAGTAGTAATTTTTTTACAACTCTTCAGACACCAACAAGATGATTCCCCCAATCACTGAGCTGATAGAAGCCGCGTTTTACTTATGATTTTGAAGTTTTCCTATTTCATAGATATTGTCATGTCTCAGGGTTTCATTTGGGAGGCAGCAGAGGACGTCTCTTCCCTTTAACTCCCTTCCCGTTTGCCTCCAGCATCACCTCTCAGAGAGGGGAGCAAAAGGAAGTCCGTTCCAGAAGGATTTCTGTCCCTCGTTCATGACACACCTGCTATGAGCCAGGCACTCAAGGGTAAATAAAAGCACCACGTAGCACAAAGCAGAGCCCTCAAACGGCACAAGGCAGGGCCCCAAATCTTGCTTCATTTCTCACTGTTTGTGGCGGACACACCCTAAGGTGACCCCCCAGTGAGTCATGCCCTCGTACGAGTCCCTCCTTTCGAGTGTGAGCAGAAGCTGTGATTGGTTTCTAACCAACAGAATATGGCAAAGGTGATGGGATGTCATTTCCATGTTTAGCCTGTTACATGGCAGAGGTGACAGGATGTCACTCCCATGGTGACATTATAGAAGACTCCATCTTAGCAGACTGGAAAGACCACATGGCAGGGAACCGCTGGCGGCCTCCAGGACCTCGGAGTAGTTTCCCGTCAACAGCCAGCAAGTTGCTGGAAGCTCAGTCCTCCAACCACCACTTCTTCTAACAACCGGGAGGAGCTTGGAAGAGAATCTTCCCCAGTCCAGCCTCTGATGAGCACGCAACCCAGCCAGCACCTTGACTGCAGCCTTGTAAAGCCTCCGAGTTTGCTCTTACGCAGCAATAGCAAACCAATACATACAATACTATGTACCTATAACGCATATAATACTATACTGAATTTTCTTCTTATTATTATTATTGGTCATCAGTTTAATTCTCGAGAAGACTAGAATCTGGGGTATGTCCTACTCAGAGAGAGAAACCCACTGTGGGCTTTTAACGTCGAGGGGGAACACTGACAGCTCTTTTCCTGTAAGTCACGTAAGGCCTGTAAGGCCTTTCCTGTAAGGCCACACTGCCCAGAGGTGGCCCCAGCAGAACTGGGAATCCCTCAGGGGGTCTCCCTCACTTGCATCCCATGGCCAGAAGCCCACTGATTTCTCCGGCTGACGTAAATCCACACAGACTCCTCCACGATTGTCCGATGTGAGGATTATGACACTAAAGTTACCCGTAGGCACACATTCACCTCTCAACTCTCTCAACTTTCTCTTCAAGGAGTTCATAGAAAATGTGCTCCTTCTCCCAGGTAGGAGAGGGACTCCACAGGTATGAATTTTGATGAATTGTAACCTTCAGCATGTTTTGCAGCATTTGATTTGTTTTGCCACGTGGATTCCAGGTCCCATGATTTGGTATTTAATAGCTTACAGAAAATAGAGACGTAGCATCTGGTTTTTAAAATTTGGTCCTCTAGAATAAATTGCACATCGACGCAAAAATATTTATAGTAGTTCTGACATAAAGTTGTTCTTCCATTCCTAAACTTAAATCACATTTCTATATTATGGGTAGCAGTTTCTATTTCAAATCTCAACTGTTCTTAGTTGAACTTTCAACCTGGCTCAGAAATCCTAAGGAAGATCAATTCTTTCAACCGCACTGAGAACTGATTCGATTTATAAATATCTCCACAAACATCCTTTTTTCCTTATCTTCTCTACTGTCACGGGGTCTTGGATTCCTCTAGTAGATGTCCACCTAGCATTATCAAACTACAATGAAAGTCTCCTATGAAGTGTTAAATTGGGTTCCTAATACAAAATAATTCTTTCTGTTCCATGTTTTATCCTTAATGTGGCATGTGACTGTGGAGATATTTTCAACTCTGACTTTCAACAAACCCATAAAAGCTTCCAACATCCCTCAAGTCCCATGGTCTTGGGTCTCCTTAAATCTTTATTTTCCTCTGCAGCACCTGTGTGGCTCAGTCGGTTAAGCAGCCAACTCTTGATTTTGGCTCAGGTCATGATCTCAAGGTTCGTGAGTTCGAGCCCCACGTTGTGCTCTGTGCTGACAGCAAGGGGCCTGCTTGAGACTGTCTTTCTTCCTCTCTATCTCTGCCTCTACCCTGCTTGTACTTTCTCTCTCTCTCTCTCTCTCTCTCTCTCTCAAAATAAATAAACTTAAAAAAAAATCTTTGTTTTCTTCTTCTGCAGGAACTCAGAGTCTGAACTTAAATGGTCATAATTGATCACCCAAGTCTACTACATTTTTTACAGTATTTAACTGTTTTCAGAGACTGTGTGTGAAGAGAATTATATAAGCCTATGGTGCAAATCCATGTTACAAGAGAAACAAAGTCACTTCCAATCCATTTGATCCTGGTCTCGAGGTTAACGCCACCCATGACAAGTATGGCTCCTTTAATGCTGTAACAGTTGCATCATGACCAATCAGCCTTGCTACTCAACGTGTGGTCTGCGGACCAGTAGCATGAGCATCACTGGGACGCATTAGAAACGCAGAATCGCAGCCTCTGCCCGAGACCCACTGAATCCCAAAGAAGAGCCTCTCGTGTGCGAAATAATGCTGGAGGAGCTCGGTTCCGTGACGTACCGTGAGTCCGGGTGGATTGAACATCTCGCATTTGTGGCCAGTCCTGTTTTCCCCAGTCTGGGTAAACTAGATGTTGACGCGCTGAGCTGACTTCCTACTGGGCTGCCTCCGACAAACTCTGCCCTTGGGGGGCTCCTCAAGTTCTACCTGTGATCTTCACACACCAGTCAAGGACATCTGTGCTAATTCGGACACTCGGCAAGGCCAGAATGAAGTCTACATGGAGCAAAGTCCTCTGCCAGCACAGGTTTCCATGTCAAAATATATCGCGAGATAGAGTGAAAAGAATTTTAAAAGCCATTGGTAAAGCCCAAATGCCGTCTGTTTATTTATGACGACCTGCTGTTAAGGTACCGATAGCATGTGACGTTTCCAGATCCAGCACTTCTGGGTGATTTAGGTGTCATGGGAAATTAAGAGCAATGCCGTGATTGTGTAAGACGTGAATGTTAAGGGAAGCTGGGTGAAGGGTGTGTGGAAACTCTCTGTGCTGTCTTCACAACTTCTGCATAAATCAAAAACTCTTCCAAAATAAAAAGCTTGTTTTTTTTAAAAATGCAAGATGTGGCTTGCAATTTAGGCAAGTGAACCCCTCCCCCGTAAAAAACTTTTCAAGTGATACTGTGCAAAAAGCTAAATACATCAAAAGTGGGAAAGAATAGAGCAATGGAAATAAACACTCGGCTTACACGTTAACCACGTTTTTTCACCCGGTGTCATAACAGCATATACGTATTTGTTTAGCAAACACAGTGGAGTCCTGGGTTGGTTTGGGTTTTTTTTGTTTTTTTTTTTTTGTTTTTTTTTTTTTGGTATGAAGAAGCCAAAAAAAGAACAAAAGAAGAATGAGTAATCAGCACTAGAGTGCCAGAAATTTGATAAATATATATTCGGAATATGAAATTATAGCAGAATCTCCCTTAGGCGGTTTGTCTCGCCTCTCCCTCCGAATATCTACATCTTAGTGAAAAAAGGATACACTTAAAAGGAGCTATAGCCATCATCCCATATATGAAGCACTCAAGTTTTATTTTATTGGTCAGGATTCT
Source organism: Felis catus (assembly GCF_018350175.1). NCBI lineage: Eukaryota > Metazoa > Chordata > Mammalia > Carnivora > Felidae > Felis > Felis catus. The sequence continues at coordinate 7,442,624 of NC_058386.1, read as the reverse complement.
GTCTGGCAAACGCTGGAATCCATTCTCTGGTGAGTTTAAGCAGGAAAGGGTTTATTGAAAGATATTCAGTAGCTCCGGAATCATGGAAGGGCTGCAAAAACAAACCCAAGGCGTAGCTTCCAGGAAAAATGCCAAAACCATGCTGCAAATTAGCCTGATTTTGGGGAGGGTGGAGGGGGGGACACCACCGCTGCTGTGCTGTTACCACTACCAAGCCCAGACTTCAGCTTGATTGCAGATGATCGCGTTCCAGACTCCTGCTCTTCTGCATCAGGAACTCAAGCTCACAGCCACTGCGCCCGCCCCTGAAAGGCAGCCGACCGGACTGTCATCCCTGGCAGCGCGAAGGAAGCTCACTGCAAGCCTGTTTCCTTCCTAGCTCAGCTCCGATTCTAGGTCTTGGGTGGTTTTTTTTAATTCTAAAGGGCCGAGTCTCGGTGACATGCCACATCCTAGCCCCCAAAGAGCCCTGGGGGGGTTGAGCTCTGATTCTACATCTGAGAGGTAAAACCTGGGGTGACCGACTAATGGCAAAGTTCCCCGGTTTCAGCAATTAAAATCCCACATCCCAGGAAACCTCTGGGTCAGTGAGTGAGAACTCATAACTCGTGTGTTTGCCCGAGTATAGAAAGGCTTTGCCAAAGAGGCTGGGTAGCCACGACGATCGATGGCACGTACCCCCTACAGTGATCAATACGTGATGATGCAAAGATCAATTTGAGACACTTGCATCTGTAGTCACATTGGCCACTAGACCCACTGACCCCTATCTGATGAATGGACCCATCTCCCTTTCTATCGTCCTCACTCCTTCCCCAACTCATGGGTCATAGTTTGCACCTGGTCACACGTGGTTATCTGCATCGCGTGCAAATAATTTTCCTGGTCACCTCGCGCTTCTTCTGTAACCTATCTGTACCTGACAATGACAAAGTTGGATTTCAAGTGGCCGTTGCATGTTCAACACCCCCCCCCCACCACCACCACACACACTTGGGCTAGTTTTCAGGGCAGACGCCGAAAATTGTCCAACACTCATTCCGTTGGGCTTCCAGCGTGGCTCCCTGGAACACAGAGGCTGGAAAGCTGCGAACTTTCCCAGGTCCCTTTGAGCTCGGGTTTCTCATGAGCCCCAGAGTCCTTAGAACGGCTCCCGGTCCCTGCTTGCTGCGGGCTCATTCCCCTGCTGCATCGTCTCGACGTGTTTATCCTGGTTTGGTCTGTTCGTTGTTTTTCCCCGAACCCTGCAGAGATGCTAGGGCTTCAGACCCTTGTACCGGCTGTTCCCGCCGCCAGGAATGCTCTTCCCAAATATCCACATGGCTTGCTCCCTCAATTCTTCAGGCCTTTCTCCAATGCACCTTCGCACTGACGCCGTCTCGGGCCACTTTTCCTAAAATTACAGCACGCTTCCCCGTACTGCCACCAACTCGTCTCGCCTTTAATTTTCTCCTTAGCACCTGTCACCATCTAACGTTAATATACTCTCTATTGTATCTCCTTCTTCTTGTTGCTTGTCTATTTCCCCACGTAAAATGTAAGGTCCCATGGGGCAGTATTTTTGTTTCGTTTTGTCCACTGTTCTATCCCCGCACTCAGAACACGGCAGATGCGCATAATAGAACATAATAGATGCACAATAAAGCATTGTCGAATCATTGCCCAGCTGAAGATGTCAGATCGCCCTGGATTCGGTCCAAAATACAAAACTCCCTCGATAAAAATGTCAACATGTGCTAATAGAAGAGCGAAAAGTGTCGTGGAAAACGAAAGAAGAGAGACAATAGCCAGAAAAGGTTTTGGAAAAACAAACAGATTAATAAAGGGGGACCAGCCCTGTGACATACTACATTATAAACTCACCCCCACCTTCAACAGGCGTTGTAGAAATTAGCGAATGGAAGGCGACCACGGAGTCGGCGCAGCCCACAGTAACGGTGCCCACAGCGCCACTAAAGCTTCTGTCTGCTTCCTGCCCACTTCCCTGGTCTGCACTCCCATTGTTTCGCTATTATCGTCCCCGTTCTGCCTTGGCAATCTTCCTTCCCTTTACCGGATCCTCAGCATTGAAAAAAGTAGAGCATAGTAAAGCATAGCATCGTAAAACGTGGCATAGTAAAAAGCACGTTGCAATTTATCCCAAATCTGGATGTGTTATACCAACAGGATTTTTTCACGTTTCTGATACCTAAAAAAGCAAATGGCCCATGTCAAAAATAACTTGTAACAGGTGAAAAGGCAGTAAGAGAAAGGCAAATTAAATGCACATTGAGATACCATTTCTCATATATTAATTCAGCAAAGGTAAAGACAAATTTGGGGAGCTTGGGTGGCTCAGTTGAGTGGCCACCTCTTGATTTCAGCTCAGGTCGTGATCCCAGGGTCATGGGATCGAGCCCCGCATCGGGCTCCATGCTGAGCGTGGAGTGTGCTTAGGATTCTCTCTCACCCTCTGCCCCCTTCTCCCACTCACGTGTTCTCTCTAAAATAAAATAAAATAAAATAAAATAAAATAAAATAATGAATTTAACAGCAGATTATTGGTAAGAATTTGGAGAAAGAAGCACTCCCATACGTTGCCGGTTGGGGTGTAAGCTGGTACCACTTGTAGGGAGAGCCAGTTACCCATTTCAGTCCTAATTATGAATACGCATACCTTTTGGCTCAAGAATCCTACTGTCACAAATTTCTTTTTTTTTTAACGTTTTATATTATTTTCTGAGAGACAGAGAGAGACAGCACATGAGCAGGGGGGCGAGCAGAGAGAGAGGGAGACACAGAATCTGAAGCAGGCTCCAGGCTCTGAGCTGTGAGCACCGAGCCCGACGCGGGGCTCGAAGCCATGAACGGTGAGACCCTGACCTGAGCTGAAGCCAATCATTCAACCGACTGAACCACCCGGGCGCCCCTACTTTCAGAAATTTATTCTACAAATACCAGTGTAGGTGGAGCTCATTCGTTGCAGTAGGACTCGTAATAGCCAAATATTTTAAGGAACTTGTATGACCATTAAGAGAGAACTATTTCAATAAGTTACGGTGCATCCATACAGTAGAATATTGTCGCGTTATTTTACAAGTGAGACCATTTGAATATACACAGGTATGATGCAATAACCAAGATACATGTTCCATGGAAAGCGTAAGGCGTAGAACTATGTGCATTTTAGGCGAGTTTTTAAAAAAATACGTACCCACGTGTTTGTTTGGATAGCCCTGAAGTATGATTGGAATGGTGCATAAGACATTTTGCCAGTGTTGGCTGCCTCCAGGTTGGGGAACTGGGTGCCCGGAGGAGGCAGGTAAGAGGGAGATTTATCATTGTAAGCCCTTTGGTACTTACTGCATTTTAAACCGTGTGAACGTATTCTCTATTTCTGAAAGGGCTTGCCAGCTTGAGGTCGGCTTGACCCGGAAGTGCTTGAAGAAGGAGCGCTGAACACAAACTGCTTTCTTCTCGCTTTTGCCCCAGGCTGTTCTCACCCGGAGCACAGATGGAGTGTGGAGAAATCTGGAAGCCAGGTTGTCCAGGAAAGACTGGGCGAGCTTATGCTGATTCATTGCCGGTGCAATCTGCCTCCTAACCTCATCAGGTAACTAATAACGAATTCACTGGCTCTTCATTCTGTTGCTTTTTTGCCCAGAAACGTGGACTGTCACAGATAGCCGTGTTTTGACAGGAATTGCATGCGCACTCAAACGTACAAAATTCCAGCACGGAAGTCTTTAAAAGCAGCAATTCTCTGTCTCTCTCGCTTAGAGCCCAACAACCGATCAGTCCTAACATATGGCTGTGTTGTTTTGTTTTGTTTTGTTTTGAGAGAGAGAGAGCGAAAGCTTGAGCAGGGGAAGGGCAGAGAGAGAGAATCCCAAGCAGGCTCCACACTGTGAGAGCAGAGCCTGATGCAGGGCTCGATCCCATGAATCATGAGCTCGTGACCTGAGCCGAGATCAAGAGCCGGAAGCTCAACCAACTGAGCCACCCAAGTGCCCCATGGCTGTGTTTTATGTTTGATGCTTCAGACCGACAGCTTGGACTTACCCCATACTACCACTAGATATCTTGCTGGAGGAGCTCCCTTCCTTGGGCCAAAAGCTTGGGAAGGGAAAGGAAATAATTAAGTTTCTTAAGCGAGTACAATCACGCAGCGCACACACAACTTTGGAATTGGAACTTAGAGTCGGAAAATTCAAAATTGGAGCCACAAAGTGCAAAATTCAAACTGAAATTCCGCCGTAAGAAAAAAATCCAAATGCCATCCCTCAATCGCACCATTTTGTTTCCAAAAAATGGCAAAACTACAAAGGCCACAAAAAAAAACTTAATCTTTTTTCGTTTTTCTCTTGGTATGAAGTGTTTCAGGTATGCAGAAAAAAAAAGTAGAGAGAATATTCTAAACAATGTCCATGCACCTACAAAAATCTTTGTCAAATCTTAATCTGTTTATCATTCCCATGCTCGCTTTATGCTTTTATAACACGTGTAGGGATCTGCAAACAATATATAATCCTATTTTTAATGCTTTCAACATTATATACATGATATTCTGGGTCCGCCATTCGACAGCTTCCTTTTTGCACTCAACTTTTCTTGCACTGGGCTCTGTGCTATCACCACAGAGCCCACTTTGGATCCTCTCTCTCCCTCTCTGCCCCTCCCCTGCTTGTTCTCTCTCTCTCTCTCTCTTTCTCTCGAAAATAAATAAATAAAAACATTGCAAATCATTGCCTTTTTGCACTTGAAGATAGTTCTTTCTCTTTTTCTTCTCTTCTTCTAATTTTAATTTCAGACTTTCAACTATAAAAACTCGAAGTTCTGACACCAATGATCTCAAACTGTGCAAAGCAACCCAAAAGTCTTACAAGCATTTCTCTTCAGTGCCCTTGAAAAAATTTAGAATAGAAGCGAAAGACGTGGCTTTCAAAGGAAAGTCTCCCGCTGTTGCAGCTACTATATGCAAACTCTTTTCTTTTTCTTTGTGATGTGGTTATGGACAAATTCTACAACTGATGACAATTTCCCCCACACCTATGACCATCTGAATGCATCCTTATGAGAGCTATTTGGAGTCCAGTTAAGGTTCCTTCAGAAGCCAACTCTGAGCCAAGGGTGTGAGCACAAGTAATCTATTTGGAAAGTGGTCCCAGGACACTGGTGGGGGAAAAGGGGAAGTGAGACAGAGAGTCATTGAATACAGGGTTTGGTATCATGCAGATTATCTGTGGGCAACCGGGGCTTAATTCTTCCGGGCACGCCAAAAATCTGGATAAAACACGTACCTCAGAGTTATCCCGCCTGAAGGACGAGGGAGCTGAGGTATTGATATCCCAACTCCCATCAGTCATTGGTCAAGACAGCTCCCAGGGAGTGGAAATTCCCCAGGTCCTCCCAATTGCCGTTGCTACCCCGACAGCAATGCTATCTCTGGAAGCCAGAGAATGTTCCCAGGCAAAAAGCAACGCAGGTGCTGGCAGTTGGGAGTTGGCTGGTGTCCACGGAAGTGGTAAGCATGAGAGGATATGGGTGGGGCGCTGACAATGTCCGGGACAGATTTGTTTGCCCGATTCGTCTTTGGATCCCAAATGCATTTTTTTTCCTGCTGTTCTGTGAAGCTAGGAAGCATACCTAGAAAACTTGGGGACTGTTTAAAAGAGGTAAAATGGTATGATCACATTTGAGAGTAATTTGTTACCTAGAGACATTGAAGAGGGGCATATCCTATGACCGATGGATGGTCTCCTAGTTGAGAGAAAGTGCCTCACGTGTGTGCCCAAAGAAAGCACAAACTCTCTGGACCTAATCTCATGGCCTCTAGAATGGACAGGTGACTCCTCTCATTTGTGAATCTTATAATCAAAAGCAAAGAGGCAAAGTTGAGTTTGGAAAGAATTTGTTTCTCACTGCCTTATCAACTCAGGTTAATGTAAAAAACAAACAAACAAAACCCAAACAACTGTGGAATATAAAAGAGCACGAAACACGAAAATGAAGCATTCTCCTGTCACCTAGAGAGAAGCACCATTAATCACTTGTCTCTGCATATGTGGTTCTCCCCAGTTTTCACACCAAAGGTGAAATGTCTTTATACCATTTTGTAAGCTACCTCATCACGGAATGTATCATGAAAAGTACCCCACATCATTTCACGGTCTTAAAAGGGCGTTCGTTTATCTGAAGAGCTGGCATTACGCTGAATGAAGGTACATAATTTATTTAACCAATTCGGCCAATGTCCTAGGCCTTTGGTTTTGTCTCTTCCCAATTTTCAGTGCTTCCATGACATTCTTCGATGATAAGCCTTTACATACACACACCTTTTTCCCTTGCCTGAATTCCTAGATGAGCAATCACCTGTTCAAATGGGGCTCAAACTCAATGAACCGTGAGATCACGACCAGAGCTGGAATCAAGGGTTCGGACGCTTAACCAACCGAGCCACCCAGGCGCCCCTAAAAGCACTTTTAAAGTTTCTAATACCTGTGCCAAATTGTCCCCTTGAAAGGTTGTTCTAATTTACACACACTGATTCAGGGTGTGAGGGGCTGTTTGAAGACACCAAATATTTTACCTCGTGGCAAGAGTTACGGCACTTGCTCTGAGAGAAGCGACAGCTTCCAGACCTGTCCGTGTACCCCAGGCTTATTTTAAGTTTGGCGTATATTTGCACGTCCGCACACTGAGAGATTCCAACATGTCTTGGAGGCTAACAGACAAAACGAGAGTGCTAAGTCATGAATGCCAAGCTTGTCTCTGCAAGCATTGCTTAAAATCTGTGACAACCGCCAGATTGTCGTCTTAAGGACCTGCCCCCATCAGGTGGGCTCCATGTCCTTGCTTCACTGAAAAAATTCCTCCGCAAAATCCAGTTACGAGATGTGATAGAAGGTGCTGAATTAATTCCCCATGAGACGTTCATGGGTAACGACGTGCTTTCTTTCCTTCAACACTTCATAGGGGCCTATAATGTCCCAACGAGCTGTGCGAGGATTAAAGATGCGAAGCCCAGAGGCCTTCACACAATGGAGGCAACTTTTAAATTGCTTGAGAGTGAGGACCTCCAACATTTAATTCAAAAATTGTCACATCACAAAGGAAGAAATACAAACGGCGAAAAGAAAAAAACAAAAAAGGTCCAAAGGGCCGAGTATTTCTGAAAGTGCTGGCACGCCGATCAGCTGCTGTCCTGGCTGACGTCGCTTCCACGCAAGCCCTGTGGGAAGTGAGAGCTCCAATCCTGCCCCTCCTCCAGGCCTTCTTGTAGAAACTTCTGGAAGTGCTGCTTTCCAAGAAGGCAGGCCTGCAGTCGCCTGGGCAGCAGAAACCCTTCCATTTCCTGCAAGATGCCAGCTGCCTCCCTGGGCTGCTATGTCTCCCTCTCCTGCCACTCACTGTCACCCGGGCCTCACCAGGGAGACAGCTGACAATCTCAACCTTCCGTCGGAGGCTCGGTCCAGCTCTTAACTACCTTATTCCCACCGCTTTGTCCTTCCGCTCCACCAACCTTTCACGTTATTTCTGCTTGCCTGTGTCGAGCCACACTTTTCTTTTCTTCGAACCTATAGATGCACCTTAAGAAAAATCCAGAGAGAAGCTATGAGTCGCTTTGTTTCCAGAAAACCTCAAGTGGGGTCTGTAGTTGTTGTGTACGGAAATCTTACAGGGGCTTCAAAAAGATCACAGACGTGTTATCTTATGTAACGCCTTTATTTTTCAGCTGCGGTACATTTAACATGAAAATTTTTTTTTCGTTGATTTTGAGGTCACACTCGCGTGTGGCCTTTTTCCTCTCCAGAGAAGTTAAAAATCAGGAGCCCAAGACTGTTGGTCGTGTTCTCACCCTATCCCTCCAGAAGCAGCTTCTTGGAGCAAGTGACTACCTTAATTTCCATAGAGGAAGGGGGCCCGTCAGGTGCACAAGAGATTGAGTTTTTGTGTGTGTGTTCTACAAATTATAAAATGCCTCTCCACTGAAAGACGCGTAGCAGCATCCTTGGCCTCTCTCTGCTAGATGCCACTAACACCTCCCCAACAGTCATGACAATACAAAACGTCTCCAGACTCCAAATATTCCCTGGGGGAATGAAATCATCCAAGTAGAAAACTGCTCGTCTACACTGCGTGGAGCATGAATGTTCCCAAAGCAGCATGAGCTTGGAGAAGACCACATTTTGTTTGCTCTCCACGAGCTGGCTGGGCACCGTTTGGTTAGCTTCCCCATAGAAATAAGAGTCATCAGGCTGAGACGTCTGTGCATGGGAATCTTATGAATATAAGGCTATTTATGACCACATCAATAACTTGGAACTTGGAGAACGAAGGGATTGGTTGAGAATAACAGACCTCACCATTAAATGGAGTGACAGAAAAAATTAGAAATAGTACGCAGAGGAGGATTGCCTATCGGGTGTTCAAACTCAATGGATTTGTCCAGTCCCAGAGAAAAAAGGAAATCTTGGTCAATGAATTGGGCCAAGATAGGCTACGTGGGTTGGCCATAGTGGTCGGGATGCTGGCATAAGGTAAAGGCATTCAAGGGAATGTGATTAGTGTGGATGTATCGGGCTCCCTCAGACTCCTGTATGCAAATGGACTGGGCCAGTTTGGTACACACAGAGTCAGCAGTTAGGAGGCCACTGTAGGGGTTCAGATGGGGGATGATGGTGCCCTGGGCTGGAGTGCTGTCAGTATATGGCATCTCCTACTGGGAGTAGCTAAAGAATCAACCCGAGCATAAGCTCTAGAGTTACTTAGCTCTCCAGTCACTTACGGTGAGACATTTCATCTCTCCAGGCGCTGGTTGGGGTTTTGTCAGACTAGGGGTCCAAGTCAATATTGTCTGAGGGCCTTTCCAGTCTCCTCCTCTCCTCAGCATACGTTGGCCAACCACCCCGTGTAGATGGAATTAGCAAGGAAAAGCTACCCGAGCACCTTCCCGCTTGCTTCGGAACTACAAGCAGGAGGCCAGTGTTTTGGAGGCTGATGAAGTCTTGAGAAGAGGTTCTGATCCTCTCTGAGAGCCAAGTCCAGAGCAGGCGGGCAGACATATTCCTGGACGCGCTGACAGCTCGTTTACGCCAGAACCCGATACGTCATCTTTCTGGGTTATCGCCAAAACTCTTCACCCCGTCTGATGGAGCGACTCCTGAATCAATCCCCAGGGTGGGGAATTGCCACGATCTGACTGGTTTAGGCATGAGTTACCTAAACTAATGACTGAGGCTAGGGGGTTGGGATTGGTTCGATCCAATCAGAGCCTCGCATTGAAGCTTGGAGGGGAGTCAGCGCTGCAAAGTGCGTAGCTCCTACCCAGCGGAGGCAGGTAGACTGCGGAGTCCCCCGCAATGCCCTGCACGGTGTACGCAAATATCTAATATAGAGAATAAAAGAGAAGACTGCCGGAAGACGCGGCACGATAGAGTGTTGTGAGTATTTAAGAGCTGAGAAAGTAAAGCTCTCATTAGAATCCAGTCTTCGCTCCACGGCACTGGTGTGGCTCACGTGGTTGTGTGACGGCAGGGAGTACCCAAATGGAATTAATTTCGCCTGGGTGGCGCAGTCGGTTAAGCATCCGACTTGAGCCAGGTCACGATCTTGCGGTCCGTGAGTTCGAGCCCCGCGTCAGGCTCTGGGCTGATGGCTCAGAGCCTGGAGCCTGTTTCCGATTCTGTGTCTCCCTCTCTCTCTGCCCCTCCCCCGTTCATGCTCTGTCTCTCTCTGTCCCAAAAATAAATAAAAACGTTGAAAAAAAAATTTCAAATGGAATTAATTTATGTACTGCTAACCCACAATATTCAACACTCTGATACGTACCAACGCATGATTTATTTCCACTGCACGGATGGCGCAAACATGTAATGTTAGCACCAAGCCCAAACACTCCGAGGGCAAGGCCATGCCTCTCGCGCAGGGCCTCATTAGATTACAGGTTTTACTGATCAATTATTTTACCCCGATCTCACCCATTACCTGTGAGGGGTTTGACCGTCATAACCAGAGGGCGCGCCTATCTGCGAATAAACCACAATGTCCTGTTAAGTAAACATCAACACTGAGACTGTCTTACGCTTTCGTGTTGTCTGTCTGATCGGAAAAAGACATTTGTTGTTAAAGAACAACTCCTAAAGCCCCCAATTCGCCGAATGATTTGACGATATGACCGTAGAGGAATGAAACAGGCATTCATCTGATGTTTTAGGTACAAGATTTGTCTCATGTAAGTCAGTATTTCCTAACCTTGCTTACTCATACTTGCTAGAGAGCTTTCAAAAATACGGCCCCCCAGGTCCCATCCTGAAATTCTTGCTTCGTAGATCTGAAGTCAGAAGGCATTTGCATCCCTGAAGTGTCCCTGTGAGAGAGGCCCAGAGACTCGCTGTGGCTCCCCGGGAGACGCGTGCTTCGTGGGCCACCCTATTACGCCAGGCCAGGTGATTCGCCCTGGCCAATGAAATGGAACACTGGTGGCAAGAGCCAGCTGGCGGTTTCCGCCAGGCTCTCTCTTTTCCCTCTGTCATGACAACCGGCAGCCGCTACTCTGTCACCTTGGTGTCACAGTGGGCACAAGAAGGAGCAGAGCCAGGGGTGAGCCACAACGAATACAGATTGTGAGCGAGAGCAAAGTCGTGGCTGTGATAAGTGCTGAGAGTTGGGGACCCATTTGTTACTGCAGCATAGCCGACCCTATCCGACTCAGTCATCCCCACAAGTGATTCTGCTACACAGCCGTGATCGAGAATCACAGACAGAAACGCACTTGAATATCACACGTACGTACACATTCGAGTGGGCTGGTGTTCGTAAGATAAAATACGTGAGTCCTGAGATGCCGATCTTTCTCCGGGCTTGGAGATTCCTGGGTGGTACATGAAATTCCCATGAATGAACCCTCTATGAAAAATTCTACTCATCACCGCTGAAGAGTTACCTCTCCCCCTCCAACACACACAGAATCTGTGAAAACACAATGGCTTTCTCTGAGGCTTTGTTCAGTTCTCTTTGAATATGAATTAATTCCTCATGGCTTTATAAGGAGTTTTAAAATGAATGGAACCAATTACTCCCTGTGTTTTTTCCATCACACCCCTGCAGAAATGGGCCTTTCTAGACTCCAAATTCCCCTACAAGGAGGATCTAGGCAAAATCAGCCCCATTTTGACGAATGTGCTGGTTGTAGAACCAGGCTGAAAGTGATTTCTTAAAAAGCTGGTCTCCTTCCGTTTTGCAAGAACTGTGCTTTTAAGTCATGGAAAAGCTGAACTGCCACGGTGAAATCCAGGATAGATGTGTGTCTCTTTAACAGAACAAAAGCGCCGGACCCGTCCGATAGTTTCGGCCCAAGACAAACTTATTGATAAAAAAAAAAAAAAAAAAAAAAAAATCCATCAGCACGCTTGGAAATGCGGGAACTTTGATCCTCTGCCTGGGCAGGGCTGACGTAGCCACGGAGGGCAAAGCACCAAGAGGGGCTTCCTCACCAAAACGCAACTTGGGTCGGCACGAAGCGTGCTCCGGGAAGGCAGGCTGGGGCTCCGGTGGGGCCAGCGGGGCCCGAGAGGTGATGCATTCGGGCTGCAGAGAAGGGGCCCCGAGCCAATCCTTGAGTCTCTCAAATCCTAAAAGAGGCGTCCAATGACTCACTGGATCCTAAGTGGACTTAGGTTTTACAGCAAATAATACGCAGCAGGGGATGTCTATGGTAAATCAAACAACTGTTATGTTTTCCCATAGGATGAGTATTCCCTTAAACGCGTACATTTAAAACCCTAAAAGATGGCCATTTTTCAGCCCGGTAGACATACAAAACTACCCACGTCCAGCCATCTCATGAATTCCAGAACCTTCTACGCCGTGCGGCCCAAACTATTTCACGTCAACCCGCTGCAGCAAATTCCGAATCCCGTTCGTTACGAGAAAAAAAATGTATTAAGAGTTCTGTATGGATTGTGCAGATCGTGCAGCCTGCAAACAACTCTTATTTCTTCCCATTTCAACAATTCTCTGCCTCTCTCTTACCCTCTTCTGGGTTGGATGAGTCACCCTGACATGCTTAAGATAAAATCAAACATAAATTGGCTGACTGGGTCTCTTGCTTGTGCTTCACTTAACACAGCAAAAACTATTCCACCTTTTCAAAGGTCAGAGATTCCCTGATCACTTAAGCAGAGAGAAGACCATCATAAATTCATTATTAGAAGCTTTTATGGAGAATGCATGATTCTAGGTTCATTTCAGCATAATTGAAATATTAGAAGGGAAAGGAAGCGGGAAAAGGGAAGGGGGGCAGTGTATCACTTGTGCAAAAAAAAAAAAAAAAAAAAAAAAAAACCCGACTCTCAGAAATCGCCAAAGAAATGCTCAAAGTAGCCGGAAAAGACAGAATTCCTTTTATTCACACCGTGGACGTATTATTTCCTAAATAGTATTTGATGCCGGGGGCGCCCGGGTGGCTCAGTCGGTTAAGCGTCCGACTTCAGCTCGGGTCATGATCTCGAGGTTTGTGAGTTGGAGCCCCAAAGCATCCGGCTCACTGCTGTCAGCACGGAGCCTGGAGCCTTCTTCGGATCCTCTGTCCCCCCCCCCCCCCCCCCGTCTCTGCCCCTCCCCCGCTGGTTCTCGCTCTCTCTCTCTCTCTCAAAACAAATAAACTTTAAAAAAAAAATAGTGTTTGATGCTGTATCCCTTCCTGGTTCTCTTAGATCAAAACCTGATGGTTGTGAATAAATGTGTGCTTTTATTCTCAAGATTCCTTCCACAGACTTTGCGAATTGGCTGGACCCAAATATTAGTGGCAGACGGGGCCTGCCTTATTTTTTTCTTCTCTGGAGCAAGTCACGAGGCCGAGAGAATCCTACAGCTATTTCTGGACATTTCTTATTCCCAAGCACGATAGAGGTATAAAGAAAGGGCAAACAGGGGCGCCTGGGTGGCGCAGTCGGTTAAGCGTCCGACTTCAGCCAGGTCACGATCTCGCGGTCTGTGAGTTCGAGCCCCGCGTCAGGCTCTGGGCTGATGGCTCAGAGCCTGGAGCCTGTTTCCGATTCTGTGTCTCCCTCTCTCTCTGCCCCTCCCCCGTTCATGCTCTGTCTCTCTCTGTCCCAAAAAATAAATAAACGTTGAAAAAAAAAAAATTTTAAAAAAAAAAAAAAAAAAAAAGAAAGGGCAAACATCGGTGCCTTCAAGTTTCAAGGAATTGCAATCCAGTGGAATTTAAACCAATATAAAAATGCAGGTTAACAGGATTATATTTGTCTTTACCTTTCTTGGACTTAAATTACATGCTGATCAGGTCCATTTTATCAGAGCTAGGGTGCCCTTCCGTCATTAAATAATAAAAGTTCTGTTTCTACCCACGCGCTACGTTTGTATACTAATATACGTCGAAATTGATCTCATCAAAAGCTTAACTAGACACGCAGGACTCATAAAGGGAGGAAACACGGGCCATAAATATTAGAGTTTTTTAACTTGAAACAAATTTGGGTTACGAATTGCCAGCTCTGGGGCGGGAACGTCTGAGCGATTTTCCTGCTCGACTGGCAAAGCATTGTTTTTGTCTCGTAACCCAGAGCCCGGGGGGGGGGGGGGGGGGGGGGGGGGGGTCGTCAGCAGAGTCACAACTGAGACGTTGCGTTTCTGCAAAGAAATCGAATCGTAAGAGACATTGTATGCGAAACACATCATCCCTCAAGCTCCCCCAATATAATACATCAGACAAAATACATCAATTAAAATAATGTGACAAAACGCGGAGGAAAGTAGGAAAGAGAAAATTGCTCGTGGAACTTCAAAGGTACCACATGTACCCCGAATTCCCCTGAGCATTTCCTGGATGGGAAAAACGCGGCGCGAGGAAACATGCAGAGACTGACGGAGAGGGCTCGGGTTCTAGCTCTTCGAATAAAACGCCAGGTGTTTACCTCAAAGACCGCCTGGAAGAGACAAGCACAATCGGACGCCTAGGAATGAGACTCAAAGCAGCTGAAACGGGAAGTGACAACCGTCCACGCAGCATCGACCCGAGGCCTCAGCCCAGGGGAGCGCCAAGTGTGAGCCGGTGTCGGGCTCCGACTCTCCCGAGCGAAGTGAGGAAGGCCCGTCCGGAGCCCTGGCCCCGATCCACGCAGAGGAAAGGTCATCCCATCGCACCCCGCCCTGCACCCCCGAAACCCACTCTTCGGAAATTCAAGTACGCGTCCTTCAGGAAAAAATGGGAACGCTAAGTCACATTTGAGGGTGATGGAATTTTCTTCCACAGAAGAGACTTTGCTCAGCGTGCTGTTAATTGAAAGGGCATCCGGCCAAGCCATTTATAAAGGTTCGGCCTCCAAGAAAAAAAATAATAATAATAGCAAGGACAAGGGATTCACTTTTCTTGAACTTTTCTGTTAAGGAAATGGGTTCTGTGTGCTTGCAAAGTTGGGGATTTGAGTCTTTAAATGCACTGTTCTGCCTGGGTTTTGAGCGTATCCAAGAGCACGGGCTAAAAAAGAACACGCATGTGGGGCTTTATCGAAGTTGTGGGGATGACGATGTTCTGGAAACAAGAACTGCAGGAACTGTGACTTCCCACACGCTGGCCATGAACGATCTAGTAATTTCATCAAGCGATGAAAGGCTGTGGAGATACAACCAAGGCAGCGGGAGGGGGCGGAGAGGGGGGACACACGGACACTTAGTTTTATGAGTAGGATGATTGATTTAGGGTCGGGATCACCGCCGAGTCGGGCTGATAGGTGGTGTGGAAGTAAAGGTTTATTATTTGCCCAAGCGCATTACTTGGCCAAGGCACTGTGAACCCAGCGGCTGTAGTATAGACCGTGGTGTTCTAAGAAATGCACATTTGAGGTCAATTTATTCCAAACGAAAAACCCGCCTTTCTTTTGATTAGCGAAGATGGTCAGGATCACGATTCGGATCATTCAACCTTCGACGAGGGACGTGACGGTGGATATGCCAACGGAACTTTCCGAGAGAACAGCCACCAGGTCCAATTCTCCGCCTCACTTTTCCACATCCTCCCTTCTTCCTCCTGTCTTTTTGCCTCCTTTGTGCTTCCTTGGGGCCCGTTTTCCAAACTTACGATTGTTATTTCGGTGGTATCTTTATATTTGACAATTTGTCCACTCAAGCCCGATATTTTAAACATTTTTTTCATGTTTATTTATTTATTTTGAGAGAGTGAAAGAGAGAGAGAGCGGGGAGGGGAGGGGCAGGCAGAGAAGGAAAGAGAGAGAGAATCCCAAGCAGGCTTCACGCTGTCGGCACAGAGCCTGAGGCGGGGACCCGAACCCGTGAACCGTGACATCATGACCTGAGCTGAAACCAAGAGTCTGACGCTTAACCGACTGAGCCACCCAGGCGCCCCCACTCAAGCCTGATTTTTTTTTTTAATTTTTTTTTCAACGTTTATTTATTTTTGGGACAGAGAGAGACAGAGCATGAACGGGGGAGGGGCAGAGAGAGAGGGAGACACAGAATCAGAAACAGGCTCCAGGCTCCGAGCCATCAGCCCAGAGCCCGACGCGGGGCTCGAACTCCCGGACCGCGAGATCGTGACCTGGCTGAAGTCGGACGCTTAACCGACTGCACCACCCAGGCGCCCCCAAGCCTGATTTTTAAGGACATTCTCGTGATATTTAACAGACACTGCTTGAGCTCTAATGCGACAGTCACTGCCTCGAGCTCCCTAGGGTGCTAATGGGTATTTACAGCTGACCCCCCTAATAATAAAGCACTAGAAGACAGGGACAGTGTGGTACTCGTCTCTGAACCCAGTACTGATGCAATGCCTGCCTTACGTCAGAACCTCAACAGAGTTTTTCCAATAATTTTTCAAATAAACGTTTTCAAAGATCTCTGCAGGAATGAGTAAACGATGCACCAACATGTAGTTCAATGTTAAACACGTTGGAAACTCATCTTTTCCCAATCTCATTTCTCTTCGTTTCTTTTAGAAACTCTAAAACCGTTTTTTGTGAAAAAAAATCATTAAAAAAAAAAGGGGGGCGCCTGGGTGGCGCAGTCAGTTAAGCGTCCGACTTCAGCCAGGTCACGATCTCGCGGTCCGGGAGTTCGAGCCCCGCGTCGGGCTCTGGGCTGATGGCTCAGAGCCTGGAGCCTGTTTCCGATTCTGTGTCTCCCTCTCTCTCTGCCCCTCCCCCGTTCATGCTCTGTCTCTCTCTGTCCCAAAAATAAATAAACGTTGAAAAAAAAATCATTAAAAAAAAAAACTCTAAAACCGTTTTTAACATCATCTATTCTTAAAAAAGGATTCTTTTCTAGCAAAAGAAACTGAGGGGATATAAGCTGTTTCAAGCCACAGCAGCATGTTTAAAAAGTGAAAAATTCAACTAACACCGTACCCTGGGTAGAGACAGAGGAGGCCTCTACTGGCAATGATTTGAAAATATGTAAGGGCACCTGGGTGGCTCAGTTGGTTAAGTGTCTGTCTGACTCTTGATTTCAGCTCAGGTCATGATCTTAGGGTCGTGGGATCAAGCCCCAGGCCAGACTCCATGGGGCCTGCTTGAGAGTCTCTCTCTCTCCCTCAGCCCCTCTCCCCCACTCATGCTCTATCTCTTTCTCCCTCATTTTAAAATAAAAGAGAGGCACCTGGGTGGCTCAGTCAGTTAAGCATCTGACTTTAGCTCGAGTCATGATCTCACAGTTTGTGGGTTCGAGCCCCGTGTTGGGCTCTGTGCGGGCAGCTGGGAGCCTGGAGCCTGCTTCAGATTCTGTGTCTCCGTCTCTCTCTGCCCCTTCCCCACTTGCTCTCTCTCTCTCTCTCTCTCTCTCAAAAAGGAATAAACATTTAAAAACATAAAATAAATAAATAAAAGAAAAGAATATGTAAATAAAGTCCCCTGACCAGCCATCTTCTTCACAGGTGACTACTAACGATGTATAAAAAAAGGAAGCGAAATATGTGAAACACAGGGAGAGAAAACCCAGATCTGCGCCCCTATAGGGAGCTGGACATAGAAGAACAAGGGCTCTGAGGACCCGGATGTGGAGACCCCCAGGCAGATGGCCACCGAAGGCAAACATGAGCCTCTCTCTATGCTGCCCGCGTGCGCTTTGCTAGTGATATAATTGGGAGGATTACACCAGGCCCCAAAATTATTTGGTGTCTTTCATGGCTTCGTGTTCTTTTATGGTCATTTTGAAGTCCTTGGAGGCATTACAAAAAGATATTAGAAGAGTTACCTCAACGAATCTCCACTACCTTTCGCGAACGCTTCATAGCTGTGAAAACCCGTCACTTCCCGGATACGTTCGGGAGGTGGATGAGTTTGGGCCGAAACTGTACCCCCACCACTCTACCTTCATCAAACAGGGGCATCTGCATTTTGTCCTGGTCTGCTGAGTCTATCTGTATTCTTGGCATTCTGTGGGCAAGAACATAAACATCCAGTTCAGAAAAACAAAATTCAACTCGTCAAATAAGAACGTAAGAATATCAAAGAAGGAAGAAGAGGAGGGAGGGGGAGAAGAAGAAAAAAAGGAAAGTAATCATTTCATCCACTTCTAGTCACAGGAAGCACAGTCATTGGAAGTGGAAATTATGGAGGAAACTCATTAAGTAATTCTGTGATTTAGAAAGCTGCAGAGTTTAGATGCTGATTTAAACCACATCTCTACTGTCAAAAGAATATAGAAGATCTGGAAGATTATAATACACATTCTACTCTACTTGGCCAAATAAAAGCACGGATCTCGACTTTGGTCTTACTGGGGTGGCCAATCTTAAGTGCAGCCAATGAGGGTGAAACGTCTCCAAGTTTCCAGGTCTTTTTCCTCTATTTGTAGGGGGGTGTGCACGGTGGGAAGAGGCAGAAACCACAGATCCATAGAGGCGGCCAATCATCTCCCTTCCAGGTCCCACCATTTTCCATCCCTTTACCTGGGAAGTAGACTATCCTTGCTTTTTTTTTTTTTTTTAACGTTTATTTATTTTTGAGACAGAGAGAGACACAGCATGAACGGGGGAGGGGCAGAGAGAGAGGGAGACACAGAATCGGAAGCAGGCTCCAGGCTCTAAGCCATCGGCCCAGAGCCCGACGCGGGGCTCGAACCCGCAGACCTCGAGATCGTGACCTGAGCTGAAGTCGGACGCTTAACCGACTGAGCCACCCAGGCGCCCTGTCCTTGCTTTTTTAGTAACTCGTGGAGACTTGAACAGGGCAGTGCTTGCCCCAAGCCGCTGCTCGCCAACAGTCATTAAAGGCTATCCAGTTGTGTGACATGACTGAACAGATGATTCTGATTAAAATTGTATTTAAAGGAAGCACTTTCCTTTATTATTATTATTTATTATTTTTTTTACCTCTTTTGGAACCAGTTATGGGCACTGGGTGAGACAGACAAGGGGCACCGCGGAAGTTTCCACTTCAGTAGTAGAGATGGGGAAAGTTAGTCGTCCTGATCACTTACAGAGCCATGAGAGAAACACGGAGCCCAGCTTTGGCTAGGTTTCCAGTTTGAAGCAGTGGTCCTCGACCAGGGGCATCTTGGCCCCAGGGGGCATTTGGCAACGTCTGGAGACATTTTGTTTGTCACCACTGAGAGGCGGTGCTCCTGGAATCTACCGGGAAAAGAGGCCAGGGATGCAGCTAAACATTTTACAACATTCTTTTGGGCTCCCGGGCCCAGTTCCAGTGTGCGAAGGGCTCCCCACACCAACAAGCAATTCTGGGATACCAGTAGGGTATCTGAGAACTCGACTCCATTCTGACACCATCTACCCAGAGACAGCCTCAGATCCATCTGCAGGCCAGGGGCTCAGTCGCACGAGACCGCCCTCCACTTCCGAAGCCGATCACAAACCCAAGTCGTTACACTTCTGACGAACTGGTTATAAATCGGAGATTTCCCATGACCCCCTCCTTGGGTTCCATTTCTTGGCTAGAACGGCTCACAGAACTCAGGAAACCCATTTACTCACTAGATGACCGACGTGACTGATCAAACCATTGGCCATTGGTGATGGAATAAACCTGAGTGCCCCCCCCCGCCCCCTCCCCCGCCGGAAATCGAGGGGTGGGATTGAAAGTTCCGACGGTCTAACCACGTGGTTGGCTCCCCTGGCAACCAATCCTCATCCTTAGGTGCCTTCCAGAAGTCTCCTCGCTAACATAAACACAGTTGTGGTGGCAAGGAGCTTGTTAAGAATAGCAATACCCTCGTCACACCTCTGTGGCTCTGAAGGGACTTCAGGGACTGAGGACAAGAGAGCCAGTATCATAACAAAAGATGCTCCCTTTGTCTTAGGGCTCAGGAAACTCGAAGGGTTTGGGGAGCTGTGCGCGGGAACCGTGGACGGAGACCGAATATGTGTGAGAAATACACTTTGGTCACCTGAATGACCAAATGTACGGATTTCTTATTAATCACCATATCACAAATGCGCAGAACAGTCCCCACCACAAAGAATTGCCTGGCCCCAAATGTCAATTTGCGCTGCGGCTGCAAAATCTTAGTCTAAGGAATATGTTGGAACTCCTGCCTAGGGGAAATGTAAAGACAGTTGTGGAGTGACAAGCAAAACTGGGCAATTAATTTTTCAGCAGTATTGGTCCGAGTCCAGGCAGAAAACAGAAGGCCATTGAACCAAATACCGAACTTTAGGGAGATTCTTATCCCCTGGGGTTTCTGCCCCAAGCTTCTTACTCACAAGTAGCACCTACGTCTCTGTGGAAAAGCAGCTCTGAGGCCACCAGAAGCCACTCTGGCTGCAGAAAGAGAGGAGAGCACGGGAGAACCCACATCATCTCGGGGCAGCCCTTCTCCAATGACTCGCGAGGCAGAGGGCGCCCTGGGTGCCTTCCCCTGATGGTAACTCCTCTGGGGTGGAAAGGCTCCCTCCAGGGGGCTTGTCAGGATCCCACGCGCTCACTGGTCCCCCCAGCCCACGCCCCTGTCGCCTCTGCCCTATGACGAGCTTTTCCGCAAAATCACCTTCAGAGGGATCCTCACCTCCGGCTCTACCTGTGGGGACCCCAGCCCAGGACAGGGTTGACTCACAAGGGTGGACTGGTCTCGAGAGGTCTCGAAGGCCCGTGCGGTGTCCCCAGCGCCCCACCCTCACCACCACCCCGGCAGAGGTTCTAGAAGGGTGGTGAGAAAGCCGCTGGACAGACTCTGGGGAGGGGTCTCTAGCTGCCGGGATGGGAGTCGGCGCTGAGCAGGTGCAGCCCGGCCACAGGCGGCAGACAGGAGGAGCCAAGAGCTTAGGAGGTCACTGGGAGACCACACTGAGGCCAAGGCATCCCCAGACGGCCCAGAAGCCCCGGGTTAAGGGGAGCACTGAACACAGGCTCAGCCCCAACTCCTGTGCCGGGACAGAGAGCCAGGCACAGAACCGAACAGCGGGAGGAAGCCAGCACCCCTCTCACCTGGGTGCTCTCAGGGACAGAGACCATGGCTTTGTTTTATAGGGTTTTTTGTTTTGGTTTGGGTTTTTTTTTGTTTTTGTTTTTGTTTTTTGCATGCTCCAGTACCCAGCACAGGGTAAAGCTATGCTAAATAACCCAGTGGGTGCATGTCAAATGAACTAATTAATTATCAAGAACCAACCTAGGAGTGGCTGGTGTAGCAGACACAGTCTAGGGTGGCCCCCCTGATCTCCACCTCCTGGTGTTCACACTCTGGGTGAAAGTTTTCCTTTCTTCCCTTCTGGGTTCTTTGGCTGCTCTAATACTCAAATCAAAATTTTAAAAAAATTATTTTTTAATTGTTTTAATGTTTATTTATTTTTGAGAGACAGAGTGTGAGCGGGGGAGGGTTAGAGAGAGAGGGAGACACAGAATCTGAAGCAGGCTCCAGGCTCTGAGCTGTCAGCACAGAGCCCGACGTGGGGCTCGAACTCACAGACCACCAGATAATGACCTGAGCCTAAGTCGGACGCTTAACTGCTTGAGCCACCCAGGAAAAACAAATTTAATTCATACATACAGGAGTTCATAGAAATAGGAGACCAAGAAGTGACCACAGCAAGCAGCTTTTATACCTTGTAGACAAAGAAGCCACAAATTTGCGAAGAATTGACAAAAGTCCGGGCTTGGGATAGCAAATTAGTGAGAAGTAACAGGTTTGCTTCCACAGCCCTCTGGCCTTGGACCCCCATCTCCGGCAGGAAGGACGTCTCCCTTCCTCCGGGTTCGGGGCGGGCGCCTTCACGGGGGATTTATGTCCTGCTCCCAGGGCACACGGCAGGCCAGGGTGTCCTTGCACGGGCTGCTGCTTATGCGACTTGAATGCGAAACAATCAATGTGCCAAAGTGGCGTATTTGCGGGGCAGCCTGCCCTGAACCCCAGCATGAGCCACGGTGAAGTTCAGCCGTGCCTGCTTGACACGAAGCAGAAACACGTGCGGAGCAGGTGCACTGCCCCGCGCCCAGCCCAGAGGGCACGCTCTCTCCGGTCTTTCCTGTCCATCCACCATCCCCCGTGTGCGCCGACCGGTCCTTAAACACAAAGGAGCGACCCGCCGTCCCTCCTCTCCTGTGTGGGCCCCGCCACTTCTCGCCCCGGCCGACATGTGCCCCAGCTCGTCCTGGCCGTTTCCCGCGGACCGGGCCGACCCGGCACCATGTAGAGGCGGTGAGCTTTGTAGATACGGTTTTCACGGTTTCGCGTGGACCTTGAAACCCAAGAGAAGTGGGAGAAAGAATCTTCCGGCAGGTGGAACGTCATCAGCTGCTAGAATCTTCGAGTGCTAGAAATGGAAGGGATCCCAGAGATTCCGGGTCTGAAAGTCTCATCTCGCAAAATAGGAGACTGGGTGGGGAGAGGAGGAGAAAGGGGCGGGATCCCCCAGGGAGAAGGCTGGTGAGACAGAATTCTCGAAACACCAGGTCTCTTGTCCCGTCATACTCCTGTCCTTCAAATCCAGGCTGGAGACCTCTTGAATCTCCATCATTCTGTGACCCGAGAATTTTCCCAAGCATCATGGCTGCCTCTGAATTTTTTTTATATATTTGGCTTTCCAGAGCTCTGCTGAAATCCTGGAGCAGAATCCTGTAAGAGGAAGGCCACAGTTGGCGTCTTTACCAGAAGAATTTGCTCAGTTAAAGGTCCCATTTTATAATCTGGTTCAAATGGCAGAGGTCTAGAATGGGAGTAATACTGGGCAAGCTCCATATCTTTTGTCGTCCTTCTGTGCCCAAAGCAAGCACTGGGCCATTAAAAAAAAAAAAAAAAAAAAAAAGAGGGTTCTCTAAGATTGGACAGCATTTCAAATTTCCGTAATGGGGGTCATTACACACTTTTAAGACTTGAATAGTCCCACTGCCTCCCGGTTGGCTGTTTAAAAACACAAAGGATTGGCAGAGTTTAGGTGAATTGCTCACATTTGGGGTTTTTATGTATAATTTTTAGACATAGGAAAGACAAAATAAGGTGCAAACCCCCCTTCATAAAAGGCCCCATCTGCTGCAAGGAAAAATATTGTTATCATGTGTGAAAATTCAACTACACGGTTAAGGGGAAAATCATAGCATAATCTAAAAGTAAAAAAGATCACATGTTTCCTTAAATTCCATCTCTTAGCCTGTCTCCTCCAGTTCATTCCGGTATAAGATACACACAGCAGGCTTCAGCTCTCTGCAACTGTGGCCCCAAATAGAGCATTTGTTTTTAATCACGGAAGACTTGATTTTCATTCATTTACAGCCCAGGGTAACCACGAACTTATGTGGGAGTTCAGAACGAGGCTAGAGATGCCCTGGGCCCACCCCCTGGAGAATCTGACTGGTCTGTGCTTTGGGCTCGCGGAGAATTGCTTTTCCCTGCCCGGTGCCCGGTGTCGGCTGCCAGTGAGCTCCGGGAGGGCGCCCGAGCCAGCTCATGGGGGTGGGGGGGTGCTTGGAGGCCTCTGGCCGCCTGATGGTTCCCCTCGCTCGAAGGTCTCCGCCTCACTGCTGGATTTGCTCTTCTGACCCTGCGAGGAAGGGGACCGATTGCTTATGGCCAACAGGATTGGAACAGTGACTTACAAATCACCAAGTGAAGATGATTTGTCGGGATTCGCAAACGCAGTCTGTATTTAAGGCCATCTTCAAAATACAATTAATGTTGAAGGCCTGTTTTCCTTCTTGAGACAACGCCAAGAGTCTAGGGAGGTGTTCTGGGCCGGCTTTTATCTTAGGAAAAAGAAAAAAAATCTAGCAGCGGGCGGTATCCCTGTCTATCCAATGGTTCAGAACAGGAAGTTCACCCCCATGCATCTACATCCAGTGAGTCCAGAGTTCTGTTGATTCAACAACTTGCCTTTTTTTTTATCGTATCTATTAATTACTGACAAAACTCAAAAGAATATTTCTGGTATGCATGTTTCTTAAACTATTATAAAATATATTCCTGTGTTTGCATCACCGAAAGAATTCCAGAAAATGAACATTACTATGGTTTTGTCCCCTACGTGCCCCATCCCAAACCCACTCCTTCTCCTGAAGTTTCTCAGCCTTACCACTACCGATATTTAGGACCGGGTCATCCTTTCCTGTAGGAGGCTGTCCTGTGCATTGTAGAATGTTCACCGGCATCTCTGGCTTCTACCCACTGGAATGCCAATAGCACCTCCCCAGACATGAAAACTAAAAATGTCTCCTGGTCTTCCCGGTTTGAGAACCACCAATCTAAAGGTAAATCTTATCCTGAATTTTGTGTCATTTCTTGCTGATAGGTTTTAATCACCTATATTTGCATAAATGTTATTTGGTTTTGCTAAATATTTTTTTAATGTTTATTTATTTTGAGAGAGAGAGAGAGAGAGAGAGAGAGGCAGAGAGGGAAGGAGAGAATCCCAGGCAGGCTATCAGCAAACTCATTTGTGAGCAAACCACGACATGGTGACCTGAGCCGCAATCAAGAGTCGGATGCTTAACCGAGCGAGCCGCTCAGGCGCCCTTAGTTTTGCTAAATATTAAACATTTTTTTACAATTCTTATATAGCCTAACATGGCGTGTCAACTATATTTCAATAAAAAATTCTTATAAATCCAATTGTTAAGAAGAATATATACAAAGACAATTAGGGCAAAAGGATGCATTGAATCTACTGATCAAAGGGTAGACAACCGATATCTTTATAATATTGAGCACTGTGGTCGAAAATGTGTCCAAAAACTCTTTGGCATTCCCTCCAAAAGATAGGAATGACTTCTCCTCCTCTTGAGTGTGGGCTTGGCTTAGTGACTTGTCTCCAATAAATAGAAAAAAGCAGAAGTGACAGTGTGTGACTTCAGAGACCCTGTCCTTTAGATCGCTCACTCCGGGGGAGGCCAGCTGTCACGTTGCCATATGGAAAGACCCATGTGGTGAGGAACTGAGGCCTCCAGCCAAGAGCCATGTAAGCGAGCTTGGATGTGGCTCCTCCAGCTCCGGTCAAGCTCCCAGATCACGGGACTGCTTGATCGCAGCCTCACGAAGCCCTCAAGCCAGAACCACCCGGCTACGCCGCTCCTGAAGACCTGACCTACGCCAGCGGTGAGATAAAAGTGTTGTTTGGCCTCACGAAGTGCGGGGTAATCTGTTCTCCCGCAAGAGATGACTCGTACGTGGGTTCGTTTCTATGAATATGGCATGACTCTCCATTTTTAGTAATTTTTAATGTTTATTTATTTTTGAGAAAGAGAGAGAGAGAGTGCAAGCAGGGGAGGGGCAGAGAGAGAGAGGGAGACAGAGTCCAGAGCAGACTCCAGGCTCCGAGCCGTCAGCACAGAGCCCGACGCGGGGCTGGAACCCACGAACTGTGAGATCATGACCTGAGCTGAAGTCGGACGCTCGGCCGACTGAGCCCCCCAGGCGCCCCCGTTTTTAGTAATCTTTAATGACATTCAATAAATCTGTGTCATTATTTCCAGTCAACTCGGTGGAAATTATTGTTAAATACTTCAATTTTTTGATGCTGTTGTAATATCTTCTTTTCTTTTTCTGTTTGCTAGTGGTGAAATGAAACAGTTGATCTTGTGTGTTTATTTTGGATGCAGCAATTCCAAACATTTATCCACAGTTATCTGGAGTTTTCTACATAGATAATCATATTATCTGTGCATAATGAGAGTTCTTTTTTCTTCCCTTCCAATTCTTATGATAATTTTGCTGGCCAGTATCCCTAATACAATAATGAATAGAACTTTTCTATTAGCAAGAAATTTTCTTACACATGATTTTAAAAGGAATTTAACCTGTCCTTATTATCATCTCTTTATAAATATTCTTCACAGAACATTACAGAAATTTTGTTCTACTCTTTGTTTACCAATATTTTTTACTATGAATATTGAAGTTTACGAAAAAAGCTTTTATGCATCTGTTGACCTGATTATATAATATCTCTCCTTCAACCTCTTAATTAATAACATTAACTGGTTTTTCCCTTATTAAAACATCCTACTTTCCGAAACTAGACATTCATTTCTAAACCAATCTGGTCTCAATTTGGGAAGCAGAAATAAGGGTTTAACACCTAACACCCGTCCCCCCAAAAAGGTGTTAACCCATCCAATATGATTGTAACTTGTAGCAAGCAGAGAAGTATAAATGATTTGGGGTTTTATGTGTACTCATAAAACAATTGTATTTATTACTGACAGCCTTGATCTACTGTAAAGGAGGATTTGCTCCAACTATAAGACATTCTTGAAAAGGCAAAACTGTGGAGACAGTAAAAAGATCAGTGGTTTCTGGGGGCTAGTGGGAGAGGGGTGGGTAATAGTTGGAGCACAGGAGATCTTTAGGGCCGTGAAACTAGTCTGTATGTTATTATAAAGGTGGATACATGTCATTATATATTTGTCAAAATCATAGCATGTACAACACCAAGCGTGAACCTTAATGTAAACTACGGACTTTGGGTGATAATGATGTGTCAATGTAGATTCATCAATTGTAACAAATGTACCACTCTGTTGGGGGGGGTGTTGATAACAGGGGAGGCTGTGCATGTGTGGAAGCAGGGAGATATGGGAAATCTCTGTACTTTCCACCCAATTTTGCTGTGAGTCTGAAACTGCTCTAAAAGATTTAAGTCTATTTTTTTTTTCAAGAGGAGCAGGGGTTTGATTATTGTTTCGTGTTGGAACTGCATACTAGGAGGGATTCATGGGCCCTTGCTTTATCCCTAGATCCGACACATACTGAAACACGCTTGAAACACGCTTTTATACTTTTTTTTATTTTGCGAAGGATGGCACGGGCTAGCGGGAAAGGGGAAGGAAAGAGAGAGAGGTAAACCATTTTGAATATTACATTTCTAATTCACCGCGTTAACACTCTGTGATTATTACTGGAAAATATTTGTGATTGCAAAAGCCTGCTATGGGTGGATTTGTTTTGATTCGATTTGCGTTGCTTTGTTTTTCAAGGAAACAGCGACCATCATAAATAGCAACCCACTCAACGCCACAGATGAGTTAACAGTGCCAGATCTTGTGATAGAGTCAGTGTGCTTGAAATCATACGTTGGGATTGCAATCATAATGTAAGTCTTTCTGGTGTATCTTTTTGTTACTTTTTCTCTGTCTGAACCCACAATTTACTGGTGTCTCCATTCATTTATTGAGTGGGCCATACATGTAAGGCACCATGCTAAATGCGGTGTTCGGGCCTTCTGGAATAAACTAGAAGACCTCTTCTGAGGTTTAACAAGCTATGCTGCCATCTAAACAATGTTTCACTCACAGTCTCAAGTCAAATTATGTGGCACCGCTACTAACAATGGCAGATTATGCTTCCTGTAGAGCTATTACTTATGAAAACAAGAAGAATATAGGTCTCTTGTGAGGTAATAAATATGATTTTTTTTCTCCTAAGGGAAAAATAGGAAAAAACTATTTTTAAAGACATATTGGCTCAAAGGAGAACGAATTACTCATTTTTTTTTTTTTTTTTTAGAAACCCAGCTAGATTAAACGTGACTTCTTTCTGGTTTCAGATTGGGACCATAATTTTGATATCCTATTGTGCAACTTACTGCTTTAGGATTCAGGGGGTTTCGTGAGGGTATCACAATGATAGTTGTCTCCTTCCCAGTTGAGTCAAAAAGACTTTGGTTAAAAAAAAAAAAAAAACCCAAAACCCCAAACAGAAACCTTGTTTGTCTAGTTTGAAAGTTAGTCCGAGCGCTTTCATGGGACGACTGTGAACTGCTGTCCTTGGGCTGTGTAAATGTCCTGGGGCTGCTTCCGCACCACTACGATGAAGCAGTGAAAGCCTTATGGCCTCATTGAGTTTTCCAGGGAGTGTTTAGTGTCTGGGTCCATCGAGACTTCCCTTCACACTATTGGGTAAGTATTATATTGTATCTAAAGAAAGGACAGAACCTAAGTATGGTAAATTTCAAATGGTTTCATTCTTTTCTAGCACGTTTGCTTGAGTGGGAAGAAACTAACCGAGGAACAACGTACAACGGTTGGTCAATTTTCACCACAATTTTTATAAAGCAGAACCAAAAAGTAACAACGCTCTTTGTCAAGGAAAATTTTCCTTGTCAAAGTGTATCTAGAGAGGTGTGGGAAAAAGAGCAAGTGATTTCGTGGTAGACATTTCAGGGTTCATTAAAACACACTGGACTTGGGGCGCCTGGGTGGCGCAGTCGGTGAAGCGTCCGACTTCAGCCAGGTCACGATCTCGCGGTCCGGGAGTTCGAGCCCCGCGTCGGGCTCTGGGCTGACGGCTCGGAGCCTGGAGCCTGTTTCCGATTCTGTGTCTCCCTCTCTCTCTGCCCCTCCCCCGTTCATGCTCTGTCTCTCTCTGTCCCAAAAATAAATAAAAGTTGAAAAAAAAAATTTTTTTTTTAAAAACACACTGGACTTCAGTTGTTTTATCTGAGTATTAGGTATAATAAGGACTTTTCGAGAGGCAAAATTAAATAAAATAGCATATATGAGACCATATAAAACGAGCGTAGTGTTTGCCTTACAACAGATGTTCTAAAAATGTCCATTTCTGAAAGAATAAAATACCCACGAGAAATACCTACTGTCACTCCCGTCGGCGTTGGGAGAAGAGCCAGGGGCAATCTGGCCAGTCTTGGATTTTTACCTGTAACACCACTGTATCCAGAGCTAGTCTATGTCAAGATTCGTCAAAGCAATGAGGACTTGTTGCATTTACGGGAGCCTTTTCCATGGCAAGTAAGAGAATATCAGGGAAGGACCCGGGAGGACATTTTTTTCAGTGTGCTTTTGCACAAGGTGAACAGGAATCTAAGTTAGTATCTGAAGATTCATTACAAGACCTTGGCCTCATCTCCAGAGAAAAGCACGTAGGACCCAGATCACATGGCCTCAGTTCTCATGACGACTTGGCATGACTGGTGTCTGGAAACAAATAGGAGATGATGTGTGAACCCTCTTAGTCCCCACTTCGTTGTATTTTAAATGAAATTAGAGATAATGAGCAAATACACAGAAGGTCAA
Source organism: Felis catus (assembly GCF_018350175.1). Classification (NCBI taxonomy): domain Eukaryota; kingdom Metazoa; phylum Chordata; class Mammalia; order Carnivora; family Felidae; genus Felis; species Felis catus. The sequence goes on along the minus strand of NC_058386.1, from coordinate 7,414,203 downwards.
ACAACGGTGCACTTGAAGCACCATGCAGGCGGGAGGACGCTGATGAACAGACACGCAGACCTGTTTATGATGACCTTGGAATGCTGAGCCAACACCTAAGAGCATTTGCCTATGAACCAGCACCCCTACTTGACCTCTCTTCCCTCCGTCTTGAGCCTCTTCCCCTCCTCCCCGGGCAGCCTGTCTGAACGGAAGCCGGAAGCCGGAAGCCCACAATTTCTCTCAGAATTGCTCTCCATAGGAGCACTCCCCTGGGGATCATCAGTTCATTTTCCTGGGGCTTTGAAACCACTCATCCAACAGGCCCTACCCCTCCGTCTTCTCTATGTTCTGAGGCCATTTTATCCTCATCATTGTTATTGATGATCCCTGGGATTTGAGTCGAATAAGACTGAAGACCACAAACCCGGTCCCGATGCTCACCAGCAGAGCCCCCACTCACCACTGTTCACTGTCACCCAATGGCTGCGACCTTCGAGCTATTTCTTTCAAATCAATATGCTTACTATGGGCCAGGGGCACGGTGTCCCGAGAGAGCGCTTTTCTCAGTAGGTTGAGAAGGAAAAGGCAATCTTTGCCTTCACCATCTGTGAAGGATAACTGAGGAAATAAATTTAGTAACAAATGTACACAACAGGAATGACCATGAAGCCATTTCAGCTACAAGAACTGACCCATATGTAAAATCAATGTAGTAATACAGACTTCAGAAAGTTCTGGTAAGCAATAAATGAGATATGTGTGGAAAACACCCAATCCGGTTCCAGGCAAAACGGGTGACCAATTATGGATAGCTGTTGTGTTTTTATTGTTGTTATCGAAAGTTCTGCATGTCAATATCTAGATGCATGTCAATATCAGGGCGCCTGGGTGGCTCAGTTGGTTAGGCTCAGATCACAAACTCATGGTTTGTGAGTTCCATCTCTGCATCGGGCTCGTTGCTGTCGGCGCGGAGACCGCTTCAGATCCTCTGTCCCTCTCTCTCTGCCCCTCCCCCCCGAAAAATAAAGAAACATTTTTAAAAAATAGATGTATGTCAACATCTAGCCCCAAGTTCTGCATGTCAGTATTTGAATATCTGAATGTCGATGCTTCGATGTGTGCAGGTCAATATGGAGAACCAAGGATGCTGCTCCCATTCTCCCTTCTAGACACACGAACGGAGAAGGATTTCTTAGCTAAAAACTGCAGGTCAAGAAATTGGGAAAACATGGAAAACAACCCTGTTTTCCGAACTACATGTTACTTGCCTTGCAGCTGGAGAACCAAGGTCCACATGACATTATAACAACTCTAATATGTGCTGAAGACAAAGGGCGCCTGAGTGGCTCAGTCAGTTAGGCGTGTGGCTTCGGCTCAAGTCGCGATCTGGCGGTTTGTGAGTTCGAGCCCCGTGTCGGACTCTGTGCTGACGGCTCGGAGCCTGGAACCTGCTTCGGAATCTGTGTCTCCTTCTCTTATGTCCAGATTGCACGTGGTGGGCTGAACAATGACCCCAAAGGTGCCCACACCCTAACCCTCTGAACCCCTGGCTATCTCACCCTACACGGCAAGAGGGATTTTGCAGATGCGATGAAGAAGTTAAGGATCTTGACTCTTAACACGGGGAGATTCATCCTGGATTATTCAAATGGGCCCAGTATAATCACAAGGGTCCTTGTTGGGGGATAGGGGTGGGGGAGAGACGAGGTGCAAGGATAGAGGCAGACTTCACAGAGGAAAGAAGAGGCCACAGTGCTGGGTTTGAAGGTGGAGGAAGGAGCCATGAGCCAAGGAACGTGGGCCACCTCTAGAAGCCGGGAAAAGTAAAGAAAGAAATTCTCCCCCACAGCCTCCAGAAGGAATGCACCCCTGTGGGCCTGTTTTAGACTTCTGACCTCCAGCACGGTGAGATAATAAATCTGTGTTGTATCGAGCCGCTAAGATGATGGTATTTGTCACAGCAGCAGGAAGAAACTCATACACTGCAGAAATGTGTGACTCAGCACGTCTCACGGAAAGCCCTAGAAACAAAGTGCCACGCCTCGCGCCTCTCCTTCTGGACAACGGCAGGAAGCGTCTCACCCACTCACACCTCGATGGTTTGGGAGCTGAGGTGATGTGCCGGGGAGATATCGAGCAAACGCCACCACCGCACTGCTCTCTGTCATTATTTCTATCACGCTGCGTGCAAATAAAGGTGTCTTGAATCAGAGCTCCATGTAAATGCGACCCAGACTTCTAGATGCTTATCCTCATCTGCGAAATCTCTCGTGCGCAATTCAGATGAGCTGTTTAACAGAGCAGATCCACTCACAATTTATAACAGACACAGAGATGATTGGGATCAGCACCCCCTACTGCTCCGGGTCCCCGGAGGCAACGCAACGTGGAAATGCGAAACAAACAAACAAACAAACAAAACCATTCTTTCTCAGGATAATTTTTTTTTTTTTTTGAATCTCGAATATTAAAAGCCATCAGTTCCCTGTCATTCCCAGGCACTCACTGTTTTCCTCTGCTCGGGCTATTTTTCCAGAATTTCTACCCACTTTTCTTTCCCTCCCATTTCCGGGTGTTACTTGGCCAAAGAATCATCGTCTGGCTAGAAGAAATCCTGCCCGGTGCTACGGATCACACCTTGCTGATTTCTTTGGGGGTACGTGTGAGCCTAAAAGAAAATTTTGCAGGCTTGTCTGCAGGCTTCTCTGAAACATTTTCTGGCACCAAAAGGAAACTTATGGATTCCAGGCCCTTGTGTGGGATCTTTGATCCAGGACTGTTCCAGAAAGTACATGCTCTATGCATTATGCATTTCCTAATTTGCTGTCCCCTGGTCCATTTCCTCAAATCTTCAATCAATACAAACTTTCCCTGGCTCCGCTGATGTACTGTCCTGTCAGCTCCCTCCCTGCCTCCCTCTTTCCTTCCTTTCTAGTTTGTTTTCTCCTTTCTTTCTTTCTCTTTCTTTCTTTCTTTCCTCTTTCTCTCTTTCTTTCTTTTTCCTTTCCTATCCCTTCCTGGACTCTCTCTTCTTCCTCTTTCTGTGTCTTTCTTTTTCTTCTTCACTGTATCTCTCTCTTTCTCCGCCCCCCCCCCCCCCCCCCCCCCGCCCCGTCCTCCCCTCTCTGCTTTCACCCAGGCCATTTAAACCGTGTTTTCCTAACCCTCAGATGCAGGGGGCTTATTACAACACTTTGTTGGAGCCAGTGATTTTCCAAGGGCACATAGTCAGGTCGTGAGTGTTGGTAGCTTTGCGAAGGCCCCGGGGGATTTTTAACAGACTCCGGTTGGAATTAGCCATTAGCATGTTAATGTCACCCTGCAGTGGGGAGGCGGCAGATGGTGATTCTGAGGGATTTACACCCCCATTAACTTCATAGATTAGATTCTAGGTAAGGAAATGCCCATGTGAACAAACAGGAAATAAATTACTAAATGAGGAGGCATCGGATAGCCAGTCTGGTTCCGTTTGTAAGGTCGCATGTGACCAGCAGGAAAATCAGGCACCCTGCGCTAAATTCCTGTTTTGCCTGATGACTGAATGAGTTCCTTCAACTCTGAACCTTAGTGTCCCCATCTAGAAAAAAGGCTGGCTAGTGGGTTTGCTGGCCTCACAGCCTTGCTCTGACAATTGGACGAGGGCAGGCGCGGAAAACGCCTGGCACCTGCCAGGGACTCAGGGATCTCGCCGGGGGATGTCCTAGTCCCTGCGGGCGCTACAGCAAAATGCCACCCACCAGGGGCGCCTCCACAACCGACCTCATTCCTCCCGGTTCTGGGGGCTGGAAGTCCAACATCGGGGTGCCGGGGACAGTGACTCTGCTCCTGGGCTGTAGACGCCCCCTCTCACTGTGCCCTCATGTGCTGGGAAGGGTGAGGGAGCGGTCTGGGATCTTTCCTAAGAACATGGGTCCCATTAGGAGGGCCTCACCCTGATCACCTAAGCACCTCCCAAAGCTGCCCCCCAATACCCTCACACGGGGGCGGGTAGGATTTCAACATATGAATTTGGGGGACGGGGACACAAAAACTCAGACTGTATGTAGCAGGGAAGGTCAAAGAAATGACCTTTCAGCCCCCTGCCCATGCTTATATGATCTATTTTAATACCCATAACAGCTCCATCCAGTATGAAATGTTAAGTCAGAACCTCTGGAAAGTCTGAGGCCTGATCCCACTTGATCTGATAGGAGGCACGGGGCTTTCTGGTTCGGAGAGCAGGCCATTTATTACTCAGGGCAAAAACAGCCAGAGTAATTTCGCACCAGTCCCGGAGCCCCAGCACCCGCCCCCCCCCACCCCCCCACCACCCCCCCATCCCCCGCCCCGGGCGACAGAATGAAGGCCAGATGTTAGATATCCACCTAGGATCAGACACAGGAGAGGCTGAGGCTCGGTCATTATACCACCTCTCCTTCTTTAATCCGTCCCCACAACCGGTAAGTAGCAGTATTTATTATATTTCTCAGAGCCAAGATTTAAGGCGCTTAATTCAGCTGAAGCATTTGCGTGTGCTCGGAGAGCAAAATTGGCTGTACAGGAATGAAGTCGGCCCACGGAGATTGTCCCTGCAGCTCACTACTTCCGTCTCCAACACTAAAACTGACCTTTAATCCGTTCCATTTCTTTGGGGAATTTTGATATAATATCAAAACGAAATCTACTTTGAGTATTCATGGAACCTTCTGAAGATTTCGTATTTCACATGGAACGTTGTTGACAAATGATTTAACCCCGAACTTAGAAATCCTCATGGAAGGTTACGGACAGGTAGATATCTTGGCAGAAAGACGGGGGTCGCGCAAGACGCATCTCCGATCGCCAGCTACCAGCACATTCGTGTACTTTGTTGTATTTGAACCAGTGGAAGGCTCAGGGCAGAGGCACTTCAGATAAGAAACTAGAAGAGCTCAAGGTGATTCCCGGCAATGATGGGGGAGGGGCGGATCTTTTGGAGGGTCAGATGCACCTGGACGAGGGTTCAAACCGTGACCCCCTTTAGAGATTTCGCTATCCCCCCTTGAGTGAAAGCCACACCGAGTTTGGGAGACTTGTTACTGACCGTATGGTGCCCCAGCCCGGGGATGGCTCAGAACGAAAAGTCCCTGAAAGCTACAAATTCAATTTTATCGTTTACCAACATATTTCATGTGGGTAATAGAAATAATGCCATGTAGCTAATGGAGATATGGTCGTAAAATTAATACCGAAATTTTTAGTGCATCTTGTTGTAGACCCAGCTCAGTGGTTTGCGCAGCAGGCAACAAAAATATTCGTATGACTGTCTTTGCGTACATATTTCTCATTCTTGGTTTCCTTTCATCTGATCAGGTGTATGAGAGCTTCGCTTCTGTTTATCTTTTTACAATGACAGCTAAAGGTTACATCTCAGAACGCAGAAGTCTGAGTTAAGTGTGGTACTTAAATTCTAACAATAATGAAAACTAACTCATCAGTGAGGACCCTTTTGGAAAAGATCACTCAAGGAGAAAATTGTTCTTGACAGTGTTAAGAGCACTGCTCCGCTCCGCCAACGGGCAATCATGAGGCTCCGGAGAAAATCAGCATTAGCATCAGATAACATTCTTCCAGATGCCATCAAAATTCTCTCTCATCTTCCCCCAGTACAATACTCTGTTCCTCACCACCTGTTTCATTTGAATTAGCTGCCAGAGAGAGGAGAGGAATAGTGTACATTTCACTGCTCTGCAATTTCCCAGAAGTCAGACTTTATAATGCGAACTATTTTTTATCTCCCTTCTGCCCAATCTTAAGCGCAGGCAGCCTCCTTTGCATGGCAGCGCAGGCTGGCCAAAGTGGCCACGCAAGCCCAAGCCGTGCACGGCGATCTCAGTCACGCCTGGGGACAATAGGATTGTGCTGCGCCCCACATTTATGTTAAAAGATGAAGACCCCTCTTCCCGTCCGTTACGAAAGCCTGGGGAAATAAACCACGGCCGAACTTGTATTTCTTTAGCACGCTGTAACTTATAACCCCAGACACATTAAGAATCGAAGTGTTTTGTCTGTTTGTAAACACTTCTTACGTAACTTCCGACGGAGTGTCTTTTCTGGGCCTTGGAAAATCGTCACACTCCTTTCTAAATTCGGGTCTGCTTCCACCGTCTTACCCTTCGTACTTCCAATAGCGGGAACTATCTCTGAGAGTCTCTTCAGCGTGAAGTCTCTTCAGCCAGCCTCATTTCCTCCGGGACGTGTCCGTGTCGTCACAACCGCTCTCCTCATTTGCGTGCGTCTGGCTGCACATCTAGAGTCCCTCCAAGGGCGACAGCATCGGTGTTGCCGCGGTCACCCTTTCTTTCCGAAATCCCTTTCCGTTGATTCGAATTTCGCTTCCGATGTCATCACTTTTCATTTCTTCGCTCCTTCAGCTGTCCGTTCTGTGTAATACCGTGTGGATTTGTGGTGGGGACGCAGGAAGGCAATACAACTACTGCTTGGCTGTCTGTGCCTGAACCGAATGACAGGTGCACAGACACACTCACCGATCGAGTCTGAAAGAAGCGATCGCCAACTAGCCAAATGTCCAATATACCAAGTGACCAATTTGTCCAAAGCCAATTAACCGAAGGATCGATTTGCCAAATTGTTAATTTGCCACGTGGCCAATGGGTTGAATTTGCCAAAATTACTCATTGGCTGAAACCTTCCTCTAAGGGATAGTTGTCTTGAATATATTCAATGAAATCAATATTTTATTCTTAGGATCGTATTCTCCTTTACTGTAATAAGTAAAAATATTGAATGGTTGTGTTTTAGAATATACTCACTATGTCTGTAATATAAAATCCTCATGATTATGAACATATTCAATAAATAACTTTACTGACATGGTTTTCCACGAACGTGAACACTAATGGAAAAAAATATTCGTGAAGTCAAAACCACCCTAAAACCCAGAACTTCTGACAAGTCGATGTGTCTAGGAGAAATACATTAACTGACTAGACCCAAGAAGACTATTCTTTTTTTTTTTTTTAATTTTTTTTTCAACGTTTATTTATTTTGGGGACAGAGAGAGACAGAGCATGAACGGGGGAGGGGCAGAGAGAGAGACACAGAATCGGAAACAGGCTCCAGGCTCTGAGCCATCAGCCCAGAGCCCGACGCGGGGCTCGAACTCACGGACCGCGAGATCGTGACCCGGCTGAAGTCGGACGCTTAACCGACTGCGCCACCCAGGCGCCCCAAGACTATTCTTAAAATAAGTGTTTAGTAAACGTATAAACTTTGGTGAATCAGCCATTAGGCATTAGGCGATTGGGCCGTTGGGAAAGTAGCTCTCAGCAAGCTGGCTCTTGGCCAACGGGTTTTCAGCGAATTGTCTCCAAGTCCACCACTCTGTCCCCCAGACCCTCCCCCCTCTAGTCCAGGTCAGAGCCCGAGTGCGTGGTGTTTATCTTTGTGATCTGGCTCCTAGCCCAAAATGAGTCCCACTTCCGTGGTAGATTTACTGACTTCTTCCTTCACACCTGTCATTTCACTTATTCTTCACGCAAATCTTCCGAGGTGGCTGAAAGCATTGCTACCATTTTACAAATGGTAGAAACGGAGGCCAAAGTCACGCAACAAATACATGATAAACTCGATCGCAGAACCGGCGAAGCAGCCTGTCAGCATCAGGAGTTTCCAGAAACATAGGCTGAATTGAGTCACGTTCACTTACTAGTGTTCGTTCATAGACCGGCTGCCTGGGAAACCATTACGAGCTGGGCACGTCCGTCTACGCTGTCTCCAGGGAGCACAGGCAGGGTCCTTAGACTGCGGGAGGGGGGCTGGGGCCGGAACCCCAGGAATCATCTCTAGAACCCACAGCAGAACTATCTTCAGCATGAGCGTTGCTGTTTCTTTCTTAATCAGGAAAGTGGAGATCGGGAAGCCACTACTGGCTTCAGGGGCTGCACAGAAAAGAAAAGGAAAGAAAAGAATAGAAAAGAAAAGAGAGCGGAAGGGAGGGGAAGGGAGGGGAGGGGAGGGAAGGGAAGGCAAGGGAAGGGAAGGGAAGGGAAGGGAGGGGAGGAGAAGGGAAGGGAGGGAAAGGGAGGGGAAAGGAGGTGAAGGGAAGGGAAGGGAAGGGAAGGGAAGGGAAGGGAAGGGAAGGGAAGGAAAGGAAAGGAAAGATTCCCCGGGGCCCTGCGCTGGGATCTCCGGAAATGCAGAAACAGCATTTTACGCGTCCACAACTGGCTTTGCCAACATAAAGGGCAGAAGTCAACACCACTCTGTTCTTGGCCCCTGAGTTTCCCAGGAGTGCATCAGACTCGTGAGACCTAAGGCACGCCTGGACCTCAGCTGAGCGGTAGACTGGGAACGGTGGTTCTCGATTTTCCAACCTAGGAGAACTGGACGGATGACACGGGCCGACTCACCACCCCTACCGTCCACAGTTAACTAGTCCTGAGGTTGTCACAGCGCCACACCCCCGCATGGGAACATAGCGCTGGCAGGTGTGCGTGTCTGTTTTCTTGGTGCAGGAGACGGGAGGGATTGTCCCTGATTCATCTGCACTCTCACCCCTAACCTGTTACCTAACACTTCTTGAGTGGCATTGGGAAGGCCCACGTCTGGGGAAGGGAACAGAGCAATCTTGTGTTTACCAGTGTCCCCATGAGTCAGCCTGCCCACAGTAGACAGTAACCGTCATTAAAGTCATTTGATGAGTCAGCCTCGGCCCCTGCCACAACCGTGTGCTCGTTCCGACAGAATGAGAGTTCCTGGTCCAATCCTCAGAAGGGTGACATGTGGAGTGAGGGGCCAACCATAACAGAGAAAGGAGCCCATCTGTGCCAAGAGCCACAGATATGTAAATATCTCCAGCCAAAAAGACTGAAAGTTAACCATATGGAGTTGACCAATGGGGAGGGGGAAAGGATCACGACCAGCTATATTTCCCTGCAGAATATTCGGGGGACTCAACGGAGTAGGAAGTAATCGTTGGATGGGCAGCACGCGAGGCAAGAGTGAAGCACAGGGTGAAGGCCCTGGTCTGTGTGATCCCAGCACAGTGTCTCCGGCCGTGACTACCAGGACGGGCTGGACCTGGGCTGATCCTCTTGAGCCCAAGAAACCTACTGAGCCTTCTAGCTGTGAGCTAGAAGACGTAAGAGTTGTGCCCAGACTTTCCTCTGATGTGGCCATCCGGTAAGCCTTTTAAAGTTAGAGTTTTTAAGGGTCCAAAGCCTTGTGTTGCCAGTCATTGGCATTTTCCCTCAAGTTCTCACCCGGGAACAAGTAAAGACTTTTTACCGCAACTTGCACAGGGGTATGTTTCTTTAATATCTACATTACAAAGGTTAAATCACATGCCCCTAACACGCTTGCCCCTGGCATTTCCAGACAATTTTAAAGGAGGCAAAATGTGATTATGAAAAGCTACTCTCTAACATGATGATTAGAAAACAAACATTTATTGCCTCCTCCTTTGCAGACGCTGAGCTAACGTGGGGCATGTATGGGCTCATTCGATACTCAACGCTCTAAAAAACACCTCCGTTCTCATCCCTGGCTTATGGTTTCGGAAGCCAAGTCATGAACAAGTCAAGTGACACATCCAAGGTCGCATGGGAAGGAGGCGTTGGAACCAGACAATTGCCCCCTGATTCTGATCTCCAGACCTAACCACTTAATCACCACCCTTTTATTTCCATCTCTCGCTCTTTCTTTGACGCGCACATACGGAGCCTCGTCTCAGGTGAGACCCTCCGCGAGGGGCCGAGGGCGCAAAGCCAAGACCCGGACACGGTTGTACGATGCGTGCTCTCCAGCTGGGGGCTTGTGACATCCAGACAAGCCATCTGGCCCCAGACCTCCACCCTGACTACCGCTTTATCCTCCACTAAAGAGAACCCATGTGTTTGCATTTCTTTGGTTACTTCAAAGTTGCACTTTTCCATAGCAATGAGTAATAGTTCAAGTTTACTTCTGAAATGTGTTAGTTTGTCTTCCCTTGCTGGGAAATGGTTTCCCAGGAAGACTCCCAAGTGTTTCAAAGGCATACTTTCCACCCAGAGCATGAGAGTGCACCTCAGCTGGTGTCTCGTGGTATTTATTGCTTTGCGTTCCTTTTTGCACGATGGAAGAGGGCCAAGCAGGCATTTCTGAATAGCCAAGGTCCAGGGACATGGAAATTAATTCAAATTAACACAAATATTTTACACGGGCGACTTTTAAACCTTACAAATGTTGAAATATCCGAGAACAAAAATGAATTATGACAGGGTGTATTTGCTAATCGTTTTTGGTCACATGTGGTAAAAATCAACTTGAGCTGGTTTAGGCAGAAGGGGGATTTACTCTAATAAGGGGTATCTCATAGAACCAAGAGGAGGAGACATTGGGTCTGAGGAAGGGAATGTAAATAAGAACCAGAAACGAGGCCCCGCCCCTCCCCAAAAGATGCTGAAGGGGGAGGGGGCGGTGGCACATGTGTGCAAACACGCATGAGTGCCCATGTACATAGGTGCATATCCGTCGGTTACTTTTTCTGTGTCTCCATCCAAGTGGCAGAACATGGCTAACCTCACGGACCCTCAGCTTAAATGCTACCATTCCAAGACCACTCAGAGTTCAACTATCTCTCAGTACCAATTTCAGTTCCCAGGAGAGAATCTCATTGGCCCGTTGGGTCATGAGCGCAATCCTGATGCAATCAATTTCAGCCAGCGTGGGCCGGTCATAGTCAAGGCTTCCCAGAGGGTCATCCGTATATCAAATATTCCAGCGAATATATATTAAGTGTCTATCAAACCAGATGCTGGAGAAACAGCGGTGATCACACGGACGTTTGCATTCTTTTTGGCTTTTTAAGTTTTTGCTTTAATTCCCGTTAGTTAACATGCAGCGCTATCTTAGTTTCAGGTGTACAACAGAGTGATTCAACACTTCCGTACGTCACCCGCTGCTCGAGTGCTGAGGACATTCGCATTCTTGAAGACAGTTCTCAAAGGGAGAGGATAGCATCCGACCTACGCAAACTCCCCCAAAGATTTCTACCACACAATCTCTAACGTTTTAAAATTTGTTTTATTTATTTATTTTTTAGTGTTTTATTTATTTTTGAGAGACAGAGCGTCAGCGGGGGGGGGGGGGGGCAGAGGGAGAGGGAGACAGAGAATCCGAAGCAGGCTCCGGGCTCCAGGCTCTGTGCTGACAGCTCGGAGCCTGGAGCCTGCTTCGGATTCTCTGTCTCCCTTTCTCTCTCTCTCTCTCTCTCTCTCTGCCCCTCCCTGCTTGCACCCTGTCTCTCTCTCAAAAATAAATAAACGTTAAAAAAAAATTTTTTTAAGAAATATTAGGGAACCAAGAGGCAATGAGGTTCATTTCCGTTGGAAAGGGAATTTTGTGTTGTTCTACCTTTATTTCAAAAGTACTGGAAAGAATGTCATAAAAATCTAAATACGTGGCGTCCATAGGCAGTGTGGGAATTTCTGGAGTCCTCAGTTTCATTTTAATGGCATACCATGTTCTAACCTTACTTGGAAATGCCCTCTAATGTCTTTCACCGCTCTCGCCCCCTGTTAGGTTGAGGCCGAGAGTGTGGTCCGTGCTCCTTAATTCTTCACAATTATTATTAGGACATTGACCATTCAGTGCTTTGGACTGGGATCTTGGGTTGGGCCCCACTGAATGCACCCCTCGAAACTGCCTTAGCATTCCTAAAATGTCTTTTTAACTCACCCACCAGAATATTTAACTCTTCATAGATGCCAACACCACTTTCTTCTGCAATAGAAACATCTAAGTTATGGTCTACACCTTCTGCATATTCTGAATGAAGGATTCTTCTCAATCGCTCTAGGATCAGAGTCGTGGTAAGGTTTTTCCTACACTACGTTGTCATTTGAATGTTCTATTTTGATGCACCATTTCAAAGACTGATGTTCTTTAGTTATTGGGGGTGTCTTCCTTCTCCCAAGTTCTCATTCTGCAAGGCTGGTGCAGGTGGGTCTTTTAATTTTACCATCAGGCACAAGGAGAAAATAAAAAAAAACTCAGATCACTAGAGGCTTCATATGTTTTCCTTAAATAACAGGTTCTCAAATGTTAGTTAGCATCAAAGACACTTGAAGGGCTTGTTAAAACACAGATTTCTGGGCTCTTTCCCCAGAGTTTCTGATTCAGAAAGTCTGGGATAACCTCAAGAATTTATATTTCTAACAAGTTTCCAGATGGTGCCGATGTTGTGGCCAGGGACCACACTTTGAGAACCACTGGCCTTAGATCTTTTTAAAAATGGTTTGTTGAAACCTGACAGGCTTGAGGGGGCTGGGTGTACCTTTAGGAATAACAATGGCATAGCACATTCTGCTGAACGTATCTTCAGCTGATTAGACAAATTAACTGTCCATGGAACCCATTAAAAATGTATGGCTAGTTGCATTAACTACAGATGTCTTGTATGAATATTTAAGAAAAGTTTATCAGCCTTGTATTGGTGCAAAAAGCCTACATTCACTTTCCATGCAAGTGTAAGAATATCTTTGGGGAGGAACGTACATGCATTGTCATATCACTTCTTGTGTTTTAAAACAATGCGCAGTCTAGCAAGTTACCTTGTGGCTACCGAGAAACTAATTCTAAAGTCTAGAATTAAACTAAAATGAAACTAACGTTTTATTCTCTCTGAACAGAGAGGCAAAAGACCCAGAATGGCCAACGCAGTATTAAAGGAGAAGAACAAAGCTGGAGAAAGGACCCTATGAGACTTCAAGACTTGCTATATGGTGACAGTCATCAAGTCAGTGTTGCGTTTACAAAAGAATAGATAAATAGATCAATGGAACAAAATAGAGGGCCCAGAAATAGACCCACACAAATAGAGCCAGCTGACCTTTGACAAAGCAGCGGAGGCAACACAATGGAGCAAAGATGGTCTTCTCAACAAATGGTGTCGGGGACAACTGGACATCCACATGCAAAATAAATAAATACATCTAGACGCAAACCTTACACCACTCACAAAAATGAACTCAAAATGTATCATGGACCCAAATGCCAAATACAAAACAGTAAAACTCCTAGAAGACAACATAGGAAAAAACCTAGAGACCTTGAGCATGGCAATGACTTTTTAGGTACAACACCAAAAGCACGACCCATAAAAGGAATAACTGATAGGCCGGACTTCGTTAAAATTAAAAATTCCTGCCCTGCAAAAGACACATCTGATAAAGGACTGTCATCCAAAACGTACAAAAAACACTTAAAACTCAACAATAAGAAAACAAATAACCTGATTTACAAATGGACCAGAGACCTTCACAGACACCTCACCAAAGAATCTACACAGATGGTAAATAAGCACAGGGAAAGGTATTATACATCGTGCGGCATCAGGGAAACGCACGTTCAAACAGTGAGATGCCACGATACGCTATCAGAGCAGCCGAAGTCCAGAACATAGACGACACCAAATGTCGTCAAGGATGTCGAACAACAGGAACCCTCATTCATTGTTGGTGGGGCCACTTTGGAAGGTGGTTCGGTCTAAGACTAAACACACTCTTAACACACGACCCAGTGATGCTGCTCCTTAGCATTTATCCAAAGGAGCTGAGAACGTAGGGTCCTCATAAAAATCTGTGCCTGGATGTTTATGGCAGTTGTATTCACCGTTGCCAAAACTCGGAAGCAACCAGGATGGCCTTCAGGAGGTGAATGGATAAACTGTGGTCCATCCAGACAGTGGACCAGTCTTCACTAAAAAGAAATAAGCTGTCAAGCCCGATTTAAATGCAGATGACGGAGTGAAAGAAGCCAGTCGGAAAGGGCTCCACAGTGTATGGCTCCAACTACGTGACATTCTGGAAAAGGCACAACGATGGAGACGTAAGAAGATGAGTAGCTGGCAGAGGTTGGGAGGAGGTTCATCACTTGTGACAAATGTCCCAGTCTGGTGGGAGATGCTGACAACGGGGGAGGCTGTGCACGCGTGGGAGCAGGGGGTGTGTGGGAAATCTCCGTATCTTCCTCTCGGTGTTGCTGTAAGCCTAAAACTGCTCTAAAACACAAGGTCTTTAAAAAATTAAATACATTATATACGTGCGTATAACAGCCTAACCCCCCCCCCCCCGCCCCGCCCCTGGAAACCACCCTTTCTACTCTGCGTCTCTCTGGATCTTTCTGGAAGCCCGTAAGTGGATGAGGGCAAACCAGTCGAGACTTTCAACCGGCATTCGCCGAAGCCAGTAACCCACACTGCTGGCAATTTCCTAATGAGTGACGCTGCCGCTAAGGAAAATGTCCCAACTCCCCTGTCACCACCCTCCCTCACCACACCCTTCCTCTGTCACCGGATCCAAAATGGTCGCGGCCTTCGGCTCCTTAGACTTAAGGCCTCTGATGATCGGATAAGAGCAATGGAAAACCAAAATACAGTGAGGCCCAGGTTTTTTTTCTTTTTTCTTTTTCTCAACCTTGAAAGCCTGGGCTTACCGAAGAGCCTGAGCAGAATCGTGTCATTGGCATCAGGCGTAGAAAGACGCCGCAGCCGGCCGGGTCTGCGAGGTCGCAGCGCAGGGGTGAGCCAGCCTTCCTCTGGATGCCTGGATGCAGGGTTCAAAGGAAACATCTAGCAAATGCTACCTTCAGTAAATCCCCAGGCCAAAGGTAGACTTTTCAGTAAATTAATAATCCCTGAGTGACATCCGATGAGTTGTTTCAAAGACATTTTCCTTCACCCTGTCCCGACCCCTGACCTATGCTTCATTCCTTGCAAAATGAATGGAACCCACAGTGGGGGCTTCTCCATTAAGACTTGCCCTTCCTGGCGGGCTGAGCGGAAACCTTGAGCACAGCAGAGCCTCAATTTACACTTAGGCCCCTCTGCAGAACTAAACGGTTTGGTGCCTGTCATTTTTATGTTGCTGATTCTGGAGAAGTTGGCTTTAGCAAAAATAAAAAAAGCGTCGAGCGAGAAGCAAAACGCTTCACGAACGCATTGTGTGTTTACCCGACCGAGTAGCTCCTAAATGATGTTTTCAGTGCTCTGCCTTTCTTTCCCTAACGATAGAGAATATTAACGTCATGGAAGTCAAAAGTGACAAATTACGGGCTTTAAGGGAAAGAGAGTGAACACTGACCGAGTCCCTCCCACGTGCTAGGACCGCTGCTAGATCTTGCCCTTGACCTCATTTATTACCACCGCGCCGGCTACCGTCCCCAACTGCACCAGCGACTGGGCGCCTAGAAAGGCCAGATGTGGAGGGACCCGTCCACAGTCTTCACGGACGTCCTGATTCGCACCAAGCCGTCCTTTATCAAGAGTGCTCATACCCAGGCTGACGGTCAGATCGTGTATCTGTCTTTGTATTGACTACGGAAGCTGAAGGGGATGAACAATTTGTCCGAAGTCACGTGGCTGGCAGGTGATGAAGCTGAGTTTTGAATCTACGTCTATCTGGTTAAAAAAAATGGCACTTTTAAATCACTGTGTTTCAGCCCCTTTGAGCCTCAGCTTCTTTACCCGTAAAATGGGGCTCCCGGCAGCTTTATTCATAATAACCGAAAGGTGGGAATGACCCCAATGTCTGTCAAGTGGTGAATGTGCATAAACTACATGTGGAATATCGTTCAGCCGTAAGAAGGAATAAAGTCCTGGGGCGAGTGGCTGGCTCAGTCGGTTAAGCATCTGGCTTTGGCTCATGGCATGATCTCCCAGTTCGTGAGTTCAAAGCCCGCATCGGGCTCTCTGCTGTCAGTGCAGAGCCTGCTTTGGATCCTCTGTCCCTCTCTGTCTCACTCCCCCACTCATCCCCCCCCCCTCTGCCCCTCCCCCACTCATCCCCCCCCCAAAATAAATAACATTTTTAAAAGTTTTTAATTAAAAAAATAATAATAGGGGCATGTGGGTAGCTCAGTCAGTTAAGTGTCCGACTTCACCTCAGGTCATGACTTCAAGGTTCAAGAGCTCAAGCCCCCACGTCGGGCTCTGTGCTGACAGCTTGGAGCCTGGAGCCTGTTTGGATTCTGTGTCTCCCTCTTTCTCCACCCCTGCCCCGCTCGCACTCTGCCTCTCTCTCTCAAAAATAAATAATAAAGACATTTAAAAAATTTTTTAGTAATAAAAAAAATTTAAGTAAATTTAAAAAAAGGAATCAAGTCCCGACACATGCTATGACATGGATGAACCTTGAAAACATGATGCTAAGTGAAAGAAGCCACACACGAAAGGCCACATACTATGTGACTTCATTTTGGGAAATGTCAAGAATCACAGAGACAGAAAGTACATTAGTGATCACCTACTCTCTGCCGTCCGCTCCTTCCTCTGGGCCAGCCCTTTGTCCACCCGTCTGTCCGTCTGTCCGTGGGCTGTCAGGGCTTCCACCCCAATGCCGGCTCCCCGGGTCCGCCCTGCCTGCCTTCCCTGCTGCCCGCCACCACCCCCCCCCCCAACTCCGGCCCAGCGAGAGCAGAGCAGGAGCACCGCTCTGTGTCATTCCTTGTTTGGGGATGTGGTTCCCTCATCCCGGCCTCACACCGTGCTGTGCTGCCCGTGGCAGAACCCACAGCCTGGAGGGAGGACTCACAGGAAGGGGAGGCTAAGTAATGCCAGGACATGTGCAGTTCTCAAGAAACAAGGGGAGGATGGGAGAGGGGAGGAGAGGAGGAGAGGGGAGGGGAGGAGAGGGGAGGAGAAGGGAGGAGAGGGGAAGAGAGGGGAGGGGAGGGGAGGAGAGGAGAAGGGAGGAGAGGGGAGGAGAGGGGAGGGGAGGGGAGGAGAGGGGAGGAGAGGAGAAGGGAGGAGAGGGGAGGAGAGGAGAGGGGAGGAGAGGAGAGGGGAGGAGAGGAGAGGGAGGAGAGGGGAGGAGAGGAGAGGGGAGGAGAGGAGAGGAGAGGAGAGGAGAAGGGAGGAGAGGGGAGGAGAGGAGAGGGAGGAGAGGAGAGCTCTCTCAGGAAAATGAGCAGATAAATGCGAGCCTGCAAGTGCTGTTGCGAGAGCTGCAAAGTCAGAGGCCGCCCGCTCCGCAGACCCCCATGGGAGAAGAAAGGAAAGATAAGCCTGGATCCAGGCAAGGGTGAGGGGCGTCTAGGCCCCGCCATGATATTTGAACTTCATCCTATCATGGGACTCTCCTGAAGGATTTGATTGAGGGAGCGCCGTGATCGGATTTCTCTTTTAGAGAAAATATTCTTGCGGCCGTGGAGCAAGAAACAAGGCCGTTCGCAAAGAAAGGAATTCAAGCGGGAGGGGCAGGTGGGGAGAGAGGGCGGCCAATGCAGAGTTGGGGTCGCTTTGAGTTGATAGTGCCTAGGGGAACTGGAGATGGAGCTTTCTGGAAGGGGAAGGAGGCTTAGTTTGGAGCCTCGGAGGGAGCCGTAGGAGAGAGAACAGGAACAGCATCAGGCGGTAGAGGAAGGTATAGTTGGGATCCCGGAAGGCAGACGGACAGGGCCAGACGCAAAAGGGGTGTGGTGGACGTTCCAGCAAGTGCTG
The DNA here is from genome assembly GCF_018350175.1 of Felis catus. NCBI lineage: Eukaryota > Metazoa > Chordata > Mammalia > Carnivora > Felidae > Felis > Felis catus. The sequence continues at coordinate 7,396,763 of NC_058386.1, read as the reverse complement.
GAACTTGTGGGCCCTGAGAAGGGAGCAGGCCTTTCAGTCCACGGCCATTGTTGCCAGAATCTGGTGTTTGGATCCTACCTCTTCTACTCTCCTGTCATTTTTTTTTCAGTTCTGTACTTGTTTTTCACATGTGTACTTCACCCCCAAGAGTACTGACACCATCACCAGTTTTTAAAAGGCCACGAGCACACGGGGGCGCCTGGATGGCTCAGTCGGTTAGGCGTCCGACCCATGATTCCAGCTCAGGACGTGATTTCATGGTCCGCGAGTTCGAGCCCCACATCGGGCTTTGTGCGGGCGGTGCAGAGCCCGCTTGGGATTCTCTCTCTCCCTCTCTCTCTCTCTCTGCCTCTTCCCTGCTCACGCTCCTTCTCTATCTCAAAATAAAATAAATGAACTTTAAAAAAAAAATCGGGCCACATGGGAATGCAAGCTGGTGCAGCCACTCTGGAAAACAGTATGGAGGTTCCTCAAAAAACTAAAAATAGAACTACCCTACGACCCAGCAATGGCACTAGTAGCCATGTATCCACGGGATACAGGTGGGTTGTTTCAAAGGGACACAGGCACCCCCATGTTTCTAGCAGCACTATCGACAGTAGCCAAAGTGTGGAAAGAGCCCGAATGGCCATCGACGGATGAATGGATAAAGAAGATGTGGTACATATATACAATGGAGTATTACTCGGCAATCAAAAAGAATGAAATCTTGCCATTTGCAACTACGTGGATGGAACTGGAGGGTATTATGCTAAGCGAAATGAGTCAGTCAGAGAAAGACAAATATCCTATGACTTCACTCACATGAGGACTTTAAGAGACAAAACAGATGAACCTAAGGGAAGGGAAACAAAAATAATCTAAAACCAGGCAGGGGGACAAAACAGAAGAGACTCCTAAATATGGAGAAGAAACTGAGGGTTACAGGAGGGAGTGTGGGAGGGGGGATGGGCTAAATGGGGAAGGGGCACTAAGGAATCTACTCCTGAAATCAGTGTTTCACTATATGCTAATTTGGATGTAAATTATAAAAAATAAAAATAAAAATAAATTAATTAATTAAATAAATAAATAAAATAAAATAAAATAAAAATAGGCCACAACACAAAGTTCAACACGAACAAATGTTGCGACAGGCAGGCAGGCCTTGAGCCGACACACAGAGATCACCTGGCTACGGCGTAATCCCCAGTTCGGCCACCGAAATGTTCAGCTTTTGTGTCTTTTTGTTTTCCATTTTGAAACGTGCATCATTCTTTGTGGCGGCACAAATAAGACAGGAAAGTATTATGCACCTTGATGACCGACCGCCCAGACTTGTGATCGTCCTGCACACTCTTAAGGATTTCACGTCGGGGAAGCTGTTTCACTTCCGTGAAACCGAGGGTGTGCAAGGACCCTTCAAGTGCACAGAGAAAACTGCCACGTCGCCTCCCTTCCGCTCCCTTCCCCCCAGCTCAGCCGACTCTTTTTCATTGAGCCAATGACTCTCCAGCAGCCTAAACAAGAGTTGAAAACTGGCCACCTTTTGAACTGTCTTTCTAAGGAATTGTTTGCTTTTTCTGAAGCGTGTATATTTCAGAAAGAAAAACTAGTCTAAAATATCGCTTGTCTCAACATGTTCAAACCGGACAGACGTAAAGGAAGACATGAAATCCGTTTTTAAAGGATATGCCCGTTAAAGACACATTCAGACGTGACTGAGCACTTGCTTCTTATCGTAAATGCGAGCCTTCCCTGAATACCACTGATTATCACCTCCAATGGCCTGTCAGTTTCATCAGAACCAAACATAGCCCCAGATTCCTTCTGCCTTTTTGCCGGAGAATCCTGAACCGGGAAACACGCGGCCATCTGGTTCCCCTTTGGAATCGCCGCGTGTTATAATATACAATCACGTGTGATAAAAGAAAACGTAGGAAACATATGGTGCGAGGTCCGAAGGTATTTGAATGATTGCGCCAAGGGCCACTTTTAGCTCGTTTTCTACACGGCCGGAATAAAACCAAAAAAGTTTTTTTTGTTTTTTTTTTTTGCAAAGTCATTTGCAACAGTATATTTGTTTGCCCAGCGTGATTGCGTTCTTAATCCGCTCTTTTGATGTTTAACTCAGAAAGTGACAGTGAAGCGGACCGACCATAAATCAACAGGTTACAACCGGGTCTCTCTGGCATTCTTCTCCGCTCAGAATGTCACGTCAACAGGCACATATTGAGGCAATTCTACAAATTGGGTTATCTTGAGAAGGGGAGAAGTGAGCGGGAAGAAAAAGGATGGAAAAAAAGAGCACACGGAGAGCTCAAAGAAGCTCCAAATTCCTGATAAGGATCAAGATGCCTCCGCTTGTGTGATTTACTATAGCCACAGTTTTGTCTAACCTCGCGGACAACTTGGTTCCAGATTCTTCGGGAGATGTGTTTTTAGTTCAGTGGCACACAGTAACGGCCTGGTAGGGCTGGTCTACCTTGCTTATGGGAGAAAATCACGTATTTTCTCCCCGATCAAATATCTTACTTGTTTTCCAGAGAGACTCTCAACCCGAGACTCCCAAGCATTATCTTATTTTTTTCTTTAAAAAATACTTACACGGTGCTTGTCACATGCTAGGCATTTTTCCAAGGGCTTGCGAACGTATCAGCCCTCATGATAGAAATGCCGTAATACTCAAAACAGCCATGTGACGTAGGCATAATTATAAGGCAGAAGTATTCTCGTTTGCCGATGAGAAAACCGAGCCACGGACACGGCACCAGTTGGTGGCCGATCCGGGACGCAAACTCATGTCTCAAATCGTTTCGCTGGAAATGAAAAAAGGAGACCCACTCGTTTTCCTCGGGTAAAAAGGGGTATCTGATAACGCACGGGGACTGGTTGGAATTAACTCTGGAGCTGAAAACTTCCAGTCGGCACCAAGGACTAGAACTCTCCCTGCCCCTCTCAGTCACGGCCTGTGCCTCTCAGAATCTGCCCTTCTCTGCGCGCCTCCTTCCCTCCAGCTCACTTGTGGCCTCTCTCGGCTCCTACTCTCTCACAGGTCCTCTCCCCTTCAGCTCTGTTCTATGGTGTGCTCTCTCTCTCTCCCTCCCTCCCTCCCTGCTCTTGACTCCAGATTGTCCGGAAAATGGCCGGTGGCTCTGTGAAGCCAGGCCACGTTGTAGTTTCCTGGACAGCCTCACCTCGCCTTCCCCTGAGTCAAGCCCACTCTTGCCACTCGACTACCGGGATGAGTGTGATAATGAGTCACCAGGGCGGCCTCCAACAGCCCCCCACCCCCACCCCCAGATGTGCATGCTGTAAGAGACGAGTCCATTTCCCTCCCCTTGAACTGCCAGTAGACTGTCGTGGAAGAGACGTCCCGGGACTTCCGAACCCAGGTCTTAATATCGACAGCTTCAGTTTCCTTTCTCCTGGCAATCGGCCACCACGTTAGAAGTCCGATCACCCTAGTTGGGGAAAGCCCAAACCCTCACACCATGTTGCAAGGAAGACCAAACTAGCTATATGGAGACACAGACATCGGAAGAGACAGAGAGAGACCAACTGATCTAGTGGAGACCTTTCTGAGACGTCCTGGCCCCTCCTGGCTGCCAGGTGATGCCGCCAGATGAACGACCCTCAATGATACACACGGAGCAGAAGAACCACCTATCTGAGCCCTGCCCCAATTCCTGACCCACCCCGTCGTAATAAATAACACATCGTGCTTTCGAAGTTCTAAGGCTTGGGCTAGTTTGTTACATAGCAAGAGATCACTGAAACGGTGGCATCGTTTGCTTTTAATAAACGTTGTTGGGGCACCTGGGTGACTCAGTCGGTTAGGTGCTGACTTTGGCTCAGGTCAGGATCTCACGGAAAAAGATATGGAAAGAGATATAACAGTGGGGATGCCATTACCCCATGTTGTGAGCTACCATTCACATTCAAAGTGATACTCAAATGGGGCGCCTGGGTGGCGTTCAGCCAGGTCACGATCTCGCGGTTCGTGAGTTCGAGCCCCGCGTCAGGCTCTGGGCTGATGGCTCAGAGCCTGGAGCCTGTTTCCGATTCTGTGTCTCCCTCTCTCTCTGCCCCTCCCCCGTTCATGCTCTGTCTCTCTCTGTCCCAAAAATAAATAAAAACGTTGAAAAAAAATTAAAAAAAAAAAAAACAAAGTGATACTCAAATAAGCTCAGTTTAAAAAGACAACAGCATTGGGGCGCCTGGGTTGCTCAGTCGGTTGAGCGTCTGACTTCGGCTCAGGTCATGATCTCACGGTTCGTGGGTTCGAGCCCCACGTCGGGCTCTGTGCTGACAGCCCGGAGCCTGGAGCGCTTAGGATTCTGTGTCTCCCTCTCTCTCTGCACTTCCCCTGCTCGTGCTCTGTCGCTCTCTCTCTCTCAAAAGTAAATAAACGTTAAGGCACTCTGGCCTCACCCAAACCCCCGTGCCAGCCAGTCTTTGGGGGAAAAGGACGTTGGTGTAGATCGCTGGTACAACTTCTATAAAGTCACTTCTCTGAGATTTAACCCTGACTTCTACACCCCTGCTCTTTTCTCTCTCCCGCGCCTCCCCGCTCCCACTGACAGGACTTTAGTCCCCAAAGCCACCTGACCCAGCTCCCCAGCCACCGGTGGCAAGCCCGGCTGGGACGGGTGGGCCCGGCCGACCGCACGCCGCCATGCAGCAGCGTCACCCGGAACTGCCTCAGTGGGACCGGACTCGAGACCCCCTCTAACACCCCCCCGAAGGCCCAAGTGGGAAACCTCCTTTTGTGGTTTCCCTGCCGCCTCCATCCCCAACCTCTGCGGCGCACGTTCGTTGCCCGCGCCCGTGTGTGGGACCCTCTGCTAGCGGCACAGGATTCAAAGAGATGAAAACTCCAAGGCCGACAGCGAGGGAGTTAGCGGAGGGTGCAGGTAGACGCATAAACCACTCCAGTAGGGCGCGGCGGTACATGCCAAGAAGCAAAGGACCGTTTGGAAAAAGTGCCATTTGGGGACTTGGATAAGACACTGGGGTGAAAAAAATGATGATTTACATTATTTGAAGCTATTCAGGGTGAAATACAGATCTGGGTTTCGATTAATTTCATTACATGGATAAAATCCCTCCACATCATTATAAGCTTTCAGAATTAGCTGCGTGAACAACTCGAGAGTGGAGCAGTCAGTTGACCAAGCGCACGGGGAGGCCCTCGGGGGGTCCTGAGCCCGGCCCCAGAGAATGCGAAAATCAGGGCCAGAACTCTTTTGCCAACGATGATGTTCTGGAGACTTCTCAGCTCCCAGATCCCAGGTCGCTCCATGGTTGACTTTGCCTAAAGAAGACCCCGCCAGTTACATGCTGAAATCTGAACCCTCCAGTCAGGACTCTGCAAAAAAAAAGTCTCTTTTTAATAAAGGATGCAAAAAGTAACAGCGATACCCTCCACTTGGATGGCTCTCAAGGGTATGCTGAGTGAAAAAGTCAGCCTCGAAGGGTTACATGCTGTGTGATTCCGTGTGTATAAAACCACCATGGGGGCGCCTGGGTGGCTCAGTCGGTTTAGCGCCTGACGTCGTCTCAGGTCATGATCTCATGGTTCCCGGGTTGAGCCCTGCATCGGGCTCTCTGCTGTCAGCGCGGAGCCTGCTTGGAATTCTCTGTCCCCCTCTGCGTCTGCCTCCCTCTCTCTCAAAAATAAATAAAACATTTAAAAATGAACAAAACAAAAACCACCACAAAGTGACCAAATCATAGTGAGGGAGAACAGATCAGCAGTAGTTAGAGTGTAACACGAGGGAGGTTCTTTGTGGCGATTGAACAGTCCCGTTTCCTGACTGCGATGACTTCTTCAATCTACACATGTGATCAGATTTCATAGAAACACACGCACGCGCACACACACACAGTGTCTTGACAATGAGCCAGCGTCTTTATGTAAGAGCTTATCATTGGGGAAGCTGAGTGAAGGATACACATGCTCTGCGCTATGTTTCCAACTTCTTGTAAGGTTTAAACTATCTCAAAATAAAAAGTTATAAAACCGAACAACACCTTTGAAAACCAGAGAGAGACAGAGAGACAGAGAGCGATGCAGCCAGTTTTCCCTTTCTTCTCCCTCAAATGCCTGTTTGGGCCATTTCACTGGAATCCAAGGATGTTCTGATGAGATGGTTCATGTCAAAGGCCTGCCCCAGTCTGTCCAGAATAAACACGATCAGTTTCCACGACGACCATGATCATTATTGACAAACACAATATAAATCGTTACTTAAGACCCCTCGCCAGCCAACAGGCTGAGAATTTAGTAAAGGCATTTATTCTACTGCTTAGGATAAGCGAACCGAAGGATTGTCTGAACATTTTCTTTATCCTGATTCCCCTGGCCCCCGACTGCTAAAGAGAATCTCAACTTGGCTGAATGTGATTCGAAGTGAACTTGAGAAACAGAGGGGCTGATGTCAGCGACCAGGAACCCAGTCTTTGACTGGGGCATCATCCAGTGAACTTGATGCAACAAAGGCGTTGAACCTGGTCCCGATGAAAAGAAGATCGTGGGGCCGAAATGTAGGTGTGCACGTGCGTGTCTGAGACCGCCAGGGCACAGCCAACTGTTTGACTAGAAGCCGTATGATGGATGGGGGAAGGGGGGGGGGGCCGGGGCCAGGTGGTGAGGAAAAGGCTAGCAGCCACACGATGGGAGGTCAGTCACCAGGAGCAGATGTTGGAAACACAGGCACGTTAGTGGAAGGAAAGCGGAATTGGCAGGGAGCCGGCGGAGTTGAAATCTTTTCACGCGAGCAATTAAGCAGATCGTCAATGGGAAATGTTTAACAATATATTAAAACTATTTTCGTGCCCTAGATGTTAAAGAAACCTTAAGTGCTAAAGGCAAATTTAAGCTCAAAATATTCTCAAAGGTGTACGTGCCCGGGCCACCTCCTCGGGCCATGTCCGAGAGTGTGTGTATATATTATATATACTACATATAATGCTGAACGGGTAGCATACAGATGTACGTATCGACAGCCTGGGTCGGTATACAGATATGAAAACTAACCACCGATGTTATTTCTAACAGAGATTTTTTTTTCCAGTTTTATGCATCCCTGATTGAGGTGTTCGGCACGATGGTTTGATTTCTGTATATTGTGAAATGCTTACCATGACAGGTTTACTTAACATCTATCATCTTGTACGGATAGGAGGAGCGCGAGATTCCTGATCTCAAGTTTAAAGGATGAATAAGAGAAGGAAATGGCATCAGGACGAAGCACTGAGGTCAGAGGTAACACCATGGGCAAAAGTATGCACTGGCTTGAGCAAGGAGCCCAGAGGTTGAGGGAACGGAACAGCGAGAGATCAGACCGGAGAGCTAAGCAGAAGCCATCTCAAGAAGGCACCTAAGTTCCTTGCTGAGGTGTTTGAACATGACCCTTAAGGTGATGACACCCTGAAGAATTTTAAGTACATTCGTACATCAAACTTGGCTTGAGGAAGGTGGCTCTGGTGTCCATGCGGGGTATCGAGTAATGTGGAATCAGGAGAGAAGTCGCTTCGAGGCAGTTCACACAAGATGTGATGAGAGTTTGAAGCAATGGCGGACACGGACAGGAGGCCACATATTTGGGGGGTATTTAGAAGATAGAATCAGTGGGTCTTGGTGGCCAGCTGGCAGAGGAAAATCAACGTGGACTCCCGAGTTTCTAGCTGCAGGAGAAGAGGGTACGGGTATAAGAAAGAAGGACGACCGGGCTGGGAAGAAGAGGCAAGTCCAATCGTGAACGTGCACTGTGAGTGGAGACGGCCGGGAGAGAGAATTCTGGAACTGAGAGTCCAGCCCTCAGGAGAAAGATCCTGGCGTGAAGCTAAGTTTTCGAGAAGTTTGCAGCTGACAGACACCACAGGCGTGACTGGCTGACAGTGGCATAGGTGAAGTGAGAATAAAACCAAAGGGGAACCAAAGTGGGGAATGCCGATGTTTACAGGATGACGAGGGGACTGAGAGGATTTATTAGGCAAAGAGGAGGCAAAGGCAAGCAGGGGAGAAAAACACGTTTCAAGATGGAGAGAATAATCCTGAAAGAAGAACATCTTTGAGTTCTCTGTGGGCGGAGGAAAAGGTGTCATGTGCAAAACAGGAAGATCAAGAAGAAATATACTCAATTTGCCAAAATCAATGACGATGAAAATCCATATCAAGTCAATGTGTTTTAGCATCATGCTCCGTAAGTGGTTGAGAGGTTTTACGTAACTTCATACGTGGGCATATAATTTATATTTCGACTTTTTCTGCAGATGAGAAAGACTTTAAAAACAGGGTCAGTAAACTGTTTCTGCAAAGGGCCAGACGGTAAATATTCTCAGCTTTGAAGGCCAGACGGTCTCTGTCGCGACTATTCAACCGCCGCATCCCAAAAACGGCCATAAACAACATGTACCCGAGTGAGCACGGCCGTGTCCTAATAAAACTTTATTTACAAAAACAGGCAGTGAGCTCGCTTTGGCCTGAGGACCCTAATTTGATGACCCCTCACCTAGTGTTACCTCTTTCCAGACCTTCCCTCTCTTCAAATGCAGTTGCGAAAAGGAGGGAAATGAACATGGTTTGTTCAGAAGAGCCCAACTTTTCACAGGAAGGACACACTGAGGCCGAAAACATGTCATTGCCCCTTTAACCACCACGGACTCTCTAGGAAACGTTCAGGGGAATTGAGAGGCGTCCGCTTCTGGCAGAGAGAAAGTTCTTCTGCCTATTAGCGTAATTGGTGCTGCACCTGCAAATTAAAACACATAGAATTTTTACTCCAAGCTCCAATTATAGGCAAGTGCCGCTGTTTTGTTTCTTTCCTCTATTCGTGTTGTAGGTCACGTTAATAGTCTGGGTAAAACAAAAGGACATGTGCGTTTTTCTTCTTTCCAAGAAACACAATGATTTACGGAGGTAACAATGACAAAGAGGAAAGGCGGTTGAAGCCTTAAGAGGGATACGAATTCTGAAGTGTATCGAATACAGTGCAAAATAGCAACTCAATTAAAACATTAGAAATGTTGTAATCCCTTTAGGGATTTCCTCCCTTTAGTGTATTTCCTCCGGCTCAGGGAAGGGCTGTGGGAAAAGCTTGCCAGAAATCAAAGTTTGACTCAAAATTTAGCAGACGTGGGAGGGCAGAAATTGCTATGGCAATAAATGTTTTAGTATCAGGAATTTTTTATGCAACGATGCGCGCTTCTGTATTGAGTCAAAATTCCCCGTAATAAAAAGTGGGTGGGGAGGGGGGGTTGAGGCAGGGAGGAAAGAGGAACGAGGAGGAGGGGAACATCTCTGATATTTCATGGAAGCTTTTTGGAAGATGATTTCAGGGAATTAATATAATTCATGGCTTTGTATTTGGCAAAATTCACATAAAAAGAACATTACGGCTGGAGTCGTGGCCAGTATTTTATCTTGGAAATAGCATATGCAATTTTTTAATGATTTCTCTAGTCCCTGAGAAACTATAAGGGCTCAGCTGGCCCCTTAATCTATATGACATTTTTATGACAATTAAAATATCACCCTAAGGAGGGTCTTTTGTTCCGTTGACAGAGTTTATTGGGCTAGCAGAAGCTAACAAAGCAGAACAGAATTATACAGCTAATACTATATTTAAAACCTCACTTTATTACATTTAAGGCTATCCCGCGAAAACGCGGTGGCCTTCGGTGTCAACCAAACAAAATTCGTCACACAAATGTTTAGTATCTGATTATAATTTTTCCCTAAGAGTAAGTTTCTCTGTTTGGACCACAGTTAACAAGATTCATCCTCCCAAACGTAATGAGAATTTGAACAGCAACTAAAAATCATCTCATGTCCCTTTGTTAGTTCCTTGCTGTAGTTGTATGTAAATTCATCTACCTCCTTCCAGAGAAAAACTGCAAGTCTTTGGTGGGGGGGCACCTTTCTCTCCCTCTCTCTCTCCTTCTCTCTCTCTCTCTCTCTTCCTCCCTTTCTCCCCTCCCCTCCCCCACCCTTGGGCTTTGAACTGCAGAGTTACACACACATGGGATGGAACCTTCACCCCCAACACTTGTAACTGTAGGACTTGAGCCAAGCTGCCTTAGCTTTTTTTAAGCGTCAGTTCCCTCGTTTGCTAAAAACAAATAAACAAATAAGGACATAAATGCCCAGGATTAATCTCTATAAAGCTCTCGGCACAGTGGCTGACCCATAATAAGTATTCAAGAAGTGCTAGCTGTTTTCCTTTCTCTAGAACCACTAACTTTTTTCTAAAAATTCACTGCCCTCCTTGATCTAGTTCGATTACCAATCACATCTGGTCAAAGATCCTGGACTTAGTCTTAGGGGATCCCATGTCTGGCATGTGTTTAATCGAGTTCAGCTCTGGAGGCAACAGGGGACCTCTAAAAACACAGTTTCCTAGACCCAACCTCAGTCCCGCTGACTTGTAAGCCTCAAGGACAAGGCCCTGGAATCTGCATTTGTAACAAGCCCTTCCCCCCACCCACCCCCGCACTACCCAGGCAGCTCTAAGCAAATGGCTCAGGTCATCCATACAGCTCACCTTTCTGCCACTCATATGGCAGGTTCATAATCAATGTCATGATCCATTTCCTCACTCACAGTCCCTGGGTGCTTCTCACACCTCTGTACGATACCCAAACTGCACCTTTTCAGAAGACAAACCGAAGAAATGCAAGAAAAATACAAAACACGCACTAGACTGGGTGTTGTATGGAAACCAATTTGACGATAAATTTCATATATTGAAAAAAAAAAAGCAAAACGCGCACTAGAAAATGTCTTGGTCGCGAACTGCCTTCAGCCTTATCATCTTCAGGCTCACGTCGCATTTTCTGACCGTTGCCATTTTCCGATGTAGGGCAGACTTTAAGTCCGTACAAACTGGAAGATGAAAGATCAAACGGCAGAGCCACCCAAATGTCACTGATATCGAGGATAATGGCCCCTGGCGTTACAGGGTTCAGGGTTCTGTGCGCATCCGATTCTTAACATCACCCTTTTCCGAGTCATCCTTCAGAATAAATGCCATCTCTGAGCGGTGATTTCTCAAGCAAAGGGAGTTTTCATTTTGCTTCTCATAAAGTCGTATCGTCCCTAGCAGTCAGACTGGCGATAGAAACCACAGTCCCAGAGGAGCTCAGGGCCGTCGCTAAAAGCCTGTGTGCACAGCCTGGAGGGACGGCCCGGCCGGGCTAGGACCTCTTCACGCCAGGCCAGCGGGGACTCTCTGGGGGCAGGTGTAATGACAAAATAAGCCACAGTCCTCCGTTTACTTCCTGATAGAGTCTTTGTTACTCTTCACCTTGTCATTATACCTGCCCCCAGAGCTATTCCACTCGGCCGTGTCACAGAAGGGTCAAGTTGGCCACATTGATTTCGCCTTACTTGTCGTTGGCCCAGCTTCCAGAATTAACCATTCTAAGATGAAAAGTACAGCATAGGGAATACGGCCAATAATATTGTAATAATGGTGTATGAGGACAGACCGTAACTACACTTACCATTTCGTAATGTACAGAAGTGTGGAACTGATATGTTATACACCTGAAACTAACATAACATTGTATGTTGCTTATACCTGAATGAAAATTTTTTTCACCAAAAAATACAAAGGATTAAAAAACAGAGTTAACCATTCTAAAATATTTGTACCAAGGGTGGGGCGATTGCTGGAGGCGAAAGATTTTTAAGGGCACCCATTAAATGTTTATGAGAGAAAAGAAAGGAGCAAAGGAGAGAGGGAGGAAGAGAGGAAGGAAAGGGAGAGAAAGGAAGAGGAGAAGGAAAAGGGAAGGAGAGAAAAGAATGTGTTGGCGATGTATTGGTGACGGACCAACCAGAGGACACCCCGCCCCCCAGCAGAGCCGCCCACGTGTCCATCTGAGCACTCCGGGTCTTAAAGGGCCACCTCCAGCTGGAAGGAAGGCCAAGCTTATGTGCCAAGTTCAGAGCCCCAGCCCATTCTCAGCCCTCTAACAGTCATCGGGGTTTCTTCTCATTAAAATAGTGTTTCATAAAGGAAAAAGATTACATATACATGTATAAAAATCATATATTTATATATATATAATGAATATAAAATATTAACATATATAAAACCTGAATACACATAGAGTCTGGTCCCTTAAGCAAATAAATAACATACACCCATTTTCTCATTAACAATTAATATGATTGATCCACACTATGATGGTTTTCCTCTTTTCATGTTGCTAAATCTTGATAACTTTTTTAAATGCCTATTTATTTATTTTGAGGAGGGGGGCAGAAAGAGAGAGACTATCCCAAGCAGGCTCCCCACTGTCCGTGCAGAACCTGACGCAGGGCTCGATCTCATAAACCGTGAGATGGTGACCTGAGCCAAAATCAAGAGTCGGATGCTTAACTGACTGAGCCACCCAGGCGCCCCATTGATAATTTTTATATAATCAGGCAACGCCCTATTTTCACTGATGGCTAGCACAGCTGAATCCTCTCCTCACCTGAGACAGGCATGTGACATGGGATGGTCATTGGACTGTGAGGAAGGCCATTGGATCCCGGTTCCAACTCTGCCACAAACCTTGGGTAACTCACCTGTGCTCCTGGGCCTCCATCGTCTCATCTGTAAAATGGGTTGGGAGATCCCTAAAGTCCGGTCCTTGGATCAGCAGTGTTAGCATCATCTGGAAGCGTGCTAGAAATGCAAAATCTCAGGCCCCAGCCCAGACCTGGCGAATCTGTGCCGGATGTCAACAAGACCCACGAGATTCCAACGCACAGGCCCTGGTGTGGATGGCTTCTGTGAGTACGAGGGGCCCTCACCTGGGGACACCCGGAACTTTGGTTTGCACACAGCCAGCCAATACTTCTGCAAACGTACTATGGGTGGAACCCCCGGCGGCAACAACTCCCTCTTGTTAGGCACCTCTGGGCTCTGAGCACTACAGGAAGTGGAGTGATCACGCCCCCCGCGCTTACTTCTATACACACACCCCTTCCGGAGCACTCGGAAGAGAAGATCAGTATAAGTGGGAGGACAGACAGACAGAAGTCCAAACCAGATCAAAACGGAGGCCGTGCTTGCAGCTGCCTAGTGAAGCTGGTTGATGAATAGGACCTTGGGACGGGCAGCAGGATCTCACGGGGTGGTTTTTACAGCTGCGTTTGGCGACGCACCGCACTCCCTCCTTTCGCCTTCCTGAGGTCCTGGGCTGATGGACTCCATCATGGATTGTCACACGCAGGCCACGGTGTGGAAAGCAGAGTAACGGCCCCCAAGCCTAATCCCGGAAACCTGAGAAGGTGTTACCTTGGATGGCAAAGAGGATTTTGCAGGTGTGATCTAGTTAAGGGGAGATTATCCAGGAGTTTCCAAATGGGCCCAAGGTCATCACAAGGGTCCTTACCACAGGAAAGGGTAAGAGTCAGAGAAGGGGCGTGACCATGGGAGCAGATATTGGAGAGATGCCATGGCTGGCTGGAAGGGAGCCAATGAGCCAAGAAAGCAGAAAAGGCAAGGAAGAGATTCTTCTCCAGAGCTTCCAGAAGCTTCTAGCCATGCCCACACCTTGATTTCGGACCGATTTTCAGACTTGGGGCCTCCGGAACTGTAAGTTAATGAATTTGTGTTTCGTCATGCCACTAAGCTTGTGGCGATTGGTTACGGTGGCCGTAGGAAACTCGTGCACCGGGAAGAAGAGTGGCCTTCCTGTCACAGTCAAGATTCCCCAGGTGGCAGCGGGCAAGACCAGGTTCCCAGTCACCCTGATGGAATGTCACGTCAGGAACATGTCACCTGTCGGGATGTGCTGCAGGTGACACAGAGCGTGGCCCACTGGGCCTGGAGTGGCTCTTCTGGAGAGAACACCCTCTTCAAAGGGAAGGGCACTTTCTCCCACCCCCACCATTTCCCCTATTTCTTTAACAACTGCCACTGTCCAAAGACGTTAGGCTTCCCAGTTTGTCTAAACATTTGAAACATTCTAAGAAAAATACTATATCGTTTTGCCGCGAAATCCTTTGTGATGGAGTCACATACTCCACACCACCAGGGAAGCTGGCAATTTTAATCAATGATTGCAACAGTGAGTTCACCTGTAAGATCAGGACAATTAATGTCGCCATCTATGGGAGAACAATTACATTCAGTGACATCATAATGATGCTCCATCAACATCCCATTATTTTCCAAGTGTTCCATCAGGCTTGACAAACTTTGTTAAAAGTTCACTCTACCTTTTTGGTTTTTTTCAATGTTTATTTCTGAGAGAGAGAGAGACAGAGCGTGAGCAAAGGAGGGACGAAGAGAGAGGGAGGGAGACACAGGATCCGAAGCGGGCTCCAGGCTCCGAGCTGGCGGCACAGAGCCCGACGCGGGGCTCGACCTCGCCCACTGCGATATCATGGCCTGAGCCGACGTCAGACGCTTAAGCCACCCAGGAGCCCCAAAAGTTCACTGTACCTTTTGATACATAACCGCAGGCAGACTTTCACCGGAAGCATGAGATCTTTCCTTTTGGACGTCCCAATGATCCCGTCAACTACTACGTCGTTTTTTTTCAGCAACAATCAATGCTCCATCCTTCCCATCAACTGGGTATCCTGCAATTTAACTCAATTCAGACACTACCTCGGAGTTAGAACAGACCTCACAGATTAAGGGCTCAGGACCACAAGACTGGCCTCACTGGAGGTACCACAGACAGGGTCCCCAGCGTATCCACACTTCAGCCTGGCATACTACAAATTCGGGGGTTCCCGTGACCGCCTCCCGCTCAGGGTAGATAATTTGCTAGAATGACTCACAGAACTTAGGAAAGCACTATACTTACAATTACAATTTATTATAAAAGATACAAACGAACAGCCAGGTGAGAGGTACGTAGGGCGAGATCCAGAAGGATCCTGAGCGCAGGACCCTCTTGTCCCTGTGCAGTTGGGGTGTGCCACCCTCCTGGTACACTGATGTGTTCACGACCAGGAGCTCCCCCAATCCTCATCCGAGTTTTTATCAAGGCTTCATTACCGAGGCATGATTGATAAAATCATTGGCCACCGGTGACTGAACTCAGTCTCCAGCTGCCCTCCCCTGGAGGTGGCGGAACAGGGCTGAAAGTTCTAACTCTCTAGTCACTGGTTGGTTTTTCTGGCCACCAGCCCCGTCCTGAAGCTATCCAGCCACACCTCCTTCATGAGTCACCTCATTGGCATAATTCCAGGTAGGGTTGAAAGGGCCTTCTCACGAATACAAAAGACACTCCTATCAGTCTGGAAAGTACAAGGGTTTTAGGAGCTCTGTGCCAGGAACCGGGGACAAAGACCACATATATGTTACATTATACCACAACGACCTAGGGCAAAAGCCAGAACCAAAGTGGAATTCGGTTCCTTAGTAGGCAGTGACGGGAACACCCTGCTTCAGAAAGAGGTGATACCTCATGGGGAGGGACCAGAAGACAGAGCAGCGGCTCTCGGCTCAGCCCGTTCACCCCCTTGAAGGATTTGGCAACGTCTGCAGATATTTTTGGTTGGTCCAGCTGGGGGGCCGGGGGGAGGCGCGCCTGGCATCCGGCGGGCAGAGGCCCAGGTGCCGCTCGACGTCTCACAGTGTGCAGGGTGGCCAAGAATCATCCCGCCCCAAGAGTCCCCGGCGCCGAGGAGGAGAAGCCCTGATACGGAGTGTGGGTCTAGGGAGCAAGGAATTCAGGCCAAGGAGTGACTGCAGACTTTGGGACCTGGAGGCAAGTGTTCCCAGACCCCGAAGACAACGGTCACGGGGGAGTTAGCCCGTCTGGCTAAGCCGTATGGTCATCATATACGTGAGTTTGCACCCACATCGTTGTAGCCCTCTTGGGATTTAGTCAAGTCTTTTCCGAGTTACAGTTCTAGTTTTCTTCCTTTATTTTGTTTCCTTTTTCACTATTACATATATTCAGAGTAAAGTCTTTCTCACCTGTCAGAGGGAACCAAGCCGGCGGGAAGGGGGGGCGGAAGGGGGGCAGGATGGTGGTGAGTGTGGAAATCGGGTGAGAGAACCCCAGGGGGAAGAAGCAACTCGGGGTGAAGATTCAGGGGTGCCTGGCCCACCAGCCGTCTTCTCTACAGATCCCCTTTCTGGGGCTCAGGCTGCACAGAAGTTTGGGGCTTTGTTGAAGAAGAGGGGCTGCGTCCTTTCCGTGTGTGAATGTCATTACCAGCAAAAGTCGAGGACCAGCAGGAAACTTTTGGGAGGCAGCGTCTGGAACAGTCTATGCTGTAAGCTCAGAGAAAGCCTGTTTTTAATCACAAGCCCTGGAGAACGTAGCCCGTGCCTCTGATGGCTTCGTAGAACGGTTTGCGACGAGCCACCACAGGCGGGGGCTTCATAAACGCCCCTGAAAGACAGCGGGGCAGCCACTGTCTTCTCGTAAGGTTTCACCTGGGATGTGGGTTGGTGGCAGCAAAAATTCATGGTCGAGACTCTGAGTAGATGAATCTCATCCCGGCGGTGGCTGGTGGTCTAGTCTCCTGCCGCAGCAACGTTAAATAGTACTCACCAGCCCTGCCCCCAGCTCCTTAGACGTGAAGGCATTGGGTTTGCATGTCAGATGCACGTATCAGTCGTGGGTGTGGATGGGGCTCCCGCGGAAGGCTGACCCAGGATCAGACGATGCGTTAAGAGAGCACGAGGTCTGGGCTCCGCCCTGGGGTGCTCTCGGTTGTGGGGGAGACCCGACCACGGGCCGAGGGAAATGCTCATCAGAGACACAAGGGAGTATGCCGTGCCACTCGAAGCAGCGGATGTGGGAGATTTTCTCCCCCTTCGGTGGCAGGATTTGAACCCCTTTGAACCCCGAGTCAACAGTAATTTCTGGAGGACCAGAATGTTTCTGTTGCCCATTAATCAGCGTTGGGCGTAATGGAGAGCCCGAGTTAAACGGAATCTGCCCTGAGCCAACGTCGTGCCGAGCCGAGCGGGTGCCCTGAGCGCCCCCTGTGTTTGGTTCTCCCAAAGCCGGACTGCACTCTCCGCGGCGAGCCGGACACCAGCTCTGCTCCCAGCCTGTGGGAGGAAGAGAAGCAGAAGGCACCGGAGTCCACCCTCCGTAGGCAGAAAGGCATTAGCCCCGAGTAATGTTGAGTTGTCGTTGTAGTTGCTTCCGCCGCGGTCGGTACCAAGCTGTGTATCCCTCTGCTGAAGTTGACAGCGTTTCCAAAATTAAATTGAAGTCTTAGAAAGTCAACTCGAAGAAAAATACCTAGTAAATAAATACACAGGTGGGACAGGGACACAGCGCACATCTGAAGTTTGCAGGGAAAAGACTGGTATTTGGGAACGGCGTCATAATCTGTCAAGTCCTCCAAGTCGAAGAGTAGTGCCGTCCAGGAACTCAGGAACTCAGGAGCCCTGAGTTCCTGCCGCAAAGTCCCAGACAGGTAGACCTTCCCGTCTGGGTGACCTCAGATGGGTGCAAGTCTAGGAACCAGAATCGTAGAACGGACGGGCCCTTATAAGACACAGCCGGTCCTTTCCCTTTACGGGGGAAAAGGGAGGGGCCAGATTGTTTTAAGTGACTTGTCCAAAGTCATACCGTTGGCGATGACTGGGGTTGGAACTCTGGTCCCCTGCCAGTTCACCCCGGCCCCTCCCCTCTCCAGATTCGACCCTTCAAGTTCCGGCCCAGACTCCCCAGGCCGACATTCGTCTAGGAGACAGCTGACACACCGACTCCCACACCAGCCTGGAGCCAGCATGTCCAATATCTGGATGGGCCTGTAACATACAGGAAGTGGGAGGTGGGAGAAAAATGCACATGGTTCACGAGCTGAAAACATTCATCAACCCCGAAGCAGTGACTAGCTTTGAAAGAATGAGCTCGTAGGTTACAAAGAGAGAAAATACTTCTAACAAATATTAGCGAAAGACCTATGTACATAGATTTCTTTTTTTCTCTTTGTTTAAAAGCGTATGAATGTCGTGATGTCACGTTTGTCTATGTCTGATGATTCATTTCTTATGGCAAATAGAGGCCGAAAGAAAAGAGGCGATCGGTTCATAGGACAGACTTTCAGGTAACCTCAGGGCCAAAAGAAACTCCTTGGATGAGAGACCAGGGGACTCAACCTCATTAAATACTTCATCTCTGAAACTGAGGCCTCAAACAAACAGTGACCTGGGACACAGTCCGCACCCTACAGAAAGAAAGGAGAGAAGGGCCTTTTTAGCAGCGAATGGCTGTGTCCAGCTCGGCTTTGGGAGGGCCAGGCTGTGATGATCCTTTGTACTTGGAGAAGGTCAGGCCGTCCGTGTCAGGCTGGCTGCGGCTTATCATGGATAAGTCGCGCCGAACAGACGACGCATTACAAGCTGGCGCCTGCTTCGAAGAAGACACCAGCCCCCTCAGCCGGTGGTCGAAGGTGCCAGTAATTCTCCCATCTTGGAGGCAGCGTCAGAATAGGCAGAACACATTCATTACACCTGGTCGGAGACCAGCAGATGCCAACACGTGTAATTCGGCAGCTGTGTGCCCCAGGCACTAGAAGGTACTATTTCCCAAAAGCGAAAGAGTGGGAGTGTTTCCCTTGTTAGCATGTGCAGGTACCCCTCACTGGACGCAACAGGCAGACCCAGAAAGATTACGAACGCATTAAATTTCCGAACGTGGACGCGTACCTTAAACCCCCAATGACAACAAGCAACGAGAAGGGAACTGGTGCCGAATGATTTGTCCTGTCGGCTTCCTTGCTGAGTCCTCGCCGCCCCCCGCGGGTCACCATAATGCTCCAGAGAGAGCCCCCATTTCTTCAAAGGCGGCCCCCACCTCTTTCGTAAGGCACCAGACCGGAAAACGGAGTGAGTGCGTTCACTCACTCATTCATTCCTTTGTCGTCTTGTACAATAATGAAGACACCGACGCAAGAACATAGGACCAGTCGCAACCTAGTGTTTTAGTTTCGCAAGCTTTGAAAGTGGTATTTTCTATGGCAACCACGGTGCTTTCTGGGCAAGCGAAGGGACAAAGGTTGGTAAAAACCTTCCAATTAACTGTGCATTAAAATTCCCTGTGTGTATTGCCGGTGAGCGAGGACTGTCTGGGGAGGGGGTTGGGGGGGGGGGATAAGGGAGTGCCCTCGTACTGAAATATATTTCCTCAGGGGAAACCGGGTTAAAATGGACTTCAAAGGCCCCTCAGATCTACAGAAAGGAGAGCTTAAATGTCAGGAGATAAAATCGTGATGAAAAGAAATCATCACACGAGGGGGAAAGGCTCAAAGGGCAGTATTCAATTATTTGTTTGCGTTTGTTTGCCTACGATTAGCGCAGTGAAAATGTACTTGCATTAGATGCCAGCAAGTCTCCAAGGGCTAAAAAGGTGGGGGGCTGGAGGGGGGGGGGTCACGGACAGCTTCACCGGGGTGTGCATCCAAAGCTTACCTTACAAATAGTCACATCATTAAAAAAACAACAACATAAAAATATCCATGCGCATATGGAGATGAATATACACGCTTCGGAAGCGGTGGGTTAAATTACAAAGCCGACGGACGAATTTGACTTCAGACTCGTCGTTCTGCAGCCAAGGGATACAGGAGTGCTGATGCATAGGGGCACTTGTACCCCAATGTTTAGAGCAGCACTTTCAACAGTAGCCAAATTATGGAAAGAGCCTAAATGTCCATCAACTGACGAATGGATAAAGAAATTGTGGTTTATGTACACAATGGAATACTACTTGGCAATGAGAAAGAATGAAATATGGCCTTTTGTAGCAACGTGGATGGAACTGGAGAGTGTGATGCTAAGTGAAATAAGCCATACAGAGAAAGACAGATACCGCGTGTTTTCAATCTTATGTGGATCCTGAGAAACTTAACAGAAAACCGTGGGAGAGGGGAAGGGAAAAAAAAAAGGTTAGAGAGGGAGGGAGCCAAACCATAAGAGACTCTTAAAAACTGAGAATAAACTGAGGATTGATGGGAGGTGGGAGGGAGGGGATGGGCATTGAGGAGGACACCTGCTGGGATGAGCACTGGGTGTTGTATGGAAACCAATTTGACAATAAATTTCATATTAAATAAATAAATAAGTAAATAAAATAAGTCAAAATAAAGCAGCCATTCCTCTGAAGGCCTGGGCTTGGAAGTCCCAGAATGTCACGTCCTTGGCAATCTACGGGGTAAAGCAAGTCATAGGCCACAGGCCAGACTCCGCTCTTTGACGGGTGGAGCAGCATGCAGGCGCAGGGAGGAGAGGAATTGATGGTGGCCATCTTGGAAGATCATCTCCCTCACTTCCTAAGACGGAATAGACTCCCTTTCTGCCTAAGATGGTCAAGGTACACCATCAACGATCAACTTCAGTACTGTGCAACAGGTTACATGAAAGAAGTAAAAATTTGTTACCATGTTGTCAGAAAAAGGGGAAATAACACCAGTTTGGGAAGAATGCCTCTGGAAATTCTTCACAAAAGTGGAAACCCTCTGTGGTCATCCTCAAACCCTGGAGCTTTAGCAGAGGTGTTGAGGGCACCTAAATGGCTCCACGAATGCACATTTCCTAGGCAAAAATCAATGGTGAGTGGCTAAGTGCTCTGTATGAGTCAGGCGGGTTAACTACCGCAGCAAACAACTCTCAGATCCCAGTGGTCCCATCAGGTAGGCTCTGCTCCACGTAGATATTGGAGGACCCAGGTCCCTTCTATGTAGTGGCTCTAACATCCGCGGGGACCTTGAAGTCCTCCACCACATGCTCTGTACTAGGTCACCCCTCAGGGAAAGAGAAAGTACAGGAACTGTTGATGGGCCAGGTCTGAAGATGGTGTGCCATAC
This sequence comes from Felis catus, assembly GCF_018350175.1. Lineage (NCBI taxonomy): Eukaryota > Metazoa > Chordata > Mammalia > Carnivora > Felidae > Felis > Felis catus. Next base: position 7,375,984 of record NC_058386.1, on the reverse strand, counting down.
CCACCCCCGTCTAACGGTAAGGAATTCTGGGAACTGTGGGCAAGCGACATGCCCTAGAAAGCAAGGAAAACTGGTGGCCAACTACTCGGGTTTTGCCACCAACTCTAATCCGTCCCTGACTCTCTAAAACACAAATACCCTCTGTTATTGGTGGTGGGGGGGGGGGGGTGTGTTTAATTCGTATTAAATGCCTGTTAGCAGCCATTTGAGAAGAATTAGATACAAGATATAATTCAGAAATATCTGGGCGGTGTCCTGTGGAGAGCTGCCGAGGGCCCTGAGCTCGGAAAGATGTGACAGATAGGGGGCGCCTGGGTGGCTCAGTCGGTTGAGCGTCCGACTCTTCATTTCAGCTCACGTCACAATCTCACAGTTTGTGAGTTCGAGCCCTGCATCGGGCTCTGCACTGACAGCACAGAGCCTGCTTGGGGTTCTCTCTCTCCCCCTCTCTCTGCTTCTCTTTTTTCTCTCTCTCTCTCTCTCTCTCTCTCAAAAATAAATAAATAAACATTTTAAAAAGAAAATTTTAAGGAAGAAAAATGCATTTTACGGTACTGTACTCTATTGAACAAAATCCACGTACACGTGGAGCCACACAGTTCAAACCTGTGTTGTTCAAGACTCAACTATAATTCTTACTTGATACTTTCATTAAAAAAAAAAAAAAAAAAAACAACTTCTTGTGTTTGCCCGCCTCTTGGCGTTTTGAAATGTTCATTTCAACTTTCACAGACCGATGAGATAATTGGGACTATCAAAGAGAGTAAGTTGTCCTTGATCTTGGTTAAGTTCCAGAATTACACCAGCAGCAACTTAGAGAGGCAGGTCAGAAAATGATTGTAAATGATTCCATGGTGTTGTATTCTTTCTAAAGAAAGTCTCCTTTTTTAAGGTGGGATGATACTAGTCTACCGGTGGACCACGAAAATGCGTCTACCGAGAGCAAACTATGGTGGCGTTTACCGAGGAGAGAGGCAGGCACCG